>NC_081408.1:671001910-671330660 GCF_030272615.1 Cryptomeria japonica | reverse complement strand
GGAGAGAGAGGGAGAGAGAGAGGGAAAGAGGGAGAGAAACATGGGGGGAAGGGAGAAGGGGGGGAGAGAGAGAGAGACCTTGTATGCATTTGAGAGGGAGAGATGATACACTTACATGTGTATATATATGTTTAATATATTATATGTATATAAACATATTATATATACAATGTCATAATATACACATATATTATATGAATACACATATATTATACATAGAATATCATATTATACAATAGCACGAACGCGTTGTTTATATTAAAGATAGCGCATACGCGATGTTTAAAAGGAAACAAGCGTGTACATGCTTCTTACACTATAAATACCCCTTACGCTCTTTTTAAACCATAAGTACCCCATACACGCTTTTGACTTTTTAGGCTTGGAAATAGGCCCAGATGACAAAGCTACAAATTGGAAGTTTGATTTCCCTCCATTTCTCTCATTTTTGACATGTTTTATTTTATCAACTTGGTTTATCGACTTTGTCATCATCAGGTTTACACTTCATAAAGTGGTTATTTCTAAAATTGCCACCATATTTTCACCCATCTTCTGAGCTTTCTAACCATATCATTTTTTTTCAATTTGAACAACAATAACATATTATTACTGAATTTCTTTTACTAGTGTCTCCATAGTTCTCACAGACATAGGTGGACCATTTTTTGAATAAATTTTGATATACGTATCCAAATTTTAAAAATTTTATATATTATTGTAGTGCACTTGATTATTTACAATTTAAAAAAAAAATTGTATTTTTGATTTGTTTAGTGCAACTTATGCTTCGCGCACGAATAGGTACTGAATTTTCAGGATGTGCTCGATTGGAAAAATCATAAAAAAAAAAATACTCAACAAAAAATTACAAAAAAATACACATCTTCTAGTGCTCACTCTTAACTATCTTTCTGCCAAAGGATTTGTCAAAATACTAAATCTAACTATGACTTTTTTGATGCCCACATTAGACACTATGTTATGTTTTTCAAAAAAAAAAAACAGGGTCAGTTTTTCATGCACAAAGGATTTGGCCCCCTTAATCTTATCCAATTTTGGAAAAGTTTAGTATTTTGGAAACTAGATTGAGAGTACTATAATATTTGTTATTTGATTATCTTCATATCTTGAGTGGATGACTTTCAAATTTTGCCTCGAAGTTCAGGTTCACCTGATTTCAGAAAAAAAGTGTCCACTTATACCCCCCTTTTTGACCACCATCTTTGTGCAGTTACCCATGTTTTCATTGTCACAAAGTTGGACACTTGGCTAGAAATTGCAAAGATCAACCTAGAGGAGACATTGAGGAAATAAGAAGCAAATTACATATGATTTGGAAAAAGAAGGAAATTGTGTCAAATGAAGAAAGCACCTTACCTACCGAGTTAGGTGCACCTATTCCAAATTAATCGGTAAAGGTATGAAGGGACTGCATTCTCTCAAAGGTTAAATCTTAATAGTTCCTATTTTATCATGTACTTAATTCAAAATTTGCATAACTAAAAGATGCATCAAGAAATTTGAATTTTTTATCAAGTCTTTTGGAAGCCTGTCTAGTCGGTAAATACAGGAAGTCTGGCTACTTGGTAAAAGCATAAAAAGAAGTGGTACCGAGTGCATTTAATGCTTTCTAACCTAACTGCACGGAGCCCAATAAGGTATATTGTGTACTTAAAGCACTTTGCGTGGTCATTTTACACTTACCAAGTTTTCAAGAAAGCAGAGCAAAGCGATTCAAAGGCGATCAAACCTCCTAAGAAGTGAAATAGAAGGTATTTACATCAATCACAATGCATTGTCAAGCTAGTTTACCGATCATATCAGTTGTGAATATTTTCTAAGTGGAAAACGTCTGCTGTTTGAAAGTCTTCAAACCCTAAGAATCTTTTGTTAGTATTTATCCAAAATTTGCAATGGCACCTAAGATCCAGAAGCTCATTGTTGTTGAGAACATTGAAAAGCCCTCACCGAAATACTCTCTAACTCCCAAAGTAGCATCTGAACAGGATGATAAAACTGCATTTTCACTCATTCCGGATAGGGTTTTACTAGTTGAGGATGTCAGATTCTTCACTAAGTGTTGTGTTCAGGAACTAGGTCATGTTGAAATCAAGGACACATATGATGAATTGTGTACCGATGGGAAATTGGATAGCAAGTATGAACACATTAAAATCAAGGGATTGACCAAAGCCCTAACCTATCCCCGTGTCTTCAAACCCCAATGGGTCAAGTTTGTTCTGAGCAGAGTTCATGATGATTTCATGTGGTTAGAGGAGAAACCATTTAAAATAACCAAGGAAATCATTCATTTGAGCACTGGTTACCCTATTTTTGATCATGCCCGAGCTCAGAAAATGATATCATAGAAGGAATTGATCACTCTAACTGGAGTTGAATCTGATTGCAAAGGACTGAAATTGAACAATGTGATAGATGCAGAGCTAAAGTTTTCCATTAGAGTCATAGGTTATTGTTTCTTTCAATCAGCAAGGGAAAATAGTGTACCCTGTGCAGCAGTCGATTTAGCATATAAAATTGTGAAGAAAGGAATGAAAATTGATCTATGCGAAGTATTGTTGAAAAACCTGTTTGAAAATCTAAACACCATAAGGAAGCCAAAGAAGAACTCGGCTAACACACTGAAGTTTGGATCACTTTTGGTATGCATGTTTTTCTATTTTGAGAAATTCTTTCCATCAATCGGTAATGTAGTTTGGGAGCTACACCGACCAATCACCCATCAAATCAATGACTTCATCAAACGACTAGGTGATAAATTTAATGATATTATGGATGATTATTTCAGAAAGTTTCAAGAAAAGATGCATAACAGGTATAGAATTCCACCCCAACTAGTAGAGAAATACAAGGATGATATATGCTTTGAAGTAGACACCGACTACTGCTATGTCAATGTTGTGGAACTGAGAACTCAATCTTTGCCACCTATGAGTTATGAGATTGATTTTGACATCACACAACAATAGATAGACGCTTTTCTTACATTACCAAGGCATGCTACCGAGCTGAGATACGGTACATATGAAGAAGTTAAAGAGAAAGTTAAGATGAGTATTGTAGTACCCAAGGCTACAAGGAAAGCAACAAAAATGATCAAGGCATTAATAGAGAAATTTGGAGAGGGTTCTTCCTCCACACCTGTTAAGGGCACTCTAGTCATCACCAAGGAGGAATCTGAAGCCCAAGAGGTAGCTATTACATTGAGCACCGAGTTGCCTAAAGGGAAAATTTTGAAAAGGAAGAAATAGGATACATCAAAGGTATCACCGACTCCTTCAGTAAAGCGCCCAAACACAAGATCATCTATAGTGTCACCGAGTAAGAAACCAAAGAATGTTGTCGCACCAAAGGTAACAAAAAATTATAATCTACTCAGAGACTCATTTTGACTAAAGAGTCCAGTGACACTGAATCTGAAGACAAAAAAAAAATTCAGTTTGTCAAGAGTAAAAAGGAAGATGTACATAGTGTTGATATTTTTTGTGCTATTCTGAAGCAGTATGGTGGATTTGGAGCATTTAGATATGTTAAGTATGAATCCAGATCTGACGATGAAAAGAGACAAATAGAAGAAGCCGTAATCTGCACTCTTCTAAAATTCTGATTGGTCCCATTGGAAGTAACTAATTCTCTTCCAAAAGAATTGTATTTGCATATTGATAATAGGTGGAAGTATGCCATGGACTTAGAGAAACAGATGAGAGAAAGAAGTCTGGCACATCTCTTTCCAGACATGTCAATAGATGAGATCAATGAACATCTAAAAACTGCCACACAAACTTCCTAGTCAAGCAAAGAGCCTTGAAATTGATGAATGGCCTTTATTTGGATGTAGAGAATGAGACCAAAGAAAAGTGGCAGGAAATATTTCGAATCAATAATGCTGGTGAGCAAGTTGAAGTTGAAATAGTTGATGTCACCGAGAAAGATTCTGATATCACCGAGAAAGACCCTGCTGACACTATACAAATTGATGAGGATATCATGGACACCGAGGCACAAGAACAGGAAATGATAGAAGGGAATGCATATGCCAAACTAGTATCCAGTGAGTCATTTTTGGAACAAGTTCAGCCCTATCCTCTGGTCACTTAGCCTATTTCAATCGAGGCCCCTTAGGATACTGAACTAGGAACAAAGGGTCACAAGTCTACAGAAGGAGAAGCTACTTCTCAGGCCATTGGGGAATAGACC
Source organism: Cryptomeria japonica (assembly GCF_030272615.1). Taxonomy (NCBI): domain Eukaryota; kingdom Viridiplantae; phylum Streptophyta; class Pinopsida; order Cupressales; family Cupressaceae; genus Cryptomeria; species Cryptomeria japonica. The sequence continues at coordinate 671,326,439 of NC_081408.1, read as the reverse complement.
TCTCAAGCTCCTTCTAGCACTGAAAATGTTACAACTGAGACCCCGAGCAAAGATTCACCAAAGGCTACATCAGAGGTTCAAGAAATTGACAAGAGTGTTGCCTCCACCGAGAAACCTACCGAGGGTCAACAAGCCTCCCAAGCCATTGTATTAGTTCAATCGGTGAAATCTAAAGAAAAGAAAATGAAAAAGCATATATTTGTCGAAACCAATAGTGTTGCCGAATGTAGACATATCCAAATTAAAAGGGCAAGCACTTATTGAATTCGGTGAACTATGCAAAGCCAAAGCAAAACAAGAGAAGAAAATGGTTATACAAAAGAAAAACAAAGTACTTTAGAAGGTAAAAGCACTATTAACAGATATGCTACCTGAAGCTATAGTGACAAAAGATGCAACCATCCATATTCAACTGGATGAACTCCTTAATCAGATAGAGACATCTGGAGTAGATGCATCTGAATATTTGAGCAAATTGAAGGACAAAGAGCTCACTGCTAAAATGATTGAAGAGGTACAGAAAGCCATTGCTATTGGAAAAGTAAAATTAGTCAAATTTATTGTTGAGTTGTCCCCTCAACTCAAGCACATTCTTTATTTATTTCAGAAACTCTGTACATTCTCTTTATTCATTAAAGATATCAAAAATAAAATAGAAGTGATTAAGAAAGAGATCACCGATCTCTCAAATAAGTTGACCACTGAGCCAAATTCTATTAAGCATTTCTATACAAAGTTACAAAAGCTCATGGCTCAACAATTGGAACTTAGGAATGAAGAACACAAAATAAGGATGGACATTATGACTCTTCAAACCTTATTCATTCCACACTTGTCCTCCATCCAAGAACAGATCAATAAGGCTACCTCCCTATCCACTCAGCCAGAGGGAAGCACCTTAGATGGACTAATTTCACTGTTAGCTGACATTACAACTCAGAATCTACTCATGGATAGTGTCAAGGATGCCCTCTCTACCACTCTCACTGATGCAAGGACAAAGTACAAATCCATTTCTGACCAGTTGCCTCCACCAAATGGTAACTAAGTTTTGATGTTTGTCAAAAAGGTAGAGTATAGTATCAAAGTATCAAAGGGGGAATGTAGTATATAGGGGGAGTATACCGAGCAGAGTATCCAAATGCACAGTTGAATTTGATAGGGGAGTAGTAACCACCAAGCAGTAATCAAAGAGAAAAGAACAAGTGCAGCAAACACAGAACATTGATCACCGAGCATGCAAAATCAGAGTTATGTACAGTATATTGATAAGGGGTGTGTATTTGAATATACTATTTCATTGTCAAAAGTATATACTGTCAGTTTAGTCAATTTTTGTAAGTATATAGATTTTTGAGTTATGAATTTGAAAGGAGTTTTTGTCAAACATCTCAACTAATGTCAAAAGGGGAGATTGTTACTACTTACTAAGTTGCCATTAGTTTTATCTCCAAAGTCATTCTATATACTCTAGTCAGTTACTACTACCGAAATATTTAGTTGGTAAGCATAGAGCAGTCGGTTATAGAAGAAAGTAGTCACAGATCTTAGTATACACTGAGTTGTCTACCGAGTAACACTCTATATCTACCGAGCAACAAAAATGATACACCGAGTGAAATGTGTTACCAGATTCATTGAACCTAGACACATGTGTGGAAACATCTTACAAGATTGAGGAATAGAGAATCATTATCACATTGGAAATTGCACTTAAAGATTTTATATGATTTTGAGGTCATCTATCCAATGAAATATTTTGTATGGTTATTCATTCGATGAATCATGTTTGTACGATCGAAGCATCAACAGATCACCGACATAAGAGATCTATTTATACAGCATGAATTGAGGATCAAATATAGAGGTGTATGAAGTAAGACATGTGTAATAGATAAGGAAGCACTAAGTATTGTGACTGTTAGAGACACAGAGGTCACCGAGAAGGATTTTAGAGAACAGTCAAGGAACAGAGTAAATGGAAGGGTTTACCAATTTACTTTATGGATTACCAAGGTATGCTATAAGCAAGGCAATCTCATTTTGAGCACATAGAATCTGCTATAACATTCCAAATGTAAAGTTATAGATATTTTGCAAGAATTTGATTGCAATATTTTGAGTTGTAAGAGAAACCTTTAATAGGGTAAAAGACTCTAACAAAGTCCATAAATTGTAAAGCCTTTAACCAAGTGCAACATTTAGAATAAGTGTCGTAAAATCCTTTAGCAAGGTAGATCTAACGATCTTGATACTCCTAATAGGGTAAGCTATTAGAAATAGCTAAACATGTAGCTCTAACCGAGCAACCTTTATTATTACAGTAGTGAAGTTGTGGGTGCCATCCCCACCGTAGTTTTCTCTCTAACCAAGATTTTATGCGTAACCAAAATATATGTGTTATGGAGTGAATCATGTATGATTGTTATTTATTTGTTTTAGCTTTATGTTATGTTACAACAGTTTTTGGTTTATGCATAACAGTAAAGTTATTGTTGAAGAAAAGTTTTGAAGTACTGATTCACCCCTCCCCTCCCAGTACATTAGCTTTCCATATTGGGCCTAACAATAGGTGTCTGGTGAGTGTTTTAAGATGGTTTTTGAGCCAATGTTTTTCTTACTATGATGATGTCTCATTCCTGATATGATGATTTTTGGAGTCTATTGTTAAAATTGCTTTCAATATGGAGTGCCAAGCTGATTGATTGCTTGAATGAGGATCTCGATTTTCTTTTGATGTGGATCTATGATTTTTGCCTTACGATATGAATTTGATGTCCGATATGAGTTCCGATTCTTGATGTCCGATATGATTCCCGATGTGATGCTTGCGTTATGGGTCTTTGATATGATTTCTCGATATGATTCTTGCGTTATGGGTCTTTGATATGATTCTCGATATGGGTCAGATTTTTTATATGATTCTTGCATTATGGATCTTTGATATGATTTCTCGATATGATGCTTGCGTTATGGGTCTTTGATTGATTTCTTGTTATGATGCTTGATTTTTGATATGAGTCTTGATTTGATGCTTTGTTGTTTCAAGTTGATTTTGTTTTGATTGGATATATCAGATAGATGTGGGAACTGATGATGGACATTTCTTGTTTTGCAGGCACAACTTGGTGTACTTCAGTCATGAGAGCGATATCGTGGTCATTGATTCCACGATTGTCACAGGCTGATAGGGATGTGATTGAGAGATGCGGTTTATCTTCCTTACTAGACATGCCTTGGTATATCATTAATTGGGGTTTGTCAACAAATTTGGTGGAGAGGTGGCATAGTGACATGAACACCTTCCATTTGGTTACGGGTGAGATAACAGTCACACTAGAGGAGTATTATCGCATTTTGTGGATTTCTATCATGGGGGCCTTATTTCTATATGAGCAGACTGAGGAGGGTGGGATAGAGGCTCTCCATCACATCTTCCAGGATGATCAGATATGTGGATATGAGATCCCTTGCAAGAGTTTGTGAATCTGGATTATGCTCCATTACCCTCTGTACTAGCAGGTTTTATTGGTGGATTTCTATGTCCCGACCATAGGTCGAAGGGACTAGCTATGGGATGGAGCTTGGCTTTGGAGGATATAGTGACACAAGGATGCAGATTCACATGGGTGTCCTGTATGTTAGCCCATCGTTACAGGGAGCTTCACCAGGTGGTGTATCTAGGATACAAAATTTTGTCTGTGGGGGTGATATTACTATAGGTGTGGGCCTAGGAGAACATTCCTATGGCGAGACCACTTGCAGATACTGATAGGCCGGTTGGGCGAGCGTATCTTTATGGTTATATAGGTATAGTTGTCCAACTGAAGCTGGGAAAACTAGAGCATTGGCAAAGAGTGTTGGATGATATTGATATGGTCATATGGAGACCATATATGGATTGTGAGGTGTGGGCAGAGGATGAGCTAGAGATGCCCTATGTGTATATCTGGAGATATCTAATTGGGCTAACGCTCTTTATCATTGAGCAACTTCTGCACAACCGTGTTCAATGATATTATGGGAGACAATAAGGGGATTCCATAGGGAGCGTGCTTGTATGCTCACTGGATATAGGATGTGCTAGAGTGGGGACCCACTATGGATAGTGTAGTGGTGGTAGAGGAGTATATGACACTAGCAGGATAGATCTAGGACTATTGGGCTAGGATGACAAGGGAGTTCGCAATGTACTACATGGCATATGCAGTGGCAGAGATATCATATCCAACAAAGATGCTACCTTCCTTTAATGATGATGAGGATGAGAAGCTAGAGATGCAAGGGGGAGTCAGACAAAGAGATGAGGAGGGAGAGGAAGTAGGAGAGGAAGGTGGAGGTGATAGAGGAAATGGTGGAGGAGGTGGAGGAGGAGGTGGTTATGGTGGGAGAGGATTTGATAGAGGGAGAGATAGAGGATGAAGGGGTGATGGTGGGAGAGATGGAGGAGGAGATAGAGGGAGAGGAGGTGATGGAGGGAGAGGAGGAGATAGAGGATAAGGAGGAGGACTTATTCTTGGTGTTGGTGGTGCTGGTAGGGTAGGTGTAGTGTTAGTGGTGGTGGGTGATATAGAGTATGTTAAGTGACCTGCTCAGAGGAAGAGATATGATGTTCTACCTCCAGCGGTGCCTCAGACAAGGAAAGGTATGGGTGGGACCACGAAATAGGTACCCATTCAGATTAGGGTACCCTCCCATCAATAGGATTCATAGATTAGAGCCCTATAGGTCATAATGCAAGAGTTATAGGCACAGGTGCTAGCATAGTAGCATCAAATTACACAAATTATGGCCGATCGGGATACAGAGAGAGAGCACTAGGGCTAGGCAGAGGATCTTGCTGAGAGATTAGAGAGAGTGACAAGTGGTGCCCCAATGTGGGACACACTGAGGGAGATATGGTACACGACCAAGGAGGCCGATTACTACAAGCATTTATATGAGGAGTTGGTCCCTAGAGAGCACAAAGCTCCTATCTATGTGGCTAGTCGATCTGCTCACAATCAGACGAGGACAAAGAGAAGAGGTGTTACGGGGCCTCCTCGATGTGATCCACTTGGTGGAGATCTAGGAGCTGGGCCATCTACTGCAAGATCATCAGCCTTGAGAGATAGTCATACCTAAGAGACTTGTCTTTGTTGTATTTTGACAGACATGATATCCCTTATCAATTATGACCATTTTTGAGACATATATATATATATATATATATATATATATATATATATATATATATATATATATATATATATATATATATATATATATATATATATATATATATATATATATATATATATATATATAGCATTGATTTCTTATGGATTATGATTTATGATATGCATTGATATGATGTTTCTATGATGAATATGTAATGCTTAGATAATAATGCTCTTGATTTTGATTATGATATGAATGTGATGGTGTATTGTATTGATTATTGTGATTTATGAGACGTATCTTGAAAATGAGATGTATGATAATGATAATGATGTGAGATGTATCATGCCCAATCTTGTTACATGCATAACAAGTAACATTATTTCTCTGAATAGCCTTTCCATAACCTTGACCAGTTTGAGTTTTGCATTGATTAGATAAATGTCCAAATCTACCACAAACATAGCATTTCATATTCATTCTGTAATTGTCTGAGTTATGATCATTTTTATTGCATTTGGAACATTGACCGATGGGTAACTTTGTATTTTGATTATTCCTAAATCTGCACTGATTTTCTCTATGACTAAATTTGTTCCAATTAAAACATTTCCCATTGAATTTATAAGCATTAGGTTGCCTTACTAGTTTGTTGTGATCATGATTGTTTGCAGTCCCAGAACTTTCTCCATGTTCAAATCCAATTCCAAATGCTTCTCCATTAGGTCATATGATAATGATGTGAGACTAATGCAAGATGAAATGTGTTTTTAGGATGATATGCAAGTTTTAAAATGATATGCAACTAAATGCAATATTTTAAAATGATATGCAACTAAATGCAAGATTAAGATGATGATGATAATATGCAATTAAATGATCACCTTCATTCTGTCGTTGTCATTCCTGTTTAGTCACTTTTTTATGCTTTGTTTGTGTTTGTCATCATTGAGCTTTTGATATGTTGGAAGTTCATACAAGCATAATGGGATAATTGAACCATAATGACCTGAGGGAAACTAACATGGATTTTGATATGGCAAGCCGGCACAAGCGTTGAGGTATAATTAAACCAAGACGACCTAAGTGTTGCTTGCGTAAAATAGACAAGAGTTAACCATTTGTATGCACAAAGTGGAAAAATATCTTCAATGATATGTTTCCAATCATGTCTCGAGACAATATTTGCACCATACGAATGATCGCCTCACAGACAGAAAACTAAAAATATCAGATTCTCTCGTTGCTTTCTCTAGCTCGATACATCCTCGAGAAACTCAGGAGATCCAATGATTCAAAAATTTAAGATACAAAATAGTCAAAACTTCATGCTAGATGTAAACAAATTATAATTCAGAAAATCATCCATCATGTGTGTGTTAAAGTTGTAGCTGGATAATTGTCTTGATTTCTATCTTGATGAGCAGTTGTTGACATGGTTTCCTTAGCATGGTGTGATCCTTGTTTGTTCGTTGTTGGAATGCTTGAAGTGAGAGGAATGCTGCCCCTAGTTATAGATTTTAATCGATGTGGATACATATGGTGATCACCAAGCCATGGTGGATATGAGGTGGAGAATTGTTTCTCAGATAATCAAGGACAGTGACTACGCTAAGTATGTCTGGAATAAGGCTAAGTGAAATAAGTGTTTGGGCGATGGCCATTGGCTGAGACCTGGATGGGCGTAAGAGATATGAGTACTGATAGATAGAGGAACCGATCTCTCACAAATAGTGCCTATTTCCAAGTTTTCACTACTTGGTTTTATTGCACTTTTTTGTTTTGTTTTTGATTTTTTTGTATTTTTCTGATTTTTTTATTTTTTTTGTATTTTTTGCTTTTTCCATGCATCAGACCACTCAAGTGTAGAATTTCTTCATATGGATGTTTTTGGTCGGTTCGTTGAGTATGTCTCCTTCTGAGGTTGTAGCTTCTACACATGCGCTACTGGTATGCTTTGAGATTATCATAGGCATGTTGTTGTTTTTCATCCAGAAGCTCTAGTTCATGCAATTTGTTTACCCAATATTCCTCATCTAGTATGAGGCCTTTCAAAGATACTTTGAGAGATGGAATTTCTACCTCAAGTGGTAGAATTGCTTCTGATTCGTACACCAATGAATATGGTGTAGCCCCTGTAGGTGTCTAAATGCTAGTCCTGTATGCCTAGAGTGCTAGATTGAGTTGTACATGCCAATCCTTACCCGCATCATTTACTATTTTCTTGAGGATTTCCAAGATTGTTTTATTTGATGCTTCTGCTTGACCATTCCCCCGTGGGTAGTAAGGTCATGTGGAGAAGCAATGTTGGATTTTCAATCGCTCACATAGCTCTCACACATCTTGATTTTTGAAAGGATGCCCATTATTTGTGATGATAGAACTGGGAATGCCATATTTGCAAATTAGATAATTGAGAATAAATGAGGCAATCTATTTTCTAGTTAGTGTGGTCATTGGGACTGCTTCAATCCATTTTGTAAAATACTTTGTTGCAGTGATAATGAACTTGTGTCCATTTGAAGAGGATGGATGGATTTTTCCTACTAAATCAAGTCCCCACTGACAAAAAGACCAAGATGTTGTAAATGGCTGCAGCTCCTATGCTGGTGCATGGATAAGATTGCCATGAATTTGGCACTTAGGACATTTCTTTGCAAATTTATAAGTCTTTCTCCATTGTCGGCTAGTAATATCCCATTCTCAAAAGTTTCTTGGTGAGAGTAGGACCACTTGAATGCGTGCCACAGATACCCTCATGAAGCTCATGTAAGACAGAGTCAGATTCATTATGATCAAGGCAACAAAGAAGAGTACCATCTAGACCTCGACGGTAAATTGTGTCAGCAGTTAAGGTATAACGAGTGGCTTGCTAGATAAAGCTGCCTTTTTGGTTACGAGATAGGTCAAGTGGTAGGGTATTTCTCTTAAGATATTCATAGATTGTCTCATATAGAGGGGAGTCTGAACCGGTTAAGGCATAGATGACGTGGGATGCAGAATTGTCATAGGCTAGGGAAAATAGTTGCTCTACTAGGAACTCATAACAACTCTGTTGCTCTAAAATTTGTAGCAGTGAAGCGAAAGTGGTAATTGCATTGGCAGTTCTGTTGTCCAACCTTGTTATTTGCTTGAAGGTGATATATACATAGTACTATTTGAAGTCATCCACCATTCTCTTATAGGGCATTAGTTTATCATCCTTTGTCTGATATTCATCATTGATTTGATTGATGACTAATTGAGAGTCCCCATAGACTCTCAATTTCATAATTCTCCATTCCACTGCCATTTTGATTCTTGTTACCAAGGCTTCATACTCAGTGATGTTATTGATGTATGGAAACATCAGTCTATAAGATCGTGGAATTGTGTGCCCTTATGGAGTGACGAACAAAATGCCGGCACCTGATCTATGTTGGGTATAGGAACCGTCAAAGTACAAGGTCCATTTCTTGGGTGTGATAGTAAGGACATCCATGTCTAGAAATTCTACTTGTATTGGTTGTTTATTTGGTAGAGGTGCTTCAGCTAGTTGATCTACAATTACCTATCCTTTGATAGCTCAATTCTCTGTGTATTGGATATCAAACTCACTGAGAATCATGACCCATTTAGCTAGTCAACCTGTAAGAGTTACTTTGCTGAGTAAGTACTTGAGAGGATCATTTTTTGCTACTAGCTTGATTGTGTGAGCTAGCATGTACTGGCAGAACTTTTGAGAAGCGAATACCACAACTAAACAAGCCTTCTTAATTAACATATAATTTAGCTTCTACTGATGTAATATATAGCTCTTTCCTTTCTTTCTTGATCTTCTTGTGGTAGCAATGGGCCCAATGATACTTTCGTTGTTGATATGTAGAGAATGAGTGGCTTCCTTGCTATTGAGGGTACCAAAACTGGTGGATGCATTAGATATTGCTTGAGTTGATAGAATGATTCCACACACTTGATTCCCATCGAAAAGGTATGTTCTTATGTAGCAGATGATTCAATGGTAGACTTTTATCTGCTAGTTGGGCTATGAATTGCCTGATAGACTACAACCATCCTTGTAGAGATCTGAGTTGACTAATGCTCCTAGGAGGTGGCATCTTCATGATGCCCTGTACCTTCGTTGGATCTACTTCAATGCCCTTTGCAGACACAATGTAGCCTAATAGTTTTCTTGATGTGACCCCAAAGACACACTTCTTAGGGTTTAGCCTAACTTGTAATTGCTCCAATCTTTGAAATATTTTATCTAATATGCCCATATGTTCTTCTTAGGTGAATGACTTAGCTAGTAAATCATCCACATAGTCCTCCATGAAGGTATGCATCATATCATGGAAGATTGGCATCATGGCTCTTTGATAAGTTGCCCCAACATTCTTTAAGCCAAAAGGCATGACGTTCCAACAATACGTTCCCCAAGGACAAGTGAACGCAGTTCTATCTTGATTCTCTAGGGAAATTTTGATTTGATTATAGCCAGAGAAACCGTTCATTAATGATAGCATTACATGGTCTGCTGTTAGGTCCACAACTATGTCGATGTTGGGCAAAGGAAAATCATCCTTTGGATAGGCTTTGTTGACATCTCTAAAATCTGTGTATATTCTGATGCTTCCGTCAGGTTTTGAAACTGGTACAATGTTTTAAATCCATTCAACATAGTCAATAGTTTGAATGAATCCGATGTCTAATAACTTCTTTAGTTCATCTTTGACCATTAATGCCACATGTAGGTTCATCTTTCTTAATTTATGTTTGACTGGCTTAGCTCCGGGAGCAATAGATAAATGATGCATGATCGAGTTTGGATCTATTCTAGGCATATCAGCATGGGACCAAGCAAAATTGATTTTCTTTTCTTTGAAGAATCTGATAAACTTGGTTGTTCCTCTTGTGTTAGTGATTCTGCTAGGTGTATGTTTTTATCTATTGCTTCTGTATCGATGTTTATTGATTGAGTTGGCTCAATCAATATGGGTGACCTCTCTTGATAGTGTTCAGGAAGAGTGTCAAGTCTCCCATCCTTAGGTGCCTTAAAAAGGTTTTCACCCTCAGATGCATCTTTTATTTTTACATTTTTGTGATCTAGTGCTGCCATCGACTGGTTTTCAATATTAGATCCTTTGTTTCTTTCATTTTTGCGACTGAGAGACTTGGCACTCCCCTAACTGTAGATATTGTTATTTTGTTCACTGGTAGAGCATGTTTTTAGGTTGACTGTACATAGATAATGGACAATGGATTCATCATCCAGGAAAATGGGTATATCATGGTGTTCAGGTTCCTCCCAGTCTATGAGATTAGGAAACACAAGTGGTAGAGAGTCATTTAGTGGGTCGAGATCAGTTGCGGTAAGTGTCATGATAGAGGTATTGTTATAGTTATTTGGGATGTTGGTTAGGTTAATGATATTGTCAAGGTCTTCAATGGTATCATCTTTGGTGTATACTTGTTCGTATTGTTGATGCTCGTTCTCCTTAGCCTCGTAGATATGTCATGGTCCAAATTCAAGTGGTCGAGACTCTGCGCCTTGTTCCTCCTGAGAAAGGGGTGTATATGAATGAATTATACCTTCATCGATATCCTCATTAATATTTGAACAAATACCCCATTCATAATCATTAGAATCAGTTTCAGAAGTACTGTCCCAGAGTCTCTCACTACTACTAACAAGCGTGTTGTAAGGTGAGAAAAAATCTTTGATAATTGATACCAGTCTTGTAGTTTTTTTTAATTCAAAATCAGAGCCTTCTTGTACACTTTGCATTTGTTCATATACTGTTTCTCCTTGGGGGTAGTGATTTCTTCAAGTGGTGACTCTGCCTTTTTTTTAGTAGGTTTTTGCACATGATGCACTTTTATATAAGATGCTTCTTCCCTTTGAATGGCCAATTCCTCTTGTCATTTCTGTTTTTCTCGGTGTTCTTGCTTTTTCCTTGTTGTTTATGTTGCTTGGTGTAGTGCCTCTTGCCACGAGTTCTCATTGTATTTCTTTTTGCTTTCCACTAAGGTTTCTAATATTTGTTTTTTTTTTTGCCTAGGTGGTATGTCGTGTCCATTTCCTAGTCCTATTTTGTCTCATGAAAATTGTGAAGGAGTTCTAGCAGTTCTGTAATTCCTTCTTGACACTTGCCTATAGGTCCTTTGCCATTGTATCCCATCCATTGCATGATTCAGAATCCTTTTCCATATTGTTGTGTTGGTATGGCCACCTCTAGAGTAGCATCTTTGACCTCTTCCTCATCCTTGTATAGCCAACTAAGGATGTCTTTCTGTTCTGATTCATTTGCTAGTGTGCCCAATTGGATAAATTTGCCATCAAACTTGGTGATGGGTTGTGCCACTTGATGTGTCGATGCAGAAGGTTGTCCATGATATTTTGGCGATGTTGGTAATTTTGATAGACACATGGGTCTGAAAGAGTATTCTCTCATGCCTTGATCTTTGATTTTAATCTTTTGTTTGAGGGTATGTGCAGGATCATAGTGTGCCAAAACAGGCCCTTAAGTGGCGATGAAATTTCAAAAAATTAGAGTTATGCAACTTGACATGAAAATTTGAATAAGTTGTGAACATTATTTTTAAAATATGTAAGAAGAGAATATATAGAAAATTGAATGTAGTTTCTAAGCTACTAGTTGTTTTTTGGAAAAAAAAAATCCTACTTGATGAAAATTTTGAATTTCAATGTAGTGGTACTAAAATTTTAGGAAAAAAATAAGAAGTAGATGTACGTCTAACCACCCTAATCGCAATCAAATCATAATTTTTTTATAATATTTATAATATAAGTATTAGACTCATGTCTAGATGTGACACATATTTTTTTAAAAAAATTTATAAAGTAAATAATTATTTATGATTTTTTTACTACAACTTTTCAAAAATTTTGAAACTCCTACGTCTGACCACCTTAACTTGGTCAAAACCTTATGAATTTTTTTAAAATTTTTTTTTTTCCTATAGTAAACGAAACATAGGATGTGATGCATGTTTCGGATTCAAAAAATGTTATACCGTTTGAAAGTTATGAGTGTTTTTCAATCAGTCTGTCAATCAGGACTATTGTCAGAATTCAATTAGAAAATAAATAATAATTATTTATTAAAGCCTAAAAAAGACAAGCCTTATATTGTTGGAAGCCTGAGAACTTCCTTAAAAATCCCTTTTTGTTTTATCAATTTTGGCTACAAAAAAAGTCATCAGCCACCAATGTAAAGTCTGGAAAATCAAGGAATATTGAAAAACACATTTTTTCAGTTGACTTTCTAGGCTTGTCACTTCTAAGCCAAATACCAAAGCATTCCTGAGCCGAAATTTGAAATTTGAAAAATTTTACTACAAGAATTGAATATCCAATTATATCGGTTATCCGATTTTAATAAGTAAATTCTCTAACTAAATTTGCACATAATTAATCTAATGTTTATTAATATATTAATTTATAAATAAATTAGTATATGATATTAGGGAGAGGGAGAGGGAGAGGGAGAGGGGGGAGTGGGGAGAGAGAGAGAGGGAGAGAGAGAGAGAGAGGGGGGGAAGGAGAGAGAGAGAGAGAGAGAGAGAGAGAGAGAGAGAGAGAGAGAGAGAGAGAGAGAGAGAGAGAGATGGGGAGGGGGAAGGGAGAGATGGGTAGGGGAAGGGAGAGACAGAGATAGAGAGATAGAGAGAGACAGAGAGAGACAAAGATAGAGAGAGATGGGGAGGGGGAAGGGGGAGAGAGAGATAGAGAGAGATTAGGGGAGAGAGAGATAGATGGAGAGATTAGGGAAGAGGGATAGAGAGAGATTAGGGGAGAGAGAGAGATAAGGAGGGGAGAGAGAAATTAGGGGAGAGAGAGATTAAGACACCATAGGACCCAAAGCAACCCAATATGGTGTCATAACGGGTCATATGGTGTCCTAAGGGGTCATAAGGGTTCATGGGACACCATATGATCCCTAAGGACAACATATGACCCCTTATGACACCATATGGTTTCGTTAGGGGTCATATAGTGTGCATAGGGGTCATATGGTGTCCTAGGACACCATATGACCCTTTAAGACACCAAATTGTGTCGTTATGGGTCATATGGTGTCCTAAGGGGCCGTAGGACACAATATGACCCCTTAGGACACCATATGACCCAAAGAAAACCAATATGGTGTCATTAGGGGTCATATGATGTCTTAAAGGGGTCATATGACATAATATGACCCACTAGGACACAATTTGACCCATAACGACCAAATATGGTGTCTTAAGGGGTCATATGGTGTCCTAAGGGGTCATAGGACAACATATAACCCCTATGGAGACCATAGGACCCTTATGACACCATATGGTGTCGTTAGGGGTCATATGGTGTCCTAAAGGGTCGTAGGACATAATATGACCCCTGGACCCAAAGCGACCCAATATGGTGTCATAACGGGTCGTATGGTGTCCTAAGGGGTCATAAGGGTTAATGGGACACCATATGACCCCTAAGGACAACATACAATCCCTTATGACACCATATGGTGTCGTTAGGGGTCATATGGTGTCCATAGGGGTCATATGGTGTTCTAAAACACCATATGACCCCTTAAGACACCAAATTGTATCGTTATGAGTCATATGGTGTCCTAAGGGGTCGTATGACACAATATGATCCCTTAGGACACCATATGACCCAAAGAGACCCAATATGGTGTCATTAGGGGTCATATGGTATCCTAAGGGGTCATATGATGTCTTAAATGGGTCATATGACACAATATGACCCATAATGACTAAATATGGTGTCCTAAGGGGTCGTAGGACACCATATGACCGCTATGGACACCATAGGACCCCTTATGACACCATATGGTGTCATTAGGGGTCGTATGGTGTCCTAAGGGGTCATAGGACATAATATGACCCCTTAGGACACCATAGGACCCAAAGCGACTCAATATGGTGTCATAACGGGTCGTATGGTGTCCTAAGGGGTCATAAGGGTTCATGGGACACCATATGACCCCTAAGGACAACATACAACCCCTTATGATACCATATGGTGTTGTTAGGGGTCATATGGTGTCCTAGGACACCATATGACTCCTTAAGACACTGAATTGTGTCGTTATGGGTCATATGGTGTCCTAAGGGGTTGTAGGACACAATATGACCCCTTAGGACACCATATGATCCAAAGAGACCCAATATGGTGTCATTAGGGGTCATAGTGTTGGCAAATGCACACTTCAATGAGAAATTGTAGGTGATTGAAGGTATTGTCATTGATGGCAACCTTACAATCCTATGGCACTGATAGACACCGACATAAGTACAAACACTGGCAGTGACAATGACAAAGATGTTTACCGACACCCTGGCCGACAAGATTTTTGTTTATTTTATTTTGTATTTAATTGTAAAATCTTTTTGTAAGCTGACAAGGCCTATTGTAATAAGGCTTATATATAAGTATGAGTTCTTGTTGAACATTTGTAATAAGGAAAATATGCGAGATGGATAATATGTACGAATATTAAGGCAGATTGTGGAATAAGGTTTATGATTATTGCAAGAGCTTAAATTGGTACTGAACCTAGCATAGCAGATGCTGAACTGAAGTAGTACATGACATTGGATTTACATAATCCACTTTTGTAAGTCAGTGAGACTTCCTTTTTGTATTTAAGCAGTGAGCTTTAGGCAGTTGGCCTTCTTGCATGTGTAGGCCCCTATTGTATCAGTAATATTCACTTATTGGCCAGTGAGCGAATATTGTGGGTCACAAATCCCACCAAGGTTTTTCCCACACTGGGTTTCCTCATTAAAAATATTGTGTTATGGTGTGCTTTCTATGATGTGTTTATTGTTCTTATTTACTGCATTAATTCTAGTTTACTGGTACATTGTTTTGGCATGCAATTCATTTAATAAGTTTAGAAAATCCATAAACTGGTTAGTTACTGATTCACCCCCCCCCCCGCCCTCTTAGTATCTTTGGGAATCCTAACAACTAGTATTGGAGTCTGGTCCTCCATTTTCAGAAGCCTAACAACTTGAGTAAGATTATGACACCGGTAGAGATGGAAAATTTGAGAAAGCAATTGGAAACAACTCTTTCACACTATGATGCAGGAAAACTTGAAAAATATGAAACTTGAAGATGATCTGAAGACTGCACAGGAAATCATTCAAGGACTTCAAGGAAGTCTCACTATTGCAAGGAACAAAATAAGAGAACTTTATGAGAAGATGTAGAGTGATGATGATGAAAAAGAAACTCTTAATGACCTTGTGAACAAATTGAGACAAGAAAATAGTACAATGAAGAATGAGATGCAAGAGATGACTATGAGGTTTTGCAAAGACATTGAAGACTGAAAGAAGAATGAAGATGACTTGGCTAGAAGAATCAATGATGTTGGAAATGAAAATCTAAGACTCAGTCATGAAAATGATATGTTGAAGACAGATATAATTCACTTGGAACATGATAAAATTGAACTCATGAGATAGAAAGATTTCTTAGAAAATGAGTTGGCTACTGCAAATCAACATAAGGAGAAATTCAAGAAAAGTTCAGAGGAACTTGATGACATGTTGAAAAATCAAAAACCCAATGGAGATACAAATGGCCTTGGCTTTGAAGTTGGTGAAAGCTCCGGTACTGCAAATAATCATGATCATAGTAAACCGGTAAGACAACCTAATGCGTACAAATTTAATGGAAAATGCTTTAACTGTAACAAGTATGGTCATAGAGAAAATCAGTGTAGATCTAGAAACTATTAGAACACCAATGCACCCACCGATCAATGTTCTAAATGCAATAAATTTCATCATAACTCAGAAAATTGCAAAATGAATGTAAGATGATATGTTTGTGGAAGATTTGGACACCTATCTAATCAATGCAGAACACATACCGGCATAGGATATGGAAAAGCTATTCAAAAAAACAACGTGACTTGTTATGCTTGTAATGTTGTTCAAGATTGGACATATTGCAAATTTTTGTAGAAGTAAGGCATCACCGGCAAATAACAAAGGACCCAGTTTGAAAGGTAAAGAAAAAGTTGAAGAGGTAAAGCAGGAATTTTCAAAACAATGGATCATAAAATCAGATATGAATGTTAATGAAGCTATTCCTTCACTGATAGAATAGAGTATCACTCTACCGGTAGGAGATCCTTCATCTAACTAGAAAGAAACCTTTTTGTGGTATGGCAACAAATTGAAAAACATGCTAATTTACCCTTGGTTGATGGTGAGAAGTTGAAATACTTCTTTACCGAAAGATGTGTTAAGTTTCACTTAATCGACAGGCATTAAATGTGGTAGTTGATGGAAATGACATTATAAAGAAAATAGTTTTGGCTCTTTTTCATTCACTAAGAATTCAAACTTCCTTAGAGCACGAAAATCCCAAGCGAAGGCATCCATAGCGAGAAGTGAAGTAAATCATTCAAGCACTCTTACCTAAAGGCATATTAAGGCATTTATAACAATTACTTCCTCCTCTGCACCTGAATTCATTGCAAACCCTACTGTAATTGAAGTTGTTAAGCACCCTAGACCTGTATTTAAGATTATTCCCAAAATTGCGAAGAAAGATGATACCCTAGGAGAATTCTCAAAAGTACCTAAAGGAGTTGCTTATGCTGAGGATCCTAGAATCTGCATACATTGTCATATAGAAGAACTATGAGATGATGAAATTAAGAACATGTATAGGACTATTATATGTGATGTAAATGGAAATGTTAAACCAGAACATAAGATAGTTGAAACCCTAGGTTTTATGGAAATTCCTAGTATTCCTAATTTTCCCAAGGATTTTATAAGGATTGTGTTAAGAAAAGTTCATGGGGAGTTCTTTTGGTTGGATTCAATTCATAAGATAACCAAAGAGATAGTTCGGGAAGTGACAGGCTTACCTTCCACTGGTAGCAGGCCTGACAAGACTAAAAAGGTTCCAAATGACACTGTAATGACCCTAACCGGTGCAACCTTTGACAAAAGATCCTTGAGAGTAAATGATGTAAATGATATCAATGTAAGGTTCATCAACATGATTCTTGGATACAAAGTTACACATGCCAATAGACTAAACTTTGTTTCTAGCTTATGTATCAAGAGTGCCTATGACATGGTAAACAACAATACAAAGATTGACATATGCGAATGGTTGAAGGATGAACTGATAGACAATCTGAAGAAGATCAAAGGTGATAAGAAAAAGACTTTCAAATTTGGCAACTTGTGTGTTTAATGTTGTATATTGCCAAGGAAGTACCCGGTATTGGTAGAAATGATTTTGGTTTTGACATCCCGGTAGGAAAACAACTTCTGGACACACTAAACAATAGGGGAGATGATAGGGAAAAGAACATAAATGAATATTTTTAGGCATTAAAGGCTAAAATGAAAACAAGAATAAGGCTATCTTAAGCTATTGTTGACAAATATCAAAAGGAGATATGCTTTGTGATAAAGAAGGATGAGATTTGGATGGAGGTAGTAGTCCCAAGGACTATTTGGGTTACAAAAATGGGATATGAGGTATATGACAACATAATTGAAACTTATGCAAAATCCCTCTGAGAAGCTCCTAAAGAACCAACAGAAAAAGTATTTGGAAATACGGAAACAATTGAGAGCGGTATTCAATCTCAGAAAAGAATAAAGAAAACTGAATAGATAGTTAGAAAAGGAACAAGGCAGGAAAAAGCAATCAAGGAAGATGTATTGAATAAAACTAGTATTAAGGAGAGTGACTTGGAAGGACTACAACCGGAAACACATCTTTCACCGGTTGCTACCTCCTCTGACAGTGAAATACTAGTAGAATTTAAAAGGGTAGTAAGGAAAAGAAAACTCTCACCGGCACCCTCTCCTGCACAAAAGAAAACAAGACAGAAACAACAGGCAGTTAGGCCTTCAACAAGGAAGTTGACACAAAAGAAAAGGAAAGTAAAACAAGTTGTCCCTCCTTTAGACAAACTTTTGAATGAGATAACTGAAGATGGAAAATTGTCAAATATCAACAAGTTGTATAACACACTTTCAAATGATGAAAAAGAAAGAATAGAAAATAGTGTTATCTTGCACCTTGATATCTATAAGAAATTCTTGATGGAAGTTGTAGATGATATACCCAATGACTTGTATAGAAGGTTAGAAGCAAGAAGGGTAGCTATTGTTGAATTGGATAAAAAGATCAAGATAGAAAAACTACTACCCAGTAAACTCAACACAAGAGAGATGAATTAATAAGTGAGGCTAACCAGACAATATTTTTAACTGGTCACCGACATGTAGCACTAATGGCTAGCAGAGTTAATGAGATATCAGAAGAAACTACAGACAAGTGGGATATATTCTTTGTTGAGAAAGAGAAAAAAGAAGAGCTTAAGAGACCAAAGACTTTTAAAGTCTACCAAAAGGATAAGGATAAGGGGAAAGGAAAAGTAGGTGGTCCTCCGAGCATAAAGATAATAGATAACTTGCCCCCACCTCCTTTTGATACTCCATCAACACAAACTGTTGACTCACCACCAGTAACAAAGACTATGGAAACACCACATGAGGACACAAATCCTGACTCAGAGGTGTTGTACACAATGAATATCGACACACACGAAGTCAAAATTGTGGTTGATAAGGAAACAAGTGAGAAGAGAGATGTGGCAACTAAGCCACCAGTAGAAGAAATTATAGTTGAAACAAATATTGGGGATACAGTTGGAAACGTTGAAATTGGGAATGAGCAACAAACTAAAAAATCAGTTGATCCCTTGGTTACTGGAATGGTGTCTGATAACATTGAAAAACTAATAGATGGGATACCAGCTATAGAAAAGCCTACTGAATCATCAATAGTGGACAGTACTGAGATGCAAACAAAAAAATCGGCAGTGGATACCACTGTAAAATCATCAAAGGTACCATCAAAGAAACAGGTAGAGCAACAGGTTCATTCATAGGTACATACAGAGATAGTGCCACCGGCTACAACTGAAAAACCCAAACCTTTGGTAGTTGAAATGCAGACACAAACTGACCCTCCAGAGAAAGAGGAAAGCAAAGCTATTACTACCACCGGTGAATTACAAATTGTGAAGGTAGTTGGATAGTCATCCAGAACCTCCATAATTGAATTTAGACCAACTAATGTGACAGACGTATTATTAGATTCAATCAAGAAAATAACAAATTGTAATGCACTAGCATATAAGGCTATTGATGATACCATACCAATTTTAAAGATGATTGCACCCAAGTGCAACTTGGAGAATAAAGATTCCTTAGGCCAATTAGACACATTGTCTAAGTACATAACCGGAAATCTTCTAACAATTGATCAAATCAATGAGGAGACTTTCAGAGAGAAAATGAATAAAGAGAAGGAAAAATTATTTGAGGAGATAGTCAAGAAGAATAAGGAACATATGGATACATTATTACTAATACTAGGAAAGACAATTTTGGACTTCAAGAAAATGTACAGAGACACATGTAAAACAAAAAATTTGACAGAGGGAATAGATAAAGAGATCAACAGAGCTCAAAAGGAAATCAACGATATTGCTGACAATTTAATAGGTTCATCAGATTCTATATCGGTAGTAGAACAGGAAATCACCAGCTTTGAAGAGAAAATTGAAAGATTTGAAAAAGATAAAGAGAGATTGAGGTTTAAGGCAAAGGAACTGAAGTGTAGACTAGGTCCTAAACTAGATATCCTCATCTCTTTGAGAAAAGAGATTTCTGAGGCTCTTGTTCCAGGACTTAAGACACCAGAAGAGAAAATTCACTTACTCATCGGTACAATCCAGAGGACTGAAGCAACACTAAAGGACAGTGAAAGATTCTACAACAGTCTAAATGTTTCTTTTATAACCCACCGGTTACAGGGATCATAACAAGAACTACACTCAATTGACATTGAATGACAACCTTTTTCATTGATGCCAAAGGGGGAGAAGTAGAGGATGAGAAAAAGGAATAACGATGAGAAATTTGTATGACAAAAGAAATCATCTTCTCAGGGGGAGCACACAATTTTGACAGTTTTGGTAAGATAGTTTTGGACAACACTTTTGGATATAATTTTTGGCTTTTTCTCATGAGTGTTACCATCAATGCCAAAGGGGGAGATTGTTGGCAAATACACACTCCAATGAGAAATTTTAGGTGATTGAAGGTATTGTCATTGATGGCAACCTTACAATCCTATGGGACCGACAAACACCAGCACAAGCACAGACACCGATAGCGACAACGACAAAGATGATTACCGGCACTTTGGCCGACAGGATTTTTGTTTATTGTATTTTGTATTTAATTGTAAAATATTTTTGTAAGCCGAAAAGGTGTATTGTAATAAGGCTCATATATAAGTATGAGATCTTGTTGAACATTTGTAATAAGGAAAATATGTGAGATGGATAATATGTATGAATATTAAGGCAGATTGTGGAATAAGGTTAATGATTATTGCAAGAGCTTAAACTGGTACTGAACCTGGCATAGCAGATGCTGAACTGAAGTAGTACATGAAATTGGATTTACATAATCCACTTTGTAAGTCAGTGAAACTTCCTTTTTGTATTTAAACATTGAGCTTTAGGTAGTTGGCCTTCCTGCATGTGCAGGCCACTATTGTATCAGTAATATTCACTTATTGGCCAGTGAGCGAATAATTGTGGGTCACAAATCCCACCGAGGTTTTTCCCATACCGGGTTTCCTCGTTAAAAATATTGTGTTATGGTGTAATTTCTATGATATGTTTATTGTTCTTATTTACTGCATTAATTCTGGTTTACCGATACATCATTTTGGCATGCAATTCATTTAATAAGTTTAGAAAATCCATAAACCAGTTAGATATTGATTCACCCCCCCTCTTAGTATCTTTGGGAATACTAACACATATGGTATCCTAAGGGGTCGTATGATGTCTTAAAGGGGTCATATGACATAATATGACCCACTAGGACACAATATGACCCATAACGGCCAAATATGGTGTCTTAAGGGGTCATATGGTGTCCTAAGGGGTCGTAGGACACCATAGGACCCCTATGGACACCATAGGACCCTTTATGACACCATATGGTGTCGTTAGGGGTCATATGGTGTCCTAAGGGGTCACAGGACATAATATGACCCCTTAGGATACCATAGGACCCAAAGCGACCCAATATGGTGTCATAACAGGTCGTATGGTGTCCTAAGGGGTCATAAGGGTTCATGGGACACCATATGACCCCTAAGGACAATCTACAACCCCTTATGACACCATATGGTATTGTTAGGGGTCATATGGTGTCCATAGGGGTCATATGGTGTCCTAAGGGGTCATATGATGTCTTAAAGGGGTCAAATGGCACAATATGACCTACTAGGATACAATATGACCCATAACGACCAAATATGGTGTCTTAAGGGGTCATATGGTGTCCTAAGGGGTCGTAGGACACCATATGACCCATATGGACACCATAGGACCCCTTATGACACCATATGGTGTTGTTAGGTGTCATATGGTGTCCTAAGGGGTCGTAGGACATAATATGACCCCTTAGGACACCATAGGACCCAAAGCAACCCAATATGGTGTCATAACAGGTTGTATGGTTTCCTAAGGGGTCATAAGGGTTCATGGGACACCATATGACCCCTAAGGACAACATAAAACCCCTTATGACACCATATTGTGTCGTTAGGGGTCATATGGTGTCCATAGGGGTCATATGGTGTCCTACCCTTAAGACACCAAATTGTGTTGTTATGGGTCATATGGTGTCCTAAGGGGTCATAGAACACAATATGACCCCTTAGGACACCATATGACCCTCTCTCTCTCTCTCTCTCTCTCTCTCTCTTCCCTAATCTCTCTCCCTCTCCTCCTCTCTCTCTCTCTCCCTGTCTCCCTCTCCTTCTCTCTCTCTCTCTCTCTAAAATATGACTAATAAAATTGGATATATGATTTCTGCCATTGCTATTAATGTGGCAATAGTAAAAAAAATTTGGGACCACAAATTTATACATTAAAATCAAATATCCGATATTTGTAAATAAAAAAGAGCCTTGTGGGCCATTTTGTGGATTCCAACAGCCCATAGTCTGCATATTCTATTTTCTATCGATGATCACGGGTTTTCAGATAGGTTGAGACAAATTTGTGCTTTTGGGAGATTCTTAAAGTCAGATCTTACATTGTCAATCATTTAGGAGCATCTGTGTGGAGGTAAATGGGAAGTAGTAGTCGTCGGAAGTCTAAACGCAAAAGAAAACTTTCAAATGACCAAATTGAAGTGTATAGAGAAAGAGATATAGGATGTCATAGGAGGAGAAGACAAGGTATGTTAAATATTGATAATGTTACTTCAAGTGAAGAGGAAATTGAATTTGAAAATGTGTCACAAGTTATTGAAAATGAAAAATGTAGATTTTGAAAGTGAAATTTTTGAAAATGTTGAAAATGTTGAAAGTGATAATGAAAATGCTCAACATGTGGAAAATTTTGACATAGGAGGTGAAAATGTGGAAAAATTTGACATTGAAGGTGGAATTTCTCAACCAAGTGAACCATATGTAACACCTAATTAATTTAGAAATGAAGACCCTCTCATGGATGAAAGACAAATTCGAAATCCAAGACCTTCAAGAACCCCAAAATGGTTACTTGAAATTGATGAGAACATTATTGCTAATATTGAAGGCAAGAGGTCAACAAGAACCATTCGGTTGTGGGCTACACAACTTTTCAACCAAAATTTTAGCAATAAGACATTGACCGAGCAATGCCACCTCTTTTTTCAATTGCTAAAGATGATAAAGATGAGACCATTGCTAAACAAATTGTAGATTCGTATGAACAAGAAGATGGAGAGAAATTCTATTATTGTAAAAAATCTATTTGACGCTCTCAATTCTATTGGAAAGAATACCAAAGAAAGAGATAAGAGAGCCACTCGAAGAGTGATTACAAGCTCCTTATTAAGCCATAAATTGAGGAAGGCTCATCAAATGAGACAAACTTGTGTTGATTTTAACATAAACCGTAAAACTTTGGATAGAGCACTTGCACGAAGACAAAGACTTGACGATTCACTTCAATAAGATACATGGGCTTTTGGTGGGAGGCTTCCACATGTTGATAGAAAGTTCATTGACAATGTGGAGGATATTCAACAATTTTGGCACTTTGGTTCTAAAGTGTCAACCAATGTAAAGGACGTTTTGAAATTAAGAATTGGCAACTAAGACCGCACACTGCATCCCAAACATTTCATGGAATCAAGCCAAACAATGTTGTACAATTTTTTTTTTGAAGTAAATCCAACTTTGCAAATATCACAAAGGGCCTTTGAATCTTTGAAACCATTTTATTGTGTTCCTCTTAAGATTTGCAATACTTGTTGTTGCAAGTACCTTGTGGAGTTTTCAATGTACCATGAAATTTTATGTCATATTCATTCTACGATGCATACTAATGAGATGTTGCAGGAGTGTGGTGCAATGCTATTTCTGAAATCATCAAGAGACTTGCAAGATCTATTTTTATGCCCTAGAGACGATGGTAGCTATTTCTATAGAAATGATTGTTTGAATGAGAAGTGCTCAGAATATGGTGGGTTGTCAAAGTTTGTTTCATGTTTTCATGAGGGTAGAGAACACGATTTTGGAAATAATTATGTTGAGAAAAAAAGATATGAGACAATGAAATATACTTTGAAGAATGGAGGTGAAGGTTCTAGATGCGAATTAGTCTCAAGAGAAGTGAGTATTACTGATTTTATCTTGGATTTTAAGGAAAATATTTCCTACAAGTATGCAAGGCACACCCATAGGTCTCAGTGGTTGGATCAACAGTTCAGGATGTGTAAGAACTCTTTCTTGATTGGCACTATTGTATCGGTGGTTGATTTTGTAGAGAACTATACATTGCAACCACAGAATGAGGTACAATCTCAGTACTACAATTCAGTCCAGATTGCTATTTTTGTTCACATTACATATAGACATGCTCCTGATAGTACAGAAGAGGGCAGGAAGATAATCGGGGAGCATCATTTTTATATAAGTGATGATAGATCACACTCCTCTGAGTATGTGCAACATTCTTTCGAGAATTCTTTTGAGTTCTTGCATGAGAAAGATATTGTAATTGACCGACATATAATATGCTCAGATAACTGTATGGGTCAATTCAAGAATGCCTGTATGTTTTATTGGTTGAGTAGAATGCATGTAGAGAGGTGTATACCTCATATTTGGTGTTTATTTGAGGTAGGGCATGGGAAGGGAGAGCATTATGGAGCAGGTGCATGTTTGAAGAGAGCTCTAGTTAAGGAGCAATTGAGGATTTCAGGTGCAAATTTCTCTGATGCATGTTCTATTGTTGATTGGTGTAGTTCAACATTGTCACATGGAGGTACTCTTGATTTAGCAGTGACCAGATTCTTTTGGTTGATTGAGGAGGGAACAGTGGGAGATATATTGGATTGTCAAATAATTAAAGATTCTTCAAAGATGCATTCATTTCTCAGCTCAGATGCAAGTACATGGACCATTTGGACACAAGCGTTGGCTTATTTTTGTCAAAGTTGTGTTTGGTGTGATTGGGATCAATGCGAGTCAAGTGAGTGGGTTGATACGTGGGTTCCCCACTATCTAACTCCTTTATCTCAAACAATATCCTTTTCAAATAATGACATGGAAAGTTCACTTGAGTATGATTGTCTATCAGATCTTGTACAGCCAGGACATGTTTTTGCAGTTGTTGCACCGCAAGGGAATGAAGAGAGGTCAGAATATTGGTTGGCACGATGTGTACAAGGAAAACAAAAGCTAACACAACTAGTGACAAATGATGACGGGTTCACATATCCTACAGGTTCAGTTGTTGTTGTGGGAACTTGGTTGCGAACATACATGATTAGAAAGAATGGCATACCTGCATTTGAAGGCTATGAGAGACACACAACCATTATAATGTATTCACACCTTATTATAGCTACAAATGTCAAGTTGTTGAAGCATCAAGAAAAACCGTAGACCAAAGAGCTATGGATAGTGACTACTGTTGATCATGAAGCAATACTATATACGCTTAAGCAAAGAGATGACCCTTCAGGAACACTTGAGTAGTAGGTCTTTAATGGTGCCTTATTTTTTTTATCATGCATTTCATTTCAAACAATGATCATTAAAACTTAATGTTCAAGTTTGTTACGTATATATTAAGGATGTGTTGAAAATGCAGGTCTATTGATGAACATTTTTTTTGGCAACACAGTTTTTGCATGCACATAGCGGGTACACTCGATATAGTTAGAAGGGACGTATTTTTGCAACATGAATTATTATCATGCATTTGATGAGCTTTACAATTTTTGATGATATAATTATCGCAAAACCTTTATGCTCATGCAGGTCTTTTTTGATGATATACAACAATATCACATTATGATTTTTGCGTCAACATAGTGGGTTCTGTTGATATAATTCGAAGGGATGTATTTTTGTGGTATATAATCCCACCTTTTAATTTATTATCATGCATTTCAGTTGAAGTGATTATCATAAATCCTTTATGTTCATCCATGCATTTTATGTGTAGACTAACAATTCTTAAAAATACAGGTTCATGCTAGATCATTCGCCGTTGACAAGACCCTCTCTTGGTGATGGTACATATTCCTTTGTGCATTAATGAGATAAAATATTGTACATAAACATTAAGTCAAGTGAATGTATTGCTATTTAGAAATGACCATATCTACCATCGTCTTCAAACATGCAGAGAAATGCAGTGAGAAGGGCTTTAATCAACATGCATCTTTCTTCAAAGTTATGCTTGTATACTTTGCAGAGAAATTGGTAAGTTTCGTAATTATACAATCTTGTACGTCTTAAAAATGTTTCAAATGATCTATTTATAGTTTTCCAAACTAATTTGTATTAAGTATTATAATTTGTTTCTTGTAGCACATTCATTCTGCATAAAAAGGTTACTTATTTTGGTCTTCATTTATATGCAGGCATTGTTGTACATAAAATTTTCTCTTAGGAAATCAGGATGTCTGATGCAGATGAAGTGGGATGTTGTATTTGTATATGGATGTGATATACAATGTCCATGAGAAAATTGGTTTAGTTATATTGATGATATACAATGTATCTATACATGAGTACATTGGTGTAGTTGTATTGATAATGAAAAAAAAATCATGTTTGCATATCCCTTCATGGATGTCACATGCAAGTGTAATGGTAATTATGTGTATACAATACATGGAAATATTGATGATCATTATGTGTCCACAGTGTAATGCTTGTTTATCTATAATTTTAGCACTTAGG
This sequence comes from Cryptomeria japonica, assembly GCF_030272615.1. Lineage (NCBI taxonomy): Eukaryota > Viridiplantae > Streptophyta > Pinopsida > Cupressales > Cupressaceae > Cryptomeria > Cryptomeria japonica. The sequence continues at coordinate 671,299,936 of NC_081408.1, read as the reverse complement.
GCGCTCAAGGGTCGACGCTGGTAGGGTATGACCCTAAGTGTTCGACCAAGTTGGGGGGCAAAATAGGAGCATGCATATGGTAATAATACATAACTAGACATTTCAGAGCTGATGGTTTGTCATTGCGATGAGCAGAATGAGAGATTGGCCACACGACAACATTCGATTGACTGAGACTGATGATTTTTTCGCCAACCGAAAAATTTCTGCCCTAATAAAACTGTAGGGCAACTTGAAAAAATGAGATAGGCTTTTGTAGGGACCCCTCTCGTGGCCTCATAGGTTCAAATGGATTGTTCACAGGTGCCACAAATTCTGAGTTAGGGCCCATTAAATTTTGACAATTTTTAGCACTTAGGGCACTCAAGGGACGACACCAATAGGGTATGACCCCGAAGGTTTGACATAGGGGGGGGGAATAGGAGCATTAATAGGGTAATAATTCCTAACTAGACATGTCGGAGCTGATGGTTTCTCATCGCGATGAGTAGAATGAGAAATTGGCCACGCAACAACATTGGATTGAGTGAGACTGACGATTTTTTTGCCAACCAAAAAATTGTTGCCGCAATAAAATCATAGGGAAAATTGAAAAAATAAGATAGGATTTTGTAGGGACCCCTCTGATGGCCTCGTAGGTTCAAATGGATCATTCGCAGGTGCCACAAATTCCAAGTTAGGGCCCGTCAAAGTTTGACAATTTTTAGCACTTAGGACGCTCAAGGGATGACACCGGTAGGGTATGATCCCGAGTGTTCGACCAAGTGGGGGGGAAAAATAGGAGCATGCATAGGGTAGTAATGCCTAACTGAACATGTTGGAGTTGACAGTTTGTCATTGCAATGAGCTGAACGAGAAATTGGCTATGCGACAACATTCGATTGAATGAGACTAATGATTTTTTTGCCAACCGAAAAATTGCTGCCCTAATAAAACTATAGGGAAAATTGAAAAACCTAGATAGGATTTTGTAGGGACCCCTCTCGTGGCCCCGTAGGTTCAAATGGATTGTTCACATGTGCCATAGATTCCAAGTTAGGGCCCATCAAAGTTTGATAATTTTTAGCAGTTAGGGTGCTCAAGGGATGACACCGGTAGGGTATGACCCCGAGCGTTTGACCAAGTGGGGGGAAAAAATAGGAGCATGCATAGGGTAATAATACCTAACTAGACATGTCAAAGCTGATAGTTCATCATCGCAATGACCTGAACGAAAAAATTGGCCACGTGACAACATTCAATTAACTGAGACTGATGATTTTTTCACCAACCGAAAAATTGCTGCCCTAATAAAACTGTAGGAAAAATTGAAAAACCAAGATAGGCTTTTGTAGGGACCCCTCTCATGGCCCCATAGGTTCAAACAAATCATTTACAAGTGCCACAAATTTAGAGTTAGAGCCTGTCAAAGTTTGACAATTTTTAGCACTTAGGGCACTCAAGGGACGACGTTGGTAGGGTATGACCCCAAGCGTTCGATCGAATGGGGGGGGAAATAGGAGCATGAATAGGGTAATAATGCCTAACTAGACATGTCAGAGCTAACAATTCATCATCACAATGAGCTGACCGAGAAATTAGCCACGCGACAACATTCAATTGAATGGGACTGGCAATTTTTTTGCCAACCGAAAATTTTTTGCCTTCATAAAACCGTAGGGAAAATTGAAAAATTGAGATAGGCTTTTGTAGGGAGCCCTCTTATGGCCCCATAGGTTCAAATGGATCATTTGCAGGTGCTATGGATTCTAAGTTAGGGCCTTTCAAAGTTTGACAATTTTTACCACTTAGGGTGCTCAAGGGATGACGCCGATAGGGTATGACCCCGAGCATTCGACCGAGTTGGGGATAAAAATAGGAGCATGCATAGGGTAATAATGCCTAATTGGACATGTCAGAGCTGATGATTCATCATCGCGATGAGCTGAATGAGAAATTGGCCACGCAACAATATTCGATTGAATGAGACTGATGATTTTTTTGCCAACCGAAAAATTGCTGCCTTAATAAAACCGTAGGGTAAATTGAAAAACCGAGATAGAATTTTGTAGGGACCCCTCTCATGGCCCCGTAGGTTCAAATGGATCATTCATAGGTGCCATAGATTCCAAGTTAGGGCCCGTCAAAGTTTGACAATTTTTAGCACTTAGGGCGCTCAAGGGATGACACCAGTAGGGTATGAACCCAAGCATTCGACCGAGTTGGGGGGAAAAATAGGAGCATGCATAGGGTAATAATGCCCAACTGGACATGTCAGAGATGACGGTTCATCATCACGACAAGTAGAACGAGAAATTGGCCACACGACAACATTGGATTGAGTGAGACTAATGATTTTTTGCCAACCGAAAAATTGCTGCCCTAATAAAACCCTGAGCATTCGACCGAGGTGGGGGGCAAAATAGGACCATGCATAGGGTAATAATGAATTGTATCAAGTACTGTTCATTAAATGAATTGTATTGTATTGTTCATTAAATGAATTATATTGTTCATTATACAAACAACACTTACGTTGAAATGAAATGAATTGTATTGCTCATTAAATAACCATTATTAACCATTGTTAATTATTGGAATGAAGATTAAATATTTTCATGATAAAACCATGCACAGATGAGCAATAATTTATATGATCGAATATCAACTTCTATATATATAAAAATGTCAAATGATTACAAATTTATGTCCATACACAAATATGGCATAAATGCCAACTGAAACAAAATGTATGTCTGTAAAGCGGAAAATCGCGGTCGAACCCTAGTTGGTCTCCCCTCTTCTAACTCCAAGGAGAGAGAAGGGAGGTTCGCTAGGATTCGATGGGTTTTCACTTAGGGGGAAGACTTTACATTCAAAAGAGGGGTTGAAACTCATAAGATTCAATCCCACATGATGTAAGATTGGATGCTAAATGAATTTCAAGGGTTAGGAAAGCAAGGCTACCCTCTTTTGTAAAGAATGTTGATTAAGGAAATTAAGCTAAGGATGCATAGAAAGTCATAAAGATTCGCTTATAAACTGAGTTCGGGTTATAAGATGAAGCTGCGGACCTGGAACTAGCAGTAAAATGTCGATACGGCACTGTCCTGCAAATTTGAGCAAAAGTTGTCGGGACGATGGCGCCTGGTGCCACGGTCCTCCGAAAAATCTGCGAAACGAAGGGGGATCTGTTCGTCTTTGCACAAGGATTCCAGATCTTCAATTTCAGCCGCGTACCTACAACCTACACACAGAAAAGTGAAGACGATTGGGGGGTTAGGGATTAGGGGTTTGCCTTTAGGTCAAACCCCGGTTTTGGAATTAACCAAGAAATGAGCAAGAGCCGTAAATGTAAATGACTGTAAAACAAGTACTAATACCTTGTTCTAAGGATGTTTGTATCCTTATGTGTGAAGGTTTAGATGTTGTATGTTGTATGTTGTATGTGATCTCCTCTTCAATGGTTGAATCCTTGTCTTGAATGCAACACTTAGCCTTGAATGGAGACTTGGAATGATCAATTGCTTGAATGCTTGAATGCTTGAATGCTTGAGTATAGTTTCCACGCTTTGTACACATATCCTCTTCCTCCTCATCTATCCCAAATGAGAGAGAAAAATGTAGTTTATATACTTGTCATTTAGGGCTGATAGACTGATTTTCCCGACCTTAGGCCGACCAGGGAAGTATATTTCCAAATTGCAATCAAAAAGACCCAATATCACTTAGGAAACCGGGCCCAAAATAGGACCCAGGGACCCGGGCGCTGGGCGCCCTGGTCCTGAGGGACCAGGGCACTGGACGCTCTGGTCCCACCTCCGGGACAGTGGGGTGCAAGGAGGTTCAGGCCAATGGTGCTTGAAAAATGCAGTTTTCAGTGTCGTGAGCAAGTTTTGGGGTCTCCATTCAGGTTGCATGTTGCGTCGCCATCGTGAAGACCGAAATGCAGTCGAAATTGCAAGTGTCACAATTTTAGGACGCTACATTTAGCCCCCACTTCAGCGGGAGTATGTATGCTCATACTTCCGGTAAAGTACAAGGAAACAACGTTGAAAGACTTTCACCACATCAAGGAGGCAAGATACACCAAGCCCCCAGTGGACAAAGGATCTTACAACTTCGATTGACAAAGTAAAAGGGAAGATCACGAGGAAGAACCATGACTATCAGTAGTAAGGTTCCCTCGCTATGAGTCATGTAAAAGAAATACCAAAAATCTTCAAGACAAAGCTAAGTTTGCCAAGAAATTTTCAAGTATCTTTGAAAGGATAGACAAGGTGTATGTCCCCCTACGTTAAAGCGATCACACACGCCTCAACGGGGGTGATTGTTTTAACGTAGTGATACACATAAGAAATGAGAAAGGAAAAAGGAGCACGTTATCGTAAGGATTTAGCCCCCAAGTGTGAGATAAGCCCAAGGATAATAGACACAAAACACAAAGCACGAGGTGACTTTGCTTTCCTTGGGGTCAGTATGCTGTATGATAAGTCATGTATATATATCATATGTATGTATGCATAATTGTTCTTCATTCCCCAATCAAGGAAGGTCACCTAGAAGAAGGGAACACATGTGTCTTTTGAGTCAACATGAGAGAGATCGAGAGATCTCAATGCTTTGCATCGTCCTCAAGTAGACAACACTAAGGATGACAAATAGAAGAATGAGAATAACATATAGAAGAAGTAACAAAAGAGAGGGGGAGAGAGTCTGCTATGCTAATGTAACTAGTCTAGCATGTCATCTACCCCCCGATCTTGCTGATCAATGTTTCGGGAAGGCAGGGAACACGCTAGAGGAGGAACATCCAACACAGCAGATGGAGCTATCACAAGATCCAAACAAGGGCTATGTTCATGTTCCAAGCCACATTGTTCTTGTCTAGGAGCTAGGATAAGTGCTTTAGAAAATTCATTAGATAAATGGTTATCAACATCAACAAGTTCATATTCGCTATCAGAAGCAAGAGGAGTAACATTTTCATCTATATCATCATCAAGATTTATAAAAATAGGATCTTTAACTCGCACAGGATCAAGACCATCATGCATCTTATGTTTAGGAGATTTAGGCTCAATATCCGGCTGAGGGGAAAATGGAATAATGCTTGTTGAAGGTGTTTGTGGAGATTGCAAAGTTTGAGAAGCAGCTACTTGAGCCCTAAGACGACGCTTTCGTCGACGTTCCCGTGCAGAACGATTACGTCTAGTCTTAGTAGGAAGTGTAGAAGATAGAGGAGGAGGAATGTTCTCATCCCTATCACTTGGGTGTTTAGGTTGTGGTCTCTTAGGCTGGATAATAGGAGAAGAAGAAGGTCTCTTCTCTCTATAGAAGGCAGGAGGAGGAACTGCTCCATATAAAGGAGGAGTTTTTGGTTTAGGAAGAAGACCAAGTCCATCATGACGAGGAGGTATAGGTCTATTTTTAGAAGATTTATTAGGCATAGACATAGTCACATCCATAGGGACGGGTTGGGAATCTTCTTGGGGAAAGACATTAGTTTTGTCTTTCAAAGGAAGAATTTCCTTTTCAAGAATGATAGGAATGTCAAGTTTAGGTGCTCTAGGTTCACTTAGAGATAGGATCATATCTGTTTTCCACTTTTGATAAGATTTGAAAAGATGATCACTTCGCGGAGGAAGAGATTGGAATTGTTTAGGCCAAAAGTAATCAATAGGAACACTAGAGGTTCTTTCAGCTGGTTTAAAGAGACTATGATTGACAGTAACAACTTCACCATTATGGGGAAATTTCAAACACTTATGAATAGGAGAAGCAATAGCTTTCATGGAAGATAGCCAAGGATAGCCAAGCTTCACACGAAATTGTTCGGAAGATGGAATAATAGCAAAGTTCACATCAAGGGATTTGTTATGGACCTCAATAGGCAATGTAATAGAACCAATTGCAGGAGAAGAAAATGCATCAAATAATTTCACAATCACATCTATTTTGTCATAGATCACTTGATTCAATTGCAAAGTAAAAAGAAATTCTTCAGTAATAACATTAACCATGCATGAAGGATCAATAAGAACTCCACGGCAAGGCATATTCTTGACTTTTGCAACTATGTATAAAGGACCATCAGGTGCCCTAATGGTTTCGCTAGAATCAAATGTGATGGAAGGTTCTTTAGGGTTTTCTTGCTGCTCTACAAAGTTAATCACATTCGGAGTCATAGACACAAGACCATCAGATGAGAAAGAGGAATCATTAGCCTCAATCACATTAGAAGTATGAGAAGTATGAGAAGGTAATGGATCAGTAAAAATCTGAAGATTTTGGTTAGGAGGAGCTACAAATGTGTTGCCTTTATCATTCACTCCAGAAACAGAAATAGTATTATTATCAATCAAATCTTGAATTTTACCCTTTAGAGAAAAAGATTTTTCAGTATCATGCCCAGGCTGACGATGAAAGTGACAAAAAGCTTTGTGATCAAAATAAGGTGAAGTAATCTTTGCAGGATCAATTTGTCTTATAGGAGGAAGGGTAAGCACATTTTGTCCCAATAACTTATTCATAATATCACGCAATGATTCATTCAAAGGAGTATATTTTCTTTCTTTCTTGAAAAATTTAGAAATAGGAGGCACACCTGATGCTGCATTCACATTGTTGTTGATGATGTTTTCATTGAATTTGATGGAATCTCTATTCGGTTTAAACTTTCCAAATGGTTGTTGACTTCTATCACCCTTATCACTCGGAGCCATAGGATGTGATTGTTCCATTTGACTCACAGTCAGTTGATAATTGTGAAGAGTGGCGCACAACTGTTGGAAAGAAGTAAACTCAGAAAACAGAAGTTTGTCTCGAATATCTTTTTGCAAATTAGAAATAAAGATTCTTTGAATATCATTATCAGGCACTCGAAAAGAAATTTGAGCATACAAATGCTTATATCTACCAATGAAATCAGTCACTTTTTCTTTAACACCTTGTTTACAATGCATTAAATCAATCAAAGTAACTTTAGGACTTATATTATTTTGAAATTGTTGAATGAAAGCATTTGCAAGTTGTTCGAAAGAAGTAATAGAATAAGAAGGCAACGAGCAATACCATTGTAGGGCTTTGTCTCTTAATGTTCTGGTGAATAGTTTTGCAAGCAACCTTTGGTCATAAGCAAAATCAGTACAAATTGTTTGAAAAGTCTTAACATGTGTTAGAGGATCTCCTTTACCATTATAAAGTTCCAAATGCGGGATTTCAACATGCTTAGGAGGAATAGCTCGAACAATGTCAAGAGAAAGTGGGCTCGCAACGTCAAATATGGGCACACTAAACTTAGATTGATTCATAGAGGCAATTTGTTGCTGTAAAGAAGAGACAGTTTGTGCAAGATTATTAATGGTAGCTTCAGTCGAAGAGTTCATATTAGGTGTGTTAGATTGAGATGGAGGTGTGATGTTATTGAAAGATGGTAAAGAGTAAGGTGGTGGGACCCTATGATAGTCAACCATAGGGGATGATTGGATAGGAGGAACACTACAAGGAGGAATGGAATGGTTAAATGAATTGCCCCCTTGTGTCATGTTCATTTGTGAAGATGTAATAGGAACACTTATTGAAGGAATGAATGAAGAAGTCGGATTAAATGAAGGAATAGGGTTAATTGAAGAAGGAGGATTGCCCCCATGACTGGTAATCACAGGAGGAATGTCTTGTATAGAGGTAGCCATGATGTTTGATGTAAAGGTAGGTAAACTAGCAATAGAATTGGTCAAAGGAATAGAATGATTGACTTGTGTAGGAGGTTGTGTATAACCTAAAGATTCAGCACAACTCTTCATAGGCATCACATTCGAATCCACAATGTGTGCGATACCACGTAAAACATCAATTCCATTCTTATCACTTTGAAGCATACGTTTTAGACCCTCAATTAAAGGAAGAGCTTGACTATCGGGATACTCATGAGACATCCATTGGTGAAAATCATCAAATTGGTTATCCAATTTGGAAAGTTGTTCAACAGAAACTTCATGGGGAGCTTCTTCATCATTAGGAGGATTAGAGGAATTACCCATGTCCTCATTAAAAAGACTACTCAAATTAGGTTCCATCTCCTCAGTAGTTAAACCTCGGAAAGACTTAATTCTACAGCTTCGTCTAACGGGAATAGTGTAAGTAGGGCTTATTGTTGTAAAACTCATGCACTAGAGAGAGAGAGAAGATTTTGATTTTAGAGGTAGCAATTTTCAGTAAAACCAGCCAATCTTCCAGATTTAAGCTGTTAAATGCAATCACAACAGTCTCCCGAAATTTCAGAAAAAAATGTCCGGGACCGTGGCGCTCGGAGTGCAACACGGTCCTTGCAACTTTTTTCAAAATTTGCAGGGATGAAAGGTATGATGATTTTAGAGCTAATCTGAAAAAATTGAGGGATTTTACGATCTGTAGATAGGCCAAATTAAAGTTGCAATCTCAAAATTGAACCCTATCAAGATTGTCGAAAAATGCAAAATTTGAATTTTGAAAAAGAGAGGGAAACTGAAATTTTGAATTTTATGATTTTAGAGGGAATGTCAAAAGCAGTGCAAGTTTTGAAATTTAAAAATTGATTCAATTTCACGCAAAATTCAATTTTGAAAGCGGAAATCAAAGTTGTTGTAATTAGGCACTTAATTTCAAAAGTCACAAAATGCGAATATTTGAATAAAGCACTGAAATTTCGAATGAATGCAAATACAATTTTCAGATCTAAGACAGTAAGAACACAATTTTGACACAAAATTTCAGTTTCGATAATTTTTGAATGATTAGGAGCCTTAGACCAAGCAATCACAAGACCAACTTTGACTGTAATTTTGAAAGTGTTATAATTGACAAAATCAGCCAAAATTCTGGATTTTAGCAGGAAAATACAGCAAGATCTCGCTCCCGAAATTTTGGAAAAAATGTCGGGGACGATGGCGCTCGGAGTGCAACACGGTCCTCGCAACTTTTTTCCAAATTTTCAGGGATGAAAGATATTGTGATTTTATTGCGGAATCCAAAGTTACAGTTGATTTGGAGATGTTTTGATTGGTCAAATTGTCGGACAAAGGTTGAATCAAGAGGGTTACAAAAATTAGGGTTTTGACTTTTAACCACTTAATCTTCAGAATTAAAGCACAAATATGAATTGATAATTTTTAATAGAAGGATAGATCTGAAACAAGCATTAACATTTAGACATTTCGCAAGTTTAATTACTAAAAAGAAATTTTAGGGTTTTAATGCAATCACCTCTAAAACTTTGCAAAAGATCAAACATGGAAATGTAATCAATTTTTTCAGATCTAAGCATGAAAAAATCAGAAAGGATGTTCACGTCGGGTTCACCAAAATGTAAAGCGGAAAATCGCGGTCGAACCCTAGTTGGTCTCCCCTCTTCTAACTCCAAGGAGAGAGAAGGGAGGTTCGCTAGGATTCGATGGGTTTTCACTTAGGGGGAAGACTTTACATTCAAAAGAGGGGTTGAAACTCATAAGATTCAATCCCACACGATGTAAGATTGGATGCTAAATGAATTTCAAGGGTTAGGAAAGCAAGGCTACCCTCTTTTGTAAAGAATGTTGATTAAGGAAATTAAGCTAAGGATGCATAGAAAGTCATAAAGATTCGCTTATAAACTGAGTTCGGGTTATAAGATGAAGCTGCGGACCTAGAATTAGCAGTAAAATGTCGATACGGCGCTGTCTTGCAAATTTGAGCAAAAGTTGTCGGGATGATGGCGCCCGGCGCCACGGTCCTCCGAAAAATCCGCGAAACGAAGGGGGATCTGTTCGTCTCTGCACAAGGATTCTAGATCTTCAATTTCAGCCGCGTACCTGCAACCTACACACAGAAAAGTGAAGACGATTGGGGGGTTAGGGATTAGGGGTTTGCCTTTAGGTCAAACCCCGGTTTTGGAATTAACCAAGAAATGAGCAAGAGCCGTAAATGTAAATGACTGTAAAACAAGTACTAATACCTTGTTCTAAGGATGTTTGTATCCTTATGTGTGAAGGTTTAGATGTTGTATGTTGTATGTTGTATGTGATCTCCTCTTCAATGGTTGAATCCTTGTCTTGAATGCAACACTTAGCCTTGAATGGAGACTTGGAATGATCAATTGCTTGAATGCTTGAATGCTTGAATGCTTGAGTATAGTTTCCACGCTTTGTACACATATCCTCTTCCTCCTCATCTATCCCAAATGAGAGAGAAAAATGTAGTTTATATACTTGTCATTTAGGGCTGATAGACTGATTTTCCCGACCTTAGGCCGACCAGGGAAGTATATTTCCAAATTGCAATAAAAAAGACCCAATATCACTTAGGAAACCGGGCCCAAAATAGGACCCAGGGACCAGGGCGCTGGGCGCCCTGGTCCTGAGGGACCAGGGCGCTGGGCGCTCTGGTCCCACCTCCGGGACAGCGGGGTGCAAGGAGGTTCAGGCCAATGGTGCTTGAAAAATGCAGTTTTCAGTGTCGTGAGCAAGTTTTGGGGTCTCCATTCAGGTTGCATGTTGCGTCGCCATCGTGAAGACCGAAATGTAGTCGAAATTGCAAGTGTCACAATTTTAGGACGCTACAATGTCTAAATATGTGAATGTATGTCCATATACAAAATATACATGCCAACTAGACATGTAAGCATCCCAAAACTATCTATAACATCCTAAGCTACTGATGGATCGTCAAAATTGATCCTCTTCGCCGCACTGCTCGGCTCTGAAGGATCCTGCACAAGAAAAACAAACCACGATTAATATTAGTTATGATACTCTGCAAAAAGGATTAGAAAATCTGTTTGATGGCAACACACACAAGAGCACAAGAAACAAATGTTAGTGTTAGCAACAAAAGATTATCCTAAACAGGCATATCAAGAGAGATATTAAGCATGAAATAGAAAGCATATAAACATAGAATAAAATAGCTAATCAAGATGCTCATAGTTGCTCCTCCCTTGTTCCTCTCCTCTCCAAGTCCCAAATGAGTGTAGCTCTCAGCTTTTAGCACTAGCCATGGATGCCATATGGAGATTCAAGATGGTTGAATATGATAAGCAAATGCTATGCAAGTGTAGATAGTGATGCTATGAGAAAGCTCTATGCTAATGCCAGTATAACAACAATACTCTAATGCTTCCTTCTTTTGCTTGAGGAGAAGGGTTCTATTTATAGAAGAAATGGGGAAATGAAGGGTTAAGATTGAATGGTTTAATCAAGGGCCAAGTTTGAAAGTTGGGGATCCATGTGCACAATTGGCACCAATAAAATGGTAACAAGTGTCAACATAGGATTGGGTTGAGAGAAGAGGTTGGAGGCATTAAAGGCCTGAGAAGACCTCATGGTTATCTAGAGGCTAAGGGTCAAGTCCAAATTAAGATTACCCACTGGATTAAGAGTTAATCCAAGGATAAACCTTTGTGCAAATGTTTAAGAGATAATCATGGTCAAAGCATTAATGGCTTGATGAGACCTTTGGGTTGGGTAGAGGTTGAGTCAAAACAAATGTTTTAACCATGTGGGAGGGTTTGAGGTAACCATTAATGGTTATTGGAGACTTTGGGGATTAAGTGGTTGAAGGTTGAAAGCCTTCAATGGTTATCAAAGACTTTGAGCCATTTAGTGGTTGAAGGTTGAAAGCCTTTAATGGTTATCAAAGACTTTGAGGGTTTGAGAAGTGACTTCCCTTTTGCTTAGGAATGTGACAAAGTTTAGAGAAGGGGTTAGGTTATTTAGAAGTGATTAGAAAATTCTAGAAGGGGTTTAGGCATGCAAGTGGGAGAAATTTTGGTATTTTCAATTAAAATAAAATCATTTATTTCAATTAAATGGTGTAATTTGCATTTGGATAAATATTCAAATAAATATTAATTTATTTAAATGAGAAAAAGGAAGATAAAGCATTAAAATGCTTGAAGACTTTGAGGGAAACCATTAAAGGCTTGAAGACTTTAAGGAAAACCATTAAAGTCTTAAGAAGACTATAGAAGGAAGCCATCAAGTTTGAAGACTTTAAAGCCATCAAGTTTGAATACTTTAAGGGAAACCATTAAAGGTTTCAAGTGGGTGAGGATAAATAGGATTTTAAATAAATAATTTATTTAAAATAGTTGTGCAACTTGCTTTTGTAGGAAAATACAAGTGGGTGGAGGATAAAGGTGATTTAAATAAATTATTTATTTAAAATAATTGTGCAACTTGCTTTTGTAGGAAAATACAAGTGGGTGGAGGATAAAGGTGATTTAAATAAATGTTAATTTATTTAAATGTGAGAGGTGGGATTTTGGGGGATTTAAATAAATATTAATTTATTTAAATGTGAGAGAAGATTTAATTAAACAAATATGATTTATTTATTTAATTAATGGTCTAAATTTGGTTAAGTGAATTAAATCAAATAAATTGAATAATTTATTTAACGAATAGGAGAAGAGGGTTAAGATGAATTAATTAAATATTAATTTAATTAATTATTAATTGATGGTAAAATAATCAAATAAATACTAAGTATTCATTTAATTAAGTGGACAGATTTATGTGACTACAAGTTATATTATATAATTCACATTCAAAAAGTTAAAATAAAAATGAACTATAATTTAACTATTCATCTTTACCTCATCTCCACATTTTCTCTTCGGCTTTGGAGGACTCTTGATGTATGTCTTTGGTAGAGGAGGTATGTTTTAAATATTTTCGTACACAACCTACATATGTACAGAAACATGACATTGATACAAGTTAGCATATAATTGTCACTGATAATAAAACATTATATCTACTAATCACAAAATAAAATAAACACAAGTATATGAAACTATCAATCTATGTCTAGACGTGTATAATCACTATAAGTTATCTAAACTATTCATTCAATCATATTTGCATTCAATTACCTTTCCCTTGTCTCCAACTGCACTACCAGATCCTAAATCACACTACCTTGCACTCATACTTGTGCCCTACAAGAGTAAAATAAGATATACATGCAAGTTACTACATAATCTAATTAATACTAATATAAATGATGAGCATGTATGTACAATAAAATACAAACAACTAGGTGCAATAATATATGTACCATCAAGCTATCAAGGCCAAATGAAATGGCAAACAAGGTGCCCTCCTGAATATGTCTCAACTCCTCCTCAGTCATCAATAGTTAAATAGATAATGTAAATAAAAATTAGTACTTAATATTATCTAGATTATAAATATTCATTTAAAATATAACATGAACTGTGAAAATACAAATCTTCCCACTACATCATCAATGTATGATGATGGTGCCTCCTCGCCTCTAGCATGTGAGGACTCCCCAAGGTATCCTCCAGTCTATGTCATAACATCTGGTGCATCATGCATCTCATGCACCTCATAATCTGCATTGTCCACAGGAGGATCAATGGGTTGTCCAACTGGACCCAAGCATACGTTCCCACACATGACACAACTTTGGGGCAGGCATACGTGTGGAGTCGAGGATGACGTGTCAGCACCACTGGATGCACTACTACCATCAAAAGTAGGCTGAGCTACTGACCCAGCCTGAGAAACCAAAAGGCTACTCAAAGAGTAAATAACCAATATGGTTCATGAAGATGCCTCATAAATGATATCAGGATGCTGCACTGCAGGTGGGGGATCAACAGGAGGAGGGGGGACATATGGGCCCTAGACTACTCTGACTACCCCAGGTCTATTTTGGGGCATACCTAAACCTACACCCTTGAAAGGTTGGATGTCAAAGTAGTTAACATGTTTGTGTAAAACAAACTCAACATACAATTTTTTTATGAAATAGAAGGGAACATCATGATTGCTCTTGGGTGGTTTGTCAAAAACCATCCCCCAACGATCCTAAATTTTTTTCACAATACCATCATTTGTGCACCATTTAATAGAAAGTTTTATGTTTTGGGCGTCTATGGGTTGACCAGTGTGGGGATTCACAAACAATGAGGTGATAGCGGCTTTGGATGTCTTGAGATCTTTGATATCCTTATACGATAAGCCATCCGCATATTTTTCCCTCATAGAATCTCGCCACAAAAGGGCGGCATTGTACTCCTTAGTCATGGTTTCCATACTCTTTATGATCGATGTGAGAGGATCAAACATTGGGTTTAGATGAGGGATCCTATGATATACATCTACAATCCCCCTCAATTCATTCAAATTTTGTGCAATCAAATCCTTAATTGAGGGGGGGTTTGGAAAAGGAGGGTTTGGTTGTTGCAGTTGTGATTCATCAATTCTTTCATTGTTATCCTCCATTTTTAACCTAATTGAATGTAAACAATTGAATTTAGCTAACAAATTTAAACAATTTTGTATTTGATTTAAAAAACCTAGTTTTCATGAAAAAAACCATATTTTCAATGAAAAATCAAATAAACATTAACAAAAAATAAAAAAAATGAATGAAAATGATTGAAAACAATAAAATTCTTACCTTTTAATCTATTTTTTAGCAATTTTTGGCCCAAACACCGGATATCGGGTACAATCAGATATCGGATTTTTATAAAATCGTGCAGCCCGTGAGTTAAAAATGACTCACGGGCTATCATTGTCGAAATATATTTGTCTCAAAAAATCGGATATCTGATATTTATACTTAAATTATTTTAAAATAACATATATAATATAGTAATATATTATTATATTATATAATACGTGATGCTCTGCAAAAGGGATTAGAAAATCTATTTGATGGCAACACACACAAGAGCACAAGAAACAAACGTTAGTGTTAGCGACAAAAGATTATCCTAAACAGGCATATCAAGAGAGATATTAAGCATGAAATAGAAAGCATATAAACATAGAATAAAATAGCTAATCAAGATGCTCATAGTTTCTCCTCCCTTGTTCCTCTCCTCTCCAAGTCCCAAATGAGTGTAGCTCTCAGCTTTTAGCACTAGCCATGGATTCCATATAGATATTCAAGATAGTTGAATATGATAAGCAAATGCTATGCAAGTGTAGATAGTGATGCTATGAGAAAGCTCTATGCTAATGCCAGTATAACAACAATATTCTAATGCTTCCTTTTTGCTTGAGGAGAAGGGTTCTATTTATAGAAGAAATGGGGAAATGAAGGGTTAAGATTGAGTAATCTTAACAAGGGTTAGGATTGAAAGATATTCAATCCATGTGAGACTTTCAACCCAATCCCATGTTGACAAGTGTCACCATGAGGAGGCTTGAGAGGAGTGATAATGAGCATTAAATGCTTGAGGGGACATGATGGTTACCCTAGTCAAAGAAATAAATGCTTTGAAGAGACACATGGGTTACATGAGGGTTAAGTTAGGGGTCAAAGTCCTCAACCATGGGTGCAAGTGGAATTAACCATTAATGGTCATGTAAGAGCCATAAGTGGTTTGGAAGACTTTAGAGGTTAATTTGTTGAACACACAAAGCATTAATTGCTTTTCAAAGACTTTGGAGTCTTTGAGAAGTGACTCCAATTTGCTTAGGAATGTGACAATATTTAGGGGATGGATTAGGTTAATTAGGAAGGGTTTAGAAGAATCTAGAAGGGGTTTAGGCATGCAAGTGGATTTTGTAGGAAAATGAAAGTGGGAGAAATTTTGGTATTTTCAATTAAAATAAAATCATTTATTTCAATTAAATGGTGTAATTTGCATTTGGATAAATATTCAAATAAATATTAATTTATTTAAATGAGAAAAAGGAAGATAAAGCATTAAAATGCTTGAAGACTTTGAGGGAAACCATTAAAGGCTTGAAGACTTTAAGGAAAACCATTAAAGTCTTAAGAAGACTTTAAGGGAAGCCATTAAGTTTGAAGACTTTAAAGTCATCAAGTTTGAAGACTTTAAGGGAAACCATTAAAGGCTTAAGAAGACTATAGAAGGAAGCCATCAAGTTTGAAGACTTTAAAGCCATCAAGTTTGAAGACTTTAAGAGAAACCATTAAAGGTTTCAAGTGGGTGAGGATAAATAGGATTTTAAATAAATAATTTATTTAAAATAGTTGTGCAACTTGCTTTTGTAGGAAAATACAAGTGGGTGGAGGATAAAAGTGATTTAAATAAATTATTTATTTAAAATAATTGTGCAACTTGCATTTGTAGGAAAATGCAAGTGGGTAGAGGATAAAGGTGATTTAAATAAATGTTAATTTATTTAAATGTGAGAGGTGGGATTTTGGGGGATTTAAATACATATTAATTTATTTAAATGTGAGAGAATGTTTAATTAAATAAATATGATTTATTTATTTAATTAATTGTCTAAATTTGGTTAAGTGAATTAAATCAAATAAATTGAATAATTTATTTAATTAATAGGAGAAGAGGGTTAAGATGAATTAATTAAATATTAATTTAATTAATTATTAATTGATGGTTAAATAATCAAATAAATACTAAGTATTCATTTAATTAAGTGGACATATTTATGTGACTACAATACGTATTGTATTATATTATAAAATATAATTATATATTATATATAATATCTAATACAATATAATAATTTATTACATAATACGCATTATATAATATATAATATTATTATATAATTATATAATATATAATTATATAATAATATTATATATTATATATTATATTATTATATAGTATATTATTATATTATTATATTATATAATATTATATTATATATCATATATAATATATAATTATATTTTATAATATAATACAATATGTATTATATAGTATATTATATTATATAATATAATATTATATTATATAATATAATATTATTATGTAATATATAATATTATATATATTATATAATAAATAATATAATATATTCCAGCTGGTTTTGTTAATCCGTATATAGGAGAGTGAGTAGATGAGTGTAGGTGGTTCAGGTTGGAAGGCATAGGTTAGGATCCGTAGCTGGCTTTAGAAGAATTTATGTGGGAATAAGGCGGGCGGCACCCTCGGATGGGCCTGAGAAGAACGTCTTGTAGTGGTGGGTGACCCCTATTATTATATTATTGATAGCCTCAAACTGAGCTAGATGAGCTTCCCTTGCCTTTGGTTAGGAGGTGGTGCGTGTTGCGCTCAATGCGAGATCCAGTTCGGGTCTTACTTTAGCAAAGGAAGCCATACACAGTGCTGGGTCAACTGCTTCAACAACTGCTAAAACATTTGATTCATCAACCGGATCCCCATAGGGGCTGCTTCATTGACTGATCAACTCGCACCCGACTAACCCCATTGGGTCGGACAAGGGTCGGGCTGCCCACCCCATCACGGTAAGGGTAGCTAGTAAGTCCACTTCCACTACTATCAGAAGCAAAGTCTGGAGTCCTTTTTCTGGCCCCCTATTCTGGTTCTTCCTCTTGTCCCGAAACATTAAACCCCGCCAGCCATTAACCTCCCCTTTTGTCCGCCCGCCCTCTTAGGGGCCCGTAGGGGAAACTCCTTTCCTTCTCTTTGAAACTCTTGGGGTGGGGTCCCTCGTCCCTCATCCCTCGTCCCTTGCCCCTAGTGACTCCCCCCCATGGGGGACCTATTATATTATATAATTATATAATATATTATTATATTATATATATTATATAATATTATAATATATTATATATTATATAATATGTAATATATAATATTACATTATATATTTTTTAATTTAAAATTACAAATAATAATTGGATATCCGATTTTATCGAATATCCGATTTTCATAGGTAATTACCATGCCAAGGAGTACTGACACCCAAACCAAGCAAAAAGTCAACACGGATTTTCACGTTTTTAGGCGAGTGGAGAAGGCTATTTTTTCACATCGCCACTTTTTGGCCCCCCATGATCCTGTACTAACCCTTGAAGTCCATGGATAAAGACTTGAGTTTTTCTTGATGATGATCTAATTCAGAGGAAGCTGGAGCTTCCTCGTTGTATGGAACCGAGCTATCTTGGGTTTCCCCCATAGTATTCCAATGTTGAAAAGGGTTATTATCGACAGATATGGAAATTTCCTACCTATTATATGGGAATTTGACACACTGATGGTATGTTGAAGGCACTATTTGCATTTCATGTATCCAAGGATGACCCGATAAATAATTGAATGTTAAGTCTATGTCTAAGACTTGGCACATAGTGTCCCTTTGTATCGGTCCTACCTGAATAGGTAGTATCACTGTTCCTTTGGATGACCTTTCTTCATCATCATAGGCCTTGATGGTGATCTTCTTGCTTGGATCAATAGACTTCTCAGAGAAGCCCAATGCACATATAAGCTTTTAAGTATAGATATTGAGACCAACTCCTCCATCTATTAACACTCTTTTAACTCGATGTTTATAGACTAAGACTTCGATATGAAGTGGATTGTTATGCAGATGATTCAAGGAGACATTATCATGTTTGGAAAAGGTGAGGTTATGAGGCCCTGTCATATGAGCTACCATGGCTTGGAATTTACCAATGTCCAAACCTTGAGGAATGTTTGTTTCAACTAGTGCTTGTTCTAAGATGTCCTTATGTTTTGGCGAGAGTTTGAGTATTTGGAGTATGGATATTTGAGCGGGAGTTCTCCACAGTTGATTAACCAAATTATATTGAGTCTTGGGGCTAGTGGTGGATGTGGATTTATGCCCTTTCAAGACATATTTTTGAGCTATAGTTGTCACATTGATTGACGCATGGTCTTGTTTGTCCTTGATTTTTATGACAGTTATTTGGTTGTCATTTGTTGATATGTGATTGATGGTGTTATTGTACAGGTGATTTATATGAGCTCCTCCGGTATCATTTGATGATGAAGCTCTTCCCTTGTAATTTGGAAGAGGATTTTTAAAGGCATCATGGTCACCGTTTGTTTTGATACCATCAACCATTAAATCACCTCTATCAATCATATCCTAAATGATGTTCTTAAGCCTCATGCAATCATTTGTGTGATGTCCTTTGTTTCGATGAAAACCACAAAAATGCGAGTCATTCCACCAAGGTGGTTTGACCTGGGGTTCAAAGTTGTATATGGTTGGCAATGTGATAATTTTGTTCGCCAGGAGTTCTTGATACACTGATTCTAAGGTTTTCCCTAAGGGTGTATAGGTGAGTCTATTTGGGAAAGTGTTGGTGTTACCTCTCTGGTTTATACTATTCCCTTGGTTAGCTTTGTTGCCTTGGTTATTGTAATTGCCTTGGGTATTGTTGTTGGTGTTTAAAATTGAAGGTCCTTGATGGGAATTTTGTGGATAAGTGTTAGTGCCTTGATTAACACCTTCTTTATTTTTGTTAGATTGTGGATTACCTGATAAAGGTAATACTGGTACAAAAACATTCTCCATTCCACTGCCATTTTGATTCTTGTTACCAGGGCTTCATACTCAGTGATGTTATTGGTGCATGGAAACATTAGTCTATAAGATCGTGGAATTGTGTGCCCTTCTAGAGTGACGAACAAAATGTCGGCACCCGATCCATGTTGGGTATAGGAACCATCAAAGTACATGGTCCATTGCTTGGGTGTGATAGTAAGGACATCCATGTCTGGAAATTCTACCTACATTGGACAATCTTAACAAGAAATGTGTGCGGGAAATGTGGGGTACATTTCCACAAGAGTTTATCCCTTGGGTAAAAGCTTTATCCATTAGATAACCCTAACCTAACCTTAACCCTTACCTCCTAGGGTAACCTTCATGTCTTGTCAAGCATTTAATGCCTCTTACATCTCCTCTCAAGCCCTCTCAAGGTGACATTTGTCAACTTGATATTGGACTTAATCCCTCACATGGATTGAGTAACTTTCAATCCTAGCCCTTGTTGAGATTATTCAATCTCAACCCTCCATTGCCCTATTTTTTCTATAAATAGAGCCCATTCCTTCTTCAAAAAATCAAGTCTTTTTTGCATCAAACTTATAGTCATTTTACAGGTTAAGGAGCTCTCTTTGTAACCTTTAAAGAATCAAGCATTCATATCATAGCATTTTAGTTTCATTTAGCTTAGATGCATATCTTTTCTTAGCTTAATTAACTCATATAGCATCATCTTATCTTTCAATTTGGAACTCATCTAAATCTTAATCATCTAGTTTTGTATTTCATCTTCATCATATCATCTTATCATTCACTAAGATCTTGGTTGCATTCCATTTAGAGCTTAGAATCATTTAAATCTCATTCTCTAGGTTGTCATCCAAGAGATCAAGCGATATTCCAAGTGAGGGCCACCTTGGTTATCCCTTGGGTAAAAGCTTTATCCATTGGATAACCCTAACCTAACCTTAACCCTTACCTCCTAGGGTAACCTTGGTTATCCCTTTAATATGTGACTATTTTTTGACCCAAAAGCTAACTAAACACTTTGTTACACCATATCATTTCACTCAAAATAAATTTAGTCTATTTATCATTACATCTTTCTTCCTAGACTAGATTGTACCAAGAATTATATTCCCTAGAACCTAGAACATAATGACCATTTTTATTATTTCCATTCAAGATCCATCTTCATTAATCCCATAAATACTAAACTCAACTTTAAATACAACTGGTGGGAATGAGAATTATGAGTAACACTATAAAATATACATATTTTCTAAAAGGAACAATCACATTGGAATAAACTAGCATACAACTTAAAGGACATTTAGAAGATTACTATAATAAGTATTAATTTTTTCATTATTTGATCATTGGAAGTAGACTAAATTGATAAAATGAACCTTAAAGCTCATTTTTTAGTAGTTTAATACTCCTTCAACTATCATAGTTCCAAATTGAAGTACTTACTTTTTAATTATGTCGAATGTTTCTTCTTGTTTATATTGTGTGAAGTAAGAAATTATTAATGCTTCAATTTTGTGTTGGAAATGATTTACAAAGAAATTAGGTATGTAAGAAGAAATGAGAAAACAAGTTAAAAAATAAAATAAGTGCTTAACCATTTTAGTTTTATGAAAATAATATTGGAAGCAATTTTTCCTTATGGAAGAAATATTTAATCATGAAGTTTTGAAGGCATGCATGCCTATGAATAAATGGACTAGTGATCTACTATCATGGTTGCATAGATCCAATCGACAAATAGTTATAGGACCATATATGATACATGAGCATCCTAGGGCGTAACAAAAACTTTTCATCATCCAAAAGTACTTTTCTTTCAATATTTTTCTACAAGTTCTCGTTCATTAGTCAATCATTGTGAATCCTACCAAATTTCATTGTAATTGCATATCTCACCTTGTAGTTTGGAATAAATATTCTAAAATTATTCTTAGTCATTTTCATTTTATACAACATTATGATCACAACAAAGGAATAATAAGGTTTCTAAATTTCATTAAGATTGAAAGATTGCCACCATTTTTTCATATCTTATAGTAGCTTTTGAAATTTTTTAACAAGAAAACCATGCATTACACAATACATTAGACCTAGGAGATACTTTTGAATTCATGGCATCAAGTTTTACATCATTACATTAAATTTGGTAGATTTTTCCTACACATTTGTCTAGCTACATGCTGTATTAAGGACTTGATATTTTTATCACCTTGCATCTAACTAAGACCATTCACAAGACTTGAGGCTAGTATACAAACATCATTCAAAACTATTTGGAAGTAGGATGAAGGTAGCAAAGAGAGAGGAAGATAGTTAGAATAAGGATCAAAACATTTTATATTATATCATTTAAATTCTTTATTTACATGTTTACAATCAAACAACCAAGATTTAGCATGTTGTAAACCCATTGTACTAGATTTTAATTCTAATTGAATATGAACCGGTACAAATAACATCATTGTTTTCATATGTTGTTGATTTTTCTACTATGAATTTACATATTGTTCTATTTTATTTCTTAATTGGATAGTCGTTGTGGCATTGTAAATCATACTCCAATTATGAAGTCCAATTTAAAACTCTTAGCACTAATTTTAGTATTTCACATTCCTTTATGAATTGTATGACCTTTTATTTCATTAAGTTAATATTTAGTTCAATATTATGAGTTCTATATTACTTTAATACATCAACACTTAGTTATTTGGGACCTTATTCTAAGTATTCCTTTTATCAAGTATTTTATTTCAAGTTTATATGTGTTCTATGTCATTTTAAAGTTCAATGCACTTTTTCCTACACTTAAATATCATCATTTTTCATATAAATTATATTTTTGGTATCAAGGACCTATTATCTTGTGACCCTAAAAATTTAGGCACATTTTATTGAGTCAAAGTCGTTAGACAATATTGAATTACAATTTTTGGCAAAACATTTGAGAGGATATCATATCGATCTTGCCATTTCCAAAACTATTCCCAATGCAAAAAAATGATTATTTTAAGTTTGTCAAAAGGTGATTTTACTTTGAGATCCCTATATAAGACATCACCCCTAATTCATTTTATCATCTCATCACTATTATGTAATTCCAATTCAAGAGCAATTGTTATTCTTCAAGAGAAGATCTAAGTCTAAGGAGATGCAAGCTATGGCAAGGAATCTTCAATTATGTTTTCATGATGACTTTATGATGGATTTTATGATGATTTATCATGTTCTTGTATCAACACATGGAGGACGTATCCTAAGAGAATTGTATCATCAATTGAAGGTATCATCATTTCAATTCCATATCAAGCCTCTGCTCCATAAAGGCACACTCTATTTTATATTTCATTCATCATAGGGTTAATTCCAAACCTGGGGTTTGACCTAGGTGCAATGAAGTAAATTGTATCCATATACAATTTTGTTCTCACCTAGACCTCACTTTGGTGCTTCAATGTCTAATGCCTGATATTTGTCTTGATTCTGCTCATGCCACTTATCAACCTCATATTTTCACTACCTTCATTGTCACACCCTCATGCTAAAGTCATGATTCTTAGGACTGTAGTATTAGATGCTCTGGTCCTCCTAATCAGGACCTATTTTGGTTCCCCACAATGGTCACTTCTAGTGAGCAAGAAATTTGACCCTATGTTAGCCTACTCTAGAAATTAAACTAATTTTTGTGTATTCAAGTATAAAAGGAGGTCTACCACTCTCATTTAAAACCCAATGAATCTAATTCAGGCCTAATGAACTCAATTAAACTCTAGAAAATTTAAGTGACCAAGAAATCAGTCATTCATTCAACATTGGAGTAGAATTAAAGTCAAGTTTGTGCATTCAAGATGGCATCCATGATCAATATTCTTTGAAGGCATTTTAAAAGACATCTTAATTCCCTTATGTGAGGATCAAAGAAAACTTCATCAAGGTATATTTCAATTACAAGCACTTTTGCTTCAAATCTAACCTTTTCCTCTAAAGGAAAGCATTTTGCTACAATTTCCATTTCAATTTCATGGTTAATTCCTAAACCAAGGTTTGACCAAAGGCAAACACTTATCCCTAACATCTTTACCTCTCTTTCTATGTACAATAAATAGGTGTAATATCTATAATTAGGAATTTTGCCAGAGTTAATAGCGATGAACAGGTTCATCTTTCGAGAAAGGAAAATTCAAAGGACTAGGTCAAATCTATACTACTTGGTCCTAAAAAATTAGGGCAAACTTCTAGGAATAGGTTCTAAATGTATTATTTTTCCTATATCTTAGTTTGTGGCTCCATGGATATCTACAGTAGTCTGTTTTGAATAATTTGCTTCAATTATTCGTGGTTTTATTGTAATTTCACAATTATCATCCAATTTTCAACTAAGAAAGGGGATAATCATCAACAACCAATGAATCTGATCAGAATTTTAGTCCTTTCCTTATTTGGATTGTGGTTATATCTTTAGGGTCATTCCTCTTTCAATGTATTGGGTTAATTTGGTTAATTTAGTGGTTTGATTATCCTAAACCCTAATTCCTAATTTCCACTCCATACATTTTGGTAAACCCAACTTCTTTCATGCTAATTTTTTATTTATTATCTCATATATTATTTGTATACATTTTAACATTAACTTTTGCACTCATAAGATTGATTTACAACTGAATTACATAAATTTAGAGGTTAAAAATTCATAAAAACACTAATTTATTATCTTAAAGTTGACTTGTGGGTTGCCAAATGCATTTTTAGATATAATTATTATAACATGTCATGTTCAAATTTAGAGGCATATAATATTCAAAATCACAATTCAAATTACTTAATTAATTGGTTAATCAATTATTTTAAAACAAATCGCATTGCTTAATCATAGTTTTTACTTTTTGCATCAAATTTTCCCTCCTTTGTGAATATTTTTTGTTACCATTAGTTCTACATACAATATTCCAGTGTGAAGAAGTTGTAGACTTAAGGATTTCTATGGTTTAAAGACTAAGGATATGGAGCCCCAGTTGGATAACTTGTTCCATGAGAATGTTGGTGCTTCATCTAATCCAACAAATTACATCATTTATCCCTATTATCGTCATAATTCTCATGATGTGGATGAATCACTAACTAGGGTTACCATTGACCAATTGGAGAAGATTAACAATGAATTTGAAAATCTTAAAAAATGGATTAGTCAAAAATACCTAGAAAGTGAGGCAATCCTCTTCATTGCAGGATTAAAAATAATGGTGCAAAGTGATAAGACAGGTGTGAATTTCTTGTGTGGAATTTGGTCATATTGTTGACACTAATATTATGCCAATCAAAATTTGTGTTGAAGTCCTTGGTTATCGTCAACCCACTAGTCAAGTTAATCATTCCATTCCTATGCCTACATCCCTATCTAGTGTGCCTACATTTACATCTTCTATCCTGACTAATTCCACACAAAATGTTAATCCTACTCAAGTTAGTCATGGGGGAAATCCTATTAATCGGTATTCTTACATACCTCCTTCCATGAGTCTTCCATTTGTTTTATCAACCATCTCCCATACCAACATACCACAATGTTCCATCTACATACAACAATATTAATCCTCCATCACAATCCAACATGTCTAATTTCAATCCATCCATTAAAGAAACCATCAATAACCTAGCCCAAATTGTTACATCCTTAAAACATCAATTCTCTTTCATCACTCAATCCAAATTCAATGTTCCCACATTTGATGTAGCGAGCCCAATATCTGATGACATTGTTTGTGCGGTTTCCCCTAAACAAATGGAAGTCCTTCAATTGGAGTTGTATAATGGAAAAGGTGATCTCTTGACTCATCTGAAGGTATTTCAAACTTTGCCTAGTGGTTTTTCTTATGACCAAAGGCTAATGGTTAAATTGTTCACTAGACCCTTTAGGGATAAAGCTTTGCAATGGTATTGTTTTTTTCTCCTTATTCTATTACTTGATTTCAACAATTGGCTAATAATTTCATTCAACAATTTCAAAATAACATTGGTCCTTTAAAGATTACTTTGATTTATTTGATTCATTGTAAGCAAGGAGTTAAAGAAAAAGTGACTGATTTTGTTGGTAGATATAAACATTTGCATTCTCAAATTCCTTATCATGATGTTCAAAGAATTTTTATTTCTAATTTACAAAAAGACATTAGAGATACGCTTCTATTTTTTTATTTTAATTCCTTTACACAATTGTGTGTAGTGTTTGATAGTTATCACCTTCAAGTGAGTCAATTAGAATCAACCTCTTCGATGGCTCTAGTTGATAAGAATGAGAGTTCTCAACAATCATTTGCGAAGTTCAAACCCAACAAAGGTATCATCAAGCTCAATGAAAACATCAACACTCAAGTGGCATCCATAACATTAGGTGTGGCCCCTCTATCAAAATACTTTAGAAAATAATTAACTCCTCTTTTTGAGTCTTTGCATAGCATAATATTGAGGTTAATGAATGATAATGTGTTGCAACTTCCTCCTATTTAATGAATTGACACTTCTAAACCATTTCCACCTTACCATGATCCCAAAGAATTTTGTCAATATCATTGTTAACTTGGCCATGATACTAAGTGTTACAAGTTGAGAAATAAGATCCAAGAATTCATTGATAACAATACTATATTTGTGGCAAGTGTCAATGAAAAAGGAAATAAATCCTTAGCTCCTAATCAAAACCTTCAAATCTAGACCAATTTGTTGCCTTCTCTTTATACCAATGTTGTTGAGTCTGAGTCTCTTGATTTTTCTCCTAATGACCTTGGTATGGAATCTAATAATGTCGTGAACCTTGTTGACAAACCTACACCTCCAAAATATTTATGAGTTACTTTTGATCCTAGTGAGACTATTGTTGCACCTGATGGCCCATTGTGTATCATTGTGAAGATCAAAGACAAACTCTCACGAGGGGTGCTCATTGATCCAATATGTATGGTGAATGTGATAACTGAAGAATATCTTTATATTTTACAATTGCATCAAGTTGTATATGATAAATCTGATGTTGTGGTCAAGTTGTATGATGGTTTCTCTTCCCCTACTATTAGTTCTATTACTCTTCCCATTGTTCTTATATATCACCTTTTCTATCATTTGTACATTGGATTAGTTTTGTGTGAAGTTGGGACATGTCCCATTGTCTGTGGCTCTCTTCCATGAAAGATATCCCTTCTGCAATCCATAAATATTTGAAATTCCCTCATAATAGCACTATCATAACAAATAATTAGAGAGAATAAATACAAATTTGGAAAGAGAAGATTCAGACACACATAACTATATTTTGAAAAATAAAAAATATTGGGTCAGGGTTGCTTAGTGACATTGACCAACACTTTTTTGATGAAATTTTAGGGACATACTCAGAGCGACATCTTGATTCTAAAAATATTTTTGATATCTACATCTAACACCTTTGGGTCAAGGTCACTTAGCAACATTGACCTCCATTTTTTATCTCAGATTTTAGACATAGGTTCCTCTTTGCTACCCATTTCTAGATATGTAGTTGATGTCTAATATTCATTTCTATATTTGATTTCTTATGTTGTTTAGTTTCAATTTTACTCTATTTAACCTAGTTGTTTACATTCATTTCTCCTTCCATCAATTCAATTCAGTTAAATTTAATCAATGAGAGAACAATCAAACCACAAGTTCCCAACTCTCACCATTAGGTTTGAAGTTGAGGCCTAATTGGTTGTTCTCTGATGTAATTGATGGGATTGGGTTTGATTCCTAATTTTCATGTTTAGACTAGTGAATCCCTATTTTCCTACATTACATTTTGGTGAACCCAACATGTCCTACACTTGCATAAATTCAGATTTTTAGTCTCAAATCCATTTTTTGGAGGTAATTCTTCGGTTTAGATGCACCCTTTTATTATTTATGTACTTTCATTGGTGAAAAAAATAAAAAATTGCACATTGTTCTCTCTTTTATTATGCAAATTTTGCATATGTTATCATTTGAAAAAAAAATTCTTTTTCATTTATTTAGTTTCATGATGCATATATTTCATAGATGTGATAGTGTCTTAGCATCCATTGTGTCATTCAACCCCTCTTCTAATGCCATGCAATATTCCTATAGAGAATATTTAATTACTCTTTCTTTTTCCATTGTAGCCTATCCAAAGAGTAGTGTATCGTCCACAAACAAAATGTAAGTTGTTGATAATGAGGAATTAGGAATGGATACAACCTTCCATACATTTATGGAATGCTAGTACTAAATAAATATACTAAGGCCTTTTTTCCAAAATGATGAGTAGGAAAGGTGATAGGGGATCACCTTGATGAACTCCCTGAGTGGAAGGAAAAAACCCACAAGGATTGTCATTGACTAGGACTGAAAATTTGGCTCTTGATATGCAAGAAATAACCTATTTACACCATTTTTTGTTGAACTCCACTTTGTAAAGGATTTGAAGAAGGAACTCCAAACTAACCTTGTCATAAGATTTCATCATGTCTAATTTAATTACCATTAAAGATAGCTTAAATTGGTGTGAATGGTATGAAGCATTTCATGTGCTATTAATGGACCTTCTACTGTTTCTCTTCCTGGAACAAAGCCACCTTGTTTAGGAGATATTAGACTCAGTATGATCGTAGCAAGACAAAGAGAGACTGCCTTAGTGAAAACCTTATAAATGGTGTTACATAGGGAAATGAGTTTGTATTCAACAAATGATGTTGGATTATTTCCATTCGAGATGAGAGTAATAAAGGTAGTGTTGAATTGCTTCAACATTGTTGCAATTCTCCTAGATTCCTCCAAGGCATTCAATATGTTGAAACCAATGAAATCCCAACATTTTTGGAAGAATAATGTAGTAAAGCCATTAGGACTAAGAGCCTTATCTACAGACATTAAAAAACTACTTTTTTAACCTCTTCCAATGTAAAAGGCTTTGAAAGATGAGAATTGTCTTAAGCTAATAATAATTGTGGGATACAACCAAGCAAATGTGAATGTTCTAGTGCATCATCAGGTGGTAGATCTCTAGATAGAAGATTAGAGAAAAAGGTTACTACTTATGCTTGTATTTTACTTTCTTCTCTTAAGACTTGCCCATAGTTGTTTTTAATCTAGAAAATTATTTTATTATTCTTTTTTATTTTTGTTTAAGAGTGGAAAAAAATTGTATTCCTATCTCCTTCTTTAAGCCACAACTCTCTTGACTTCTACCTCCAATATATTTCTTCCCTAATTAGGACTTCATCCAACTCCATTTGCAACTTATTTTGTTGCTCATACATTTCAAAAGCAAGACCATTATGAATAATGTCTTCATTGATAACAACTACCTGCTTTTGGAGGATTGTCTTCTACTGAAAAATATTTTTAAAGTGATTGATATTCCAGGCCTTAATCTATTGTTTAATAAACACCAATTTTTTGGATAATATGAGCATTCTTGGACCTAGAACAAAAGGAGATTGAATCCACCATTCTTTAAGTAGACGCAAGAAGGTCGGATCTCTCAACCACATTTGCTCAAATTTGAAATGTGATTTCATTTTTCCTTTTGAGATACTTGAAGAGATGTTAAGATAATTAAGATAGTGATAAGACCATGTACAATTAATAATTTTTGTATCATAATAACCTTTTTCTAAAATCCACTAAGGGTTTATGAAAAATGTATCTAATCTTTCAGCTGTGTAGAAAACCTTTCCTTCTATTAGTCTACGTGACATTCCCATTAGAAGGAAAACAATCATAAAGACCATTATTAGAAACAAAATCCTTCAAGTCCTAAAATATCTTCAAAGGGAGAGACATGCCATCTTGCTTATCTTGAGGAGATACAATTGCATTAAAGTTGCCTGCAACTATAATTTTGGCATCCTTTGGCATCCCTAAATTTGAAATTACCACTGATAAGGTTATCCAAAAAATCTTTTTGCTAATTGTTGAGGAAGGAACATACACATTGAGGAGCATGCAAGATAATTCAAACATTTCTACTCTTGCTAGAATCCAATTAGCATTAGTAGTAATTAATGAAACTTGAACTTTTGAATATCTTCATAAGATAGCCAGACCCCTGATGCTCCTATCAAATGGGATTGAACTGCTGACCAAAGTTCCAATTATTTAATTAATCCTTAGAATGTTTTACTAATATTTTGGCCTCCTAAATCAAGACAATATTTGCCTCACTTTTGTCTATTTGACTTTTGATGAGGCAATTTTTGTTAGGGCATTCCATGTTAGTATCTTCATTGAGCCTTAGGAGAGTGACTAACTCTCCTTTGGTCTAGTGATTTGCTCCAAAATAAGAGCTAACATGGCTTCTTTTGATTTCCTTGGTTTGAAAGTGAAATACAGAGTAGTTTTTATTCTTACATCAATTTCCTCCTTGTTTTTTTGTTCTTGGATGGCCTACCCCTATCCCTCTTGAGAGGTGTGCAGATGGAAGGTTGTTGCTTTGTGAATTCTATTTGAGAGAGTGACAACTTACTGGTAAAGACAAATGAGTCTTCATCTTGGCTCCTAATGAAGCACTTCATCAGCCAATTCTTCTAATCTTTGTTCAGTAACCTTAAGAAGGATAGCTTCTATCGTGTTTTCAAAGTTATCCATTTGAAGAAATTGTTTGAATTCTATTTTGTCTAGATGACAATTTTGGAATTTGGATCCCTTGTGTTTAACCACTTTGGACTCTAAAGAATTTCCATATTTTTGAATAATCTTAGCTTTGGCTATCAAACTCTCAATGTCAATTGAGTAACCCCTTAGCTTAGGTGAAGGTGTATAATTTGGAATGACATCATTACTAGTTATATCTTTCAAAGGACTTGCATTCGGAGAAGTGTCATATTCTCTTAATCTGCTCAATTTAGCAAACTAAAAAGAAACATTTGGAGGTGGAGAATGAGAAAGAAAGTCATTTGTAACAATATTTTGAGGAATATTTGATATTGGAGTAAGCAAAGCTGAATGAATCTTTGTGCAACATTGAGTAGGGCAGGGCTAGAACTATTAGCATTCATAAGACTAAAGTGAGGGGAATCAATTTGTGGAAGGGCCTCACTTGTATGTATAGGAAGAATCCTTCTCCAAATTGAGATCATCAAATCCCTTATTGACTTCTGTATTTTCAATAATAACCTCATCCATAATCCTGAGATGGACATCCTCTATTGTTACCACTGTTGTAATGGAATCAATAAGCACTGCATGATTTGTCTACACTACATTTGTATCCAATTCCAAGGGGACATGACCATCCAAGTGTATAGAGACATTCTCCGTAATCTATTCCACATGTCTCCTAATTGAACATAAAGCCGAATCAGAAGGGTTGTAACCATTCTGGCTCCAAAACGAACCTTTCATACAACGTGTTAGTGATAGGTTAGTCAATCGCAGCCGTTAATTGCAAAATCGATGGTGTAAAATGATGGTGTAAAATGCACAACTAACACGCGTGTTAGTCGATCCATACTGTCATTTTGGAGCTAGAATAGATGTGTCCAATTGGAAGAGGGGTCCTTGCAGACTCTTATGTACTCGCCTAAGAAACTATTACAAGCCGAAGTAAATGACCCAGAATCTTCTCCTCGGAAAAGACTATTGCAGGGTCCTCAATGACTAGATTTTGCTCCCATACACCATTTTTAGATTGAATAGCCAAAGAAAGAGAAAGTAGTTTTTGGGCATCAAACATAACACAAAGGCAAACTGAAAATTGAGAATTATGAAAAGAATTTAAATAATGACACTTTATACTTTGAAGAATGAATCTACACCTTACAAGTTATAGAATTTGAGACATTGTGATAAACATATTTTCTTTTCATGTTGTTGAAAAACTTAATTCTATTGTTCTTCTTAAATTCAAATGAATATTTTTTTATTTTTTTATAAAATAATGCTTTCAAACCTAAAAATGTTATTTCATATCAAAGTATACTCATCAAACATTATAATCGTTTAATTTTATAGATATTCTTTTATGTCAAAGGTGTTTGAGGTTTCAAAATGTCCATACATAAATTTTATCTTTTTTTTAAGGAAAAAGAATAAGAATGAATATAGATTCTTTTCATAGTGTTTTGGTTAAGTGTTGTTGTTGTTGTTGCGACTATCAAGATTCAAACTCCCGCTAGGATATTATGATCGCGAGCTTATGACTTCACTAATCCAATGTGTTCATAGATTTGAACCTCAACTTTGTTAAATGAGTATGAGATCCTCCCTTCAAAAGTTTACTTGACATTTAAAAAAAAAAAAAAAGATATCAAATAAAATAAATATATTAATAAAATGATAAATTAATTTTAATAATTTTTTGACTTTAATAAAAAGTTTAATACAAATATAAATTATGAAATAATATAATGATACTAGTTTAATATTAATTATAATATAATAATAAAATAAATTTTTTAGATGAAAGAATGGACAAATACAATAATTGATTTTCAAATGATATCTTTCGATATATGCTAGTTTTATCTTACATCTAGTGTAGCTCTTACTGGTGGAGGTGTTAGCTGATTAGACGTGTAGATTTGATTTACATCCCCGAAACTGTATGTAACATAAATTATCTGGGTTTTATGCTCTGTACAATCGATGCATAATGATTTAAGGATCTTAATCATATAAAACTCCGGCAGTCAATATCTTAGTCTGCGAAGTGCAAGAAGGTTCATCATGTCGGCTTGACTAATTCAAGCTGAACAAAGCGATAAGTTTGAATGATCAGTAGCGTGATAGGCGATCTAGGCAGTATTCTTTTTCTGAGATGATTGATTTGGGAAAATGAATAAAAAACCTATCATGGGCCAATGAAATGGCTAGGGAAAACCTTGGATTGTCCTTGCTAGGCGTTGAAAGTGGAGTTCAATTTTGTGTTCTCTGTCATGAAAGCATCCGTTTAAATTGAATTTAAGATGAAGTTATTCAAAACTCCTACGTAAATCTGATATCAAATCTTCACCTTTTAATTCAGTCAAGCCGTTCACGACAAATCCCATTGACGTCTTCAAATGGGAAGCTTCCAGTTGGTAATTACTTCTCCAAATACTGGTTTTTACAGTAAATAACTTGCTCAGTGGAGGAGAAAAGGAATTTGTTTCGCTATAATTCATATATGGATGGGATAGATTCAAATTAACATCTTTTATTTGTTGTTGAGGTGTTCTATCAATTGAGTTATTAGGTTTTATTTGATCCGTTCATTGTTGGTTTGGATTTTTTTAGCAATAATTTGTGAGTGAAGGAGAAAAGGAATTTGTTGAGCTACAAGTTGATTCTAGCTTGGTCCCATATCACATGCTGAACAATAGTGCATATGGATCAGTTAGGACTCAGATTAGAAACCTTTCATTTGCTGCTCTGAGTGTTCTACCATTTCTCTCAATAAGTACAGTACTTGCCTGGTGAAGGAGAAAATAAATTTGTTGAGTTTTATATAAGTTCATATGAATTGAATAGCTAGGTTCTTACACAGGCTCTGATATTACATGTTGAGCTATAGTTCTAAAACTTGATCTAAAACCTTCCATTTGCTGTTGGAGTGGTCTACCAATTGATCTGTATACCCCTCAGCTTTAGTCAGTCCATCGTTCGTCCAGATTTTTTTACAGTCAATAACTTTTCTCTTACTTTTCTGAAAGAGAAAAGAAATATGTTTAGCTACAAGTCGATATGAATCGAATAGCTAGACTTTTAGTTTGACTCTGATATCACATGTTGAAATATAATTCATATAGATCAGCTAAACCTCAAATCTAAAACCTTCCATTTATTGTTGCTTTACCAACTGATCTACCCAGATCATTGTCCATCTGAATGTGACTTATATCCAATAGAACTTGGAGATGAGAATGAGGCAGATCAAGGAAGGAGAACCAGGCTTATTATCAGTAAACGAGGCTAAGAATAAGACTAGTAAGAGACCGGGACTGCAAGGGCTAAGACCACCGCCATTGAAAATAGCCAAGGTGGGTATGGAGAGAAAGCCTGCAATTATTTACGTACGCTCTCCCAGATTGATTCACACACAACCTCAGAACTTCAAACCATTGGTGCAAGGTCTGACAGGCAACAGGAAGAAAAAGAAAAAGTGTAGGGAGAAAGCCCATCCCCAGGTAATGCCTGAAGCCCAATTGACCACCATTAAATCTCCTTCTGAATTCAAAACACCAGCTGAGTTTACTCCTCTTCCTCCATCATCCACACCATCTCAGTTATATGCCGGTATGCTTCCTCCTTTCTCATTATCTCCTTTCCTTCCGTTTTCCCCAAATTTATTCAGCATATCACCTCCTTGATCATATAACACATTCCACATGGACTCATTGTTCTCAAACTCGCCCGTACAGCTTGTGGGTGCACCATCTTATTGCCCAATATATCTGCCTAGCAAGGATCCCTTGGCCCATTTCAAAAATCTCCCATGAGTCTCAATCTTATGCATTTTAACACATGCATCAGAATTTTATAGGATTCTTTGTCAATTACTTTTGTATTGAATGAAAGCTTTTTCAGTCTTAAGATCATTATTCTAAGCTGTTGAATCGGTCCTCTCAGTGGTTCGATTTAGAAGAAAATGATTTTCATGATTCAGCAGATTCTTTATATGTATTTCTGAACAATGTCAGTTTTCAACTATTATCCAGGCATCAAATGATTAAGGATATTTGTTTTCAATTATCAGATTTTATTCTTGAATCTGTATATTCAGATCTACACTCAACCCTGCAAGCAAATAGATTAGGTTTGCAGTTGCACACCTGAACCATATCAGGAGGCAATCAGTTTCATGTCCTTATTTTTTTAATATGTTGCCAAATAGATCGCCAACATACATCATTTTCTTCTCTTCATGCATTATTCTATCTACTTCAATTTTAACTTATTTTCAATTTCAATATAACTATGAATCATATTTATTTATCATTTATCATTTATCATTCAGATTTAATTGAGTTAGAATTTGTATGTAAGTTGTAATTTTATCTCCTACAAATAAGCATTATTAAGTAATGAAAAATTATAACTTAGTAACCCAAAACAAAATTCATGTATAAATAATAATAGTAAAGAAATAAAATTATTAAGGGTGGCTTGTTACAATTTATTGTCAGTGTTCATATGTAATAATAGTTTCAAATTGATCCAAAAATATTACAATCTAGTTTTGTTTTTTATATGATGACATTCAAATCATGGTAATCATAGAAGTAGGAATTAAACAACTTAAGAAAAAACACTCAAATGGAGTACTCTTATACCAATGTAATTGCAGCGTTATGAAATTCCTAAGAAGTCATGTATAGCTATGGTATCCTCTACATAATACAGATTTGAATAGGACAATATATTCAATGAAAGTTAAATGTCATTAATAAATGAAAGAATATCTTAATGGTTCTCTTGTGGATGGATTGTTTCCCTAACCTTAGCTTTCCCATGGTTCAAAATAGTGTACAATATGATCCCAATCATGTGGATACAAGTCCCTATTTATTCCATGCAAGTGGATTCTATAGATCAAGAGATAAATGCCAATTATCCCAACCTATTGTGCATACGGTAATTACTTATTAGTCATTCATCCATGAAGGTTCCTACCATTGCTAATCAATGTTACCACTTCGATCAATAGAGTATGCCTAGAATTTGGTTATGGGGGTTAGGCCAAGCTCTTATTTATTAATCCTCAAAACTCTCTTTTACTTATAGTCCATCAAATGACTAAGTATTTAAATATTGCATCCATTTCTTGCATATCACCATCCCTAAAGCCCACATGACACTAGCTTAAACCATCCAACCCTCTAGCATAGAACTAGGCATCCATCACCTACGTTCTACTTGTTAGGGTTTTGACAGATTCAGAGAAAATACAAATTAAAAATTATATGCAGATTCTGTGGAGCACAAAAATGGAACCAAGTAACTAAGACCTAATCCCACTCGCATGTACACACAGTGGAAGACGAAAGAGCCTAGGGAGATATCTCACTTTGACTACTTCTTGTAAGGAAAGAGAAAGTCAAGGAATATCTCTTAGGGTTTCTATTCCTTTGTTGTAAATGAGGAGTAGATATATGCAAAATACGATGCCAAGATTGACTAAACTAGGAGACGAGAAATAAATCATATTTAAACTGAAAATGCAGATTTTGTGCAAACTGAAACTGAAAGACAAAAAGAAGGGTTGGAAAAAGGATTCAAAGGGTGCACCTGATGCTGAAACTGATGCAGAATTGGTAGATCCTAGAATGTTGGGCACCCATGTCCCTATATTGATAGAAATTTGAACTTTTGAATCTGAGATACTGAGGGTCTGATATGCAGATCTGGCACCTAAAATTGCAAAACTTTGTGGCCTAGGGTGCCATGCCCTTGTCTCTGAGATCTGAGATCAGATTTTTTCCTTGAGACTGTCTTTGTGTCTTCTGTCAGTCCCAAAATTCGTGCATCCACTGGATTTCTGTACCTGCACCTGCAACTTGAAAAAGGGTGTCTAGGTGGCTATATATGGTTTTGTCTTAGTCAAACCCCTTGTTTTGGTGATTTAGACCTCCACAAATAGCTGATAATGTATTGAAAATGTGTGTGCAAGAATCTTGTATGTATGCAAGATCCTAAATGAACAAGAAAGTAATTCTAGAGTTCTACCCTACGTTTTGGAGAGCAAACCCTAAATTCTTGTAAAGGTAAATGCAAATGCTTCAAATCACAAATGATCTAGAGATCTAAAGAATGAATGTAAATCTGAAAATGAAGCTCATACAAAGACATGAAAATGACATGAAACCATACCAAACCCTAAGGGAGAGGTACAAGCCAATCATTAGTCGGTGATCTCCTATTGTTCTTCATTGTCTTCAAAGCTCCCAAAGGATGTTGAAAATGCTTGATGTAGACTTGGTGAATGCTTGATTTCTTGTTGTAGACTTCATAAAACACACACTTTCACTTCATAAGAATCTCCTTCAATCGCTAGATCTTAGATCTTCAAATGAGGAAAGGAAGGGTTTATGTAGGAGACCCTAACTTTGTTTTGAGTCATAGGATGACTTAAAAATAATATTTTACATCAATCTCTTGGATTTGAATTCAAATACTGCCAAAACATGCTCTCAAAATTCGGGGAGAAAATGTTGGGACCATGCGAGTACCCACATGGTCCGACCAACTCTTCGCCAAATTTTCGGGGAAGCAAGATATTCTTAAAAAAAAATTCCATGAGTATATGGGAATTTGAGATGTCTAGATATGAGAAATCAAGCCTTGAAGGTTGAAATAAGACATAATTAGGGTATTTGATGAAATGATTAATTGGAAAAATAAAATAAAAAGGGTTCACTTAGGGTAAAGGGCCCAATTTGATGCTTAAAGGGAATTTGAAATGCAAAAATGCACACACACTAAGGCGGGTGCTAACCTAAGTGTGGAATTGTACCACCCAATTAAGGGTGTACAATTTACGATGCTACAAATTCAAATAAACAAATAACACAGATTTAACGTGGTTCACCCAAGAGGGGATACATCCATAGAACACTGTAGTCCAATCTTTATTTATTATCCAGTAAAATAGTACACCACCATTACAATCCCTTATGCATTCCAACTGCTTATAACATGCAATTTTAGGGCAACATACAAATTCGGCTAACAAAGAATAACCCTAACCCTAAAGGAATATTTTTTTAATCTTTTCCTTGTACTTGTATTCTCATACTCATATTCTCGTACACGTACGGGGTCAGAAACTGATTTTGGACCCATTAAATCGGCAAACACCCTACACAAATGTTTAAATTTCAACAATCACCTCCAGTTTAAATTAGATCCATTGGATCTCCTTTTATTGCACGTAGATGGACACTCGAGATCATGCCACAAAATTCAGGCCCATTAGCCAAACAACTCACCATGGTATCGCAACCAAGGGTGAGACCCAATTCTTGATCATTGCAAAACAACTATAACAACTCTTCTGTCATATCGCTTTGCTTATCGTTCATCACCTTGTCGCGTGAAAATAGAATAGTTGCAACATGTAGCATTGTTCCTATTTGTAGAGAAAGAGAAATAGGCAACTACCAAGCGATAACATTTGTTTTCCTGTTGCTAGTATCGCTCATCATAGTGTCACGTGAAAGAGGAAGATTAGAACAAGGAACAAAAGTGGAAGTTCTCAACCAATGCAACAAAGCAATAAACAAGAACTCCCGCCAGTCGGTAGTGGGTTAAAGGGATTGGTCTCGCCATGAAGAAGGGACCCTCCAACTAGTACCTAATCTCTAATTGAAATGACCACCCGAGCCCATCAATGCTAAGAAAGAACAAGGCTAAAAAATAGATAAGGAAAAAATGCCTTAAGAGTTTAGGGTTTAACCCTTAGGGAAAAATATAGGGTTTTAGCCATCTAAAGATAGCTTAGATCAGTTATCTACATGGGTAAGGTTAACACAAAAATGGTCAGTAATTCTGGCGACTCAGAAGGGATGGAAAGCCTACTTGGCACAGGACCAGAAGCTTGGGAGATCAATTGAGCACAGAGTCAAAACTGAAAAAATGAAGATAAACCTCTGCCCCTGCAACCTACAAAAAATCAAAATCTTTTGCATTCCAGAGAGGAATACCCTGTGCTTGTGCACTTATTGGAAAACAAAAGAACCTAAACTAATATTTACATTATTACAACTAAGAGGCAATGAATGCCTTTTCCTCTATCAAAGATAAATCTTATGAAGGAGTTGATCTCCCTCATACTATGGTTGTAGTTACCATCCAACTACAATAGCTAAAGTCTCTTGTATGCATTTATCATATCACACATACAGCTCATGTGGTGAAATAACACTTCACCATTCACTTTTCTACTACTAGGAATCCATATAAAATAAGCCTCTGAGGTGCATGGAGGTGCATCAAATTTACATTCAACAGCAAAGGGAAAATATCCAAGGGGGAGGCCAGCATCAGAAGAATTAACCCTTATAGAAGAGAAAGAACCCTCTTCACATAAGGGAGAGTCATTGCTAACACAACTATCTTGCTCCGGGTATGAGTTGAAACCAAAGGAAAAGGCCTCAAACTCACATGAGGATGAGAAGTATACCATACCCTTGTCTTGATCTACATAAGGGGTCTCCTCAGACATCAAAATAGAAACTTTTAATCTCGAATACACTATCAAATTGAGCAACCAAAAGGTTGTCTACATGATCAACATGTTGCTACTCAACATCATCAAACTTGGTATGCTGGTCCCTGTATACACCTAAAAATGGTTTGAAGATAGTTAATTAAATATTCAGTTATTTGATTAATTCCCCTTCCCAATTAATTGAATTCACAAGCAATTTAATTAATTTCTCTATTCATCTACTAAGTAAATAAATCTAAATGATTTATTTATATAGTTCATTTCATATCCCCCTTTGATTAATTAATTCTAAATTAATTAATGTCTCCCCATATTAATCAATTCTTCTAATCCCTAATGAAGATTAACAAACTCAAGTTTGTTGAGATTAATTACCATTTTCCAATTATTTGAATTTCTAAATTCAAATGAGCACATGGCTCCTAACTTTAACCACCTAACCTAACCATCCCCTAACTTAACCCATTCAATCTAATCTTGGGTCTAACTAACCCTATCCTATCTTGCACATTCTAACCTCCTTATCCTAACCTCCCATGGTGTGGATATTCTCTCCTTGAGACACATGGCACTTTTGCCACATGTCTCCTCCCTTGGACACTTGCCCTCTCATGAGCAAGGCTCCTTGACACTTGTCACCACATAGGTGACAAGTGTCCCTTCCTCCAACTTCCTCAATCTTGGCCCTTGATATCTTCAAATCAAATCTGGACCGTCGATTCCTGCCACCTCAGCTTTGGCCTTGGAATTCCTATAAATATCCCCCATTTTAGAGAAATATGGATCCCATCTCATATCAATTTAGGCATCATTACTATAGGTAATTTGCATTTCAATTATCTAGCATTTAGCTTTTGGATTAATCATAGCATATTAATCTAGTTTCTTAAATCATGCATTTCATATCATCTCCATAGTTAATCATGATCAAATAGCTACTCAACTCTTGAGTTGTCACTTTGGAGGTCATTGCTCCATTGAGAGCCCATCAATCCAACACCTTCAAGGTCCTCAAGAATAGAGGAAAATGGGACATTTCAAGGAAGGCTTATGGTTTGCATCTTTTATTTAGTTTTGAAATTAAGCTTTTCAATTATATTATATTGTCTCATTATATGTGTATGCCTCTTATATACCATATTTTTAGCATCACATTAATTGGTGCTCACCATGGGGCCTAGCCCATTTGATCTTTAACAAGTTTGCTTGCAGAAAATTTTATTGACAAGTTGATTAGCTCTCTTGGGCTCCTGAATCACGTTCTTGGTCTCTATTGTGGCATTCCGTCACCTCAAATGGCGTTTATGGGAGATTCCTCAACTTTTTTTATATGCTTTTTTGTACTTTAGCATTGGTATGTATGGTGGCGTTTTTGGCACATTTGTCAGCATTTTCAGTCTATTTAACAGTGTTTTTGGTGTGCAGAATAGTGTTTCTGGTGTGCAGGATAGAGTTGCTAGTGTGCAGAGAAACGTTTTTGGCACATATGATGGCGTTCTTGGTCAATTTGATGGCATTTTCACCTTTTTATTGATTTTTCAAATATTGTATGTTGCATTCCTCATTTCTTCTTTTGGACTGTCATTTTCCCGAACCTAATTTGCAGATTGTTGGTTTTGCAGGTACTTATTTCGTTGTGAAAGACCAGAGTCATAAACTATTTCGCCATCAAATAATGCAATATAAACTACTAACATTGTTTGCAGCCGCAGGATTTTGCACTTATATTTGTTAAATTAGGCACATAGACTAATTACAATGGAAATGAACAAACATGTCTTATGTGTTTTGATGATAAGCGAGTATGCTCTCACCTTTCTTAGGTGATTAGAAAACCAAACTCATCCTTTGCTTTCAATAGTGCATTTATTTAGCAGGCCTACCCTCCCGAGGAGTTATTAACTCTTAGCCCTTAAGGACGGTGAGAGGGGAATGACCTAAGTGGGAATGGCTAACGCCAAGTACTCCAACCCACTATAAAATAAATATGTTTTTGATGAAAATCAAAGAAACAGTAGTGCTTAGGAATAGCTCTCCTTCATACCTTCAGGTATATCAAACCTTGGTTTTCAAGGCTGGGAGACCTCTTAATTGAGTTTATACACTGACACGCCGAATGAATCTCTTACTAGTTCCAAGTAAATTAGAAGCTACCTGGTTTACCTCCGAACATTATTAAATTCTTAGTGTATGGAGGGGAAGAATCTCTCCTTAAGATACTCACCATATGTCCCTCTTGAGCGTATGTGTGAACTCCCCTTTTGAGACCTTATTGCTAGGCTCATAACGGGACTCCACTAGCTCTCGCAAAGGCAAAAACACGGGCACCCCTTAGGTGGTGACAAGGTTGTGTGAGCTGATAGGGTACCAAGTTGTGGGCTAAGAACTAATAATGAAGCCAATCTCCTTAGGATAGACTGATTGATGTATTTTCAAATTGTTCAAAACCTGTGAAAACTTGGGCTTTCTTTAAAGCTTCTTGAACATACACTTTATGTGTCGTTTGGGACAAAAATACAATCTGAATTCTGTGTTTGTAAGTCAAATCAAGATATCATCCATTGAAATACAACAAACATTGAAAAATCAAACTTCAAATGGTCAAATTCACAAGTTTCACAACAGGTTAGCACTTTCAATCAAAACAGTCGCATCTACGGTCCAAACAGTTACATTAACAGTCCAACCCATAGCTCTTTTGGCCCAAACATTAGCTCTTTCGGGTTCAAACATTAGCACTGTCAATTCAAACAGTCGCATCTACAGTTCAAATAGTCGCACCTACGGTCCAAATAGTCACATTTCCAGTCCAAATGTCAACTCTCTTGGTGTGAATGTCAAATTTTTCATACATTTTAATATTAACTCTCCAAGGTTGAAAACATCAGAGTTTCTGGTCTAAGAATTCGAGTTTCTGGTCAGTTTAGTAGCATTTCTGGTAGGTTTGCCAACATTTCTAGTAAGCTTGCCATCATTTCTGGTAATTTTGCTAGCATTTCTGGTCGGTTTAGTAGTATTTCTGGTCAATATAGCAGAGTTCCTGGTCTAAACAGCAGCTCTTTTGGTCTAAAGGTCACATCCCTTGGTCTAATCAACAACTCTTGTGAGTTGCATGTCAAATTGCTCATGTTGCATCATCAAATCTCCTAGTTTGTACTTGCTAGGTCTACATATCTATTTTCTGAGTCTAAAAATCACAAATTTGGGTCAAAATTGAAACCTCCCAAGTTCAAAAACTTAATTTGCTAAGTCTACACATTATCATTTGAACTTTAGAGTCACTATATTGCAGAACAATGTTCCTGGTCTGTTTGTCAACGTTCTTGGTTTGTCTGTTAGCATTTCTGGTTTGTTTGTCAGTGTTCCTAGTTATTCTGTCAGTGCTTTTGGTTTGTCTCTCAACATTTTTGGTCTTTTTGTCAGCATCTCTAGTCTATTTGTCAGCTTTTCTGGTGTACAAAACAGCATTCCTGGTCTAAACATTAGAGTTCCTAGTCATTTTAGCAGCGTTTCTGGTAAACTGCATCAAAATCAAAAAACAAAAACAACCCATTTCTCAAACAGTCAAACATAGAGAGTAGGTCATCTTGTTAGATCATTCAATCAGGTTATCTTCTGTCAAAATAGATTCAAGAACAAGACACACAAAAGTCTCAAGTATTCACCTCAAACAAGTTAAAGATCAAACACCTTAAAGTGCAACACCACATTGTCTTTGATAAACTGATTGTTCAAACATAGTTTCTCATCAGGATCTATCATCCTTTAATCATGAAACTACAATGCTTGATCTAAATAACCTCATTCTTTATCATAGGATATATCATTCCTATTGAACTTGGTCATATCAAAAATCACAAAATTTGCACTCCAAAACTAAGATCGAAAAACTTGCAAACAAGCAAATACTTGAAAAGATCATTTTGTGTCTATCCATCTAAACATTTTACCTCAACAATTCATCACTTCTTATAACACATTAAACAAGATTTAAACCTTGAAAAACATTCAAGACACGTGTATGCCTGTTCTAACTAGGGCTCAGAGATGAAAGATTGCAGAAACAGAAATAGAAATGTTTGAAATAACTGAAGACTATAGAAACATGGAACACGAAGATGAAATACAAGTTGAAGAGGAAATAACAGAACAACATGTTAGAGATATCAAAAAAGATCCTCAATTCGATAAATTTATGCAGAAAATATTGGAGGGAGAAAAAAAAAAATTTCCTAATGTTAGCAAAATATGGTGCTAAACTCCCCCAAGATTTTGATGTGAACAAATTGACACAAAAGAGAAATGATCTCCCCCTTAATAACGAACACTACAAGGATATTTTTGGTCTCAAACTCAATGACACATCAATTCCTAGTAACACTAGAAACAATGAGGAAAATTACATTCCCACAAGGGATGAAGTAGAAATTCTAAATAACGCTCAATCCAATGAGGATACAAGAAGGGATAGAGATGATATCAGAAGAGATCAAGATCCTCCTAGAATGCAAAATCATGGTTATGCAAGAACAAATCATGTGGATAATCCTATCACAACTCTTGCACAACAAATACAAACACTACAAACACAAATTCAAGATATGCAAAGAGGAAATGTTAGAAGATACTCACTTCAAGAAATCTGTCCTTATCCATTCGACAAAAACCTAAACATGAGACCATTTCCTATAGGTTTTGAAATTCCTAGATACGAAAAATGTGATGGAAGCACTGACCCTCAAGATCATATAAGGGAATTTTGCACAATGAGTATGGATTTTGCACATGAGGATACCTACTTGATGAGATTATTTCCAAAAAGCTTAACCGGACTAGCTATGGAATGGTTCTCCAAACTTACACCTGGAATAAGATCATTCTCAGAATTGGTGGATGAATTTGTTTCACAATACACTTACAACATCCAACATGAAGTAACAATGTTAGACCTATGTAACACCAAAAAAAAGAGTGGAGAGCCTTTCATGACATTTTTACAACGATTGAGATGGTTAGCTTTGAGGTATCCTTGTACAGTGCCAGAGTATGAAAAAATGGACATATTCATAGACAAATTAAATTATCAAATGAGTTATTACTTAAGAATGCAAGGAAATCAAAGTTTTGTGAAAATGATTGATAATGGAATCAGAATGGAGGAAGCCATGATAAAGAAAGGTGAGTTGAAAATATTCAAAGAAGGAGTTCACCCTCCTAACAACACTAACAACAACAATCACAATGATAAACCAAAGTTTTGGAATAGAAATCGTAATGTCATCAATGATGGGATAGTTGATAACAACAATGTAAAACCAAAGCAACTGGTTTTTAATGTATCCAATCACTCAACAGTAGCTCAACAAAACAACAATCACCAAAAAGCAACTATCAAAAATTTCTTTCGAAGACAATTTACAAACATTGGTGAACCCCTTGGGTCCGCATTAAAAACACTCATCGCAAACAAATTGATTACTTTACCAGAAGAAAGAAACTTTGAACCCAAGGTAAAACCTGCTTGGTGGAATGACAACCATTATTGTAATTTCCATCGAAACAAAGGACAACAAACAGATGCTTGTCAATGATTAAGACATGTCATCCAAGATTTGATTGATAATGGAATAA
This sequence comes from Cryptomeria japonica, assembly GCF_030272615.1. Lineage (NCBI taxonomy): Eukaryota > Viridiplantae > Streptophyta > Pinopsida > Cupressales > Cupressaceae > Cryptomeria > Cryptomeria japonica. The sequence continues at coordinate 671,255,854 of NC_081408.1, read as the reverse complement.
TAACTGTGGATGGACATACAAAAAATGAATCTCGCACAGCTTTCAAAACTCCACTTCCTAATTATGAGAAGGGTGAATCATCAACATGGCAGAACGGTAAAGGTAAAGCAAAGGTAAACTATGCTCATGCATATGACAATGTGGTAAATGTGATCATGGTTAAAGAGAAACAACATCAAGAACCTACTCATGTTATCACACAAAGCAAAGCCAAAGTGGTTTTGCCGGATCCTACAACAAACATGTCATCCATTACCAAATAATACAATCTAGTGGATCAATTACAGAAAACACCCGCACAAATATCCATCTTAGAACTTTTAAAGCTTTCACCTGCACACAAAGAGATTCTTGAATGAGCATTAGTAGATACCGTAGTTTCCAAAGATCTTGATATAGATCAATTCTAAACCATGGTGGGATACCTCACAACTCCTCACTGCTTATCATTTACCGAAGAAGATGACATGTCCTTGCAACATCCCCACAATGCTCCTTTGCATATTGAAGTCCTCGTTCACAAAACGTGAGTTAAACGTGTTCTAATAGATGGTGGAGCTGGCCTAAATATTTGTTCATTGAGTCTTGTTCGTGCCTTAGGATATTCAGAAGATGCAATTGATCCCTGCAAAAAAAACACCATAAAAGCCTATGATGAAGAAGAACGTTCCTCCAAGGGAATTGTGATACTACCCATCAGAGTGGGACCTTTACAGAAAAACATAGCATGCCAAGTTCTGGACTTGGACTTATCATATAATATACTCTTGGGGAGACCGTGGATACATGACTTGCAAGCTGTCCCATCAACCTATCATCAATGTGTCAAATTTCCCTAGAATGGACAAGAAATCACAATATCTGCAGATTCAAATCCATTCCAATATTGCAGCAATCTAAAAATGGCTCAAGAAGTCATGGTTCCTCATAACAGGGAGGCCTCATCTTCGAACACACAATCCAAAGAACAATCCTTTGCCTCTATTTTATCAAGTATGGAAAAACAAATGCAGCTAAGAGATCAAGGAAACGGAGAATACTCAATATCACAATTACCACTCTCTCCTAAATCCTTTGGAAAACCATCAAACTCTAAACAACAACCAATTGTGAAACATCTTCTGATATTTGATGGAGCATTCATTAGTGCTGGAACCTTATCAGAGGAGATAGAAGACAAAGATGTGCTACAATGGCTATACAAAGATGAAGAAGTTCAACAAAAGGTCAACAATGTCAGAATACCTACAGAAAAATATGGAAAAGGATTCAACATTCTTCAAAAGATGGGATGCACTAGAATAGGTCCTATAGGAAAAAGAAAAGAAGGTATCTCAGAACCTATCCAACCTCATACTCAGCAAGCTACAGACAAAGCAGGCTTAGGGTATGGACAAGTTACTATACCAGAAGACATATTCTCTAATCAGCACCAAGATGAATATGAAAATAGACAAGAACAACTTGTAATTGAAAGGGAAGAAGCATCTGCAAAGCAACAAGCACAACCAAACATGAAATGGCAAAAGAAACAATCGTCAAATCAACAAGAGAAACAAACCAATAGTACCTCACAAGTAGCATTAACTCTCAATCAAAATAAGCATGAACCTAGTACTATTCAAGGAGAGTTGATAGTAAAGTTGACAGAACTCAATCTCAGTCCAGAAGAAGTTGACTATGAAAGAAGGAAAGATATAGCAAGACTAACAAAAGAAACACATCAAAATCTATATGAACAAATTTGTAGATTGCAAGCTGCAAGTGAGACAGATTTTGACGAATGGGAATGGGATTCCTATCATTCTAAAGAATCACTTGAAGAAAATTGCTTTAAAGAAGATGTAGGAGTTGATGTAGTTCACACGTATGCAGGGCAAACGTTAGGAACTAGTTCACTTGAATTAGAATCACATTTGCCTGACTTGGACTTAATTGGGGATGATCAAGAACTTCTTGGGCAAGGTCATTCTGATGAGGGTACCATTATAGACATTGACATACATATCAAAAACTTTGATAACTCAATCATGACCCTAAATACTCTCGAAACATCTCAATCTGATGATCCCTTACCTCTAATCCACCTTGAACTTATTGAATGGGAAAATGAAGGACATACTGCCATTGATACCTTTCCGAATGACCATGCCATATCCATATATCTTAATGCAATCAATCCTACAGCAACTTCCACCAGGAATTTCAGCGACGCATCTTCTAGTCAAGTGGGTGCCAAATCTCAGAGTTGCAAAAAGGAAAATGAAGAAAACAATATCAGGTCTAATGCTAAAAACCATCTCTTGGCAACATTAGATCAAGAAAAAGTAAAAAAAAGTACACATCTAATGGTGAAAACCTCCTCAAGGTGCCAGAAGATGGGAGATTTGACACTTTACCTGAGTACTATCAAGAAAGGTCATCAATTTTGATCGAACCAACAGAAGCAGTTAACATTGGGACAATAGAACAACCAAAGATCCTACATCCAACAACCTCTTTGTTAGAAGAAGAAAGGAAAGAATATATGGAATTCTTTAAATGACGACAAATCAATTTCACTTGGTCATAGGCAGACATGCCAGGATTAGATCCAGAGCTTATTATGCATCACTTAAATGTCAATCTAGGAGCCAAACTAGTCAAATAGAAATTAAGAAAGATGCATCCACATATTGCTCTCTTGGTCAAAGCAGAAATAAAAAAATTACTGGATGTAGGATTCATCAGACCTATAGCATATCCTCAATGGGTATCAAACATCGTTCCTATTTCAAAGCTAGACAAAAGTATCAGAGTATGCACAAACTTCAGAGATCTTAATAATGCATGTCCAAAGGATGACTTTCCTTTACCTAACATTGACATCATTGTAGATTTAACAGCTGGACACTCCATGTTTTCTCTAATGGATGGTTTCTCCAGATATAATCAGATTAAAATAGCACCTGAAGATCAAGAAAAGACAACTTTCACATGTCCGTGAAGTACTTTCTGCTGGAACGTCATGCCTTTTGGACTAAAGAACGTAGGTGCCACATATCAGAGAGCTAAGACAACAATATTCCATGACATCATGCATACATTCATGGAAGACTATGTGGATGACATCTTGGCCAAATCATACAATAGAGAAGAACATATCGAAATACTGGAAAAGATCTTTGATTGGTTAGAACAGTAAAAGCTACGGCTAAATCCTAAGAAATGTGCCTTTGGTGTCACTTTAGGAAAGCAATTGGGATACATTGTTTCAACTAGAGGTATCAAAGTAGATCCAGCTAAGGTCAAAGCAATCATGGAAATGGCATCTCCCAAGAATATAAGTCAACTCAGATCACTACAAGGAAGACTCCAGTCAATCAGAAGATTTGTTGCTCAACTAGCAGATAAATGTCAACCATTTACTCATCTATTGCATAAACATGTTCATTTCAAGTGGGACCATCAATGTGAGGATGCATTCAACAAGATCAAGGCATATCTCATGCAACCACTCATTCTAATGTCACCAATTCCAGACAAATCGTTATTTCTCTATGTATCGACCACTGAAGTATCATTAGGAGTTTTGCTCGCACAATAGGATAATGAAGGAAAAGAGCAAGCCATATACTACTGTGTGGGGGAAAAAGTGACACTAAGCAAACATGCCCTAATCTCACTTTCAATCACACATTTGTGGAATACGAAAGAGCCTAGAGGTATCACACAATTGGCTACTTCTTTTTGTGGAAGAGAAAGCCATGGGCTACCTATTAGGATTTCTATTCCTTTGTTGTAATTGAAAGATAAAATGATGCAAGTTCAATTCCTAACCCAAAGTGCAAGTATAAACTAATAACAAGATTGCAGAATTGAACTTAAACAATGGAAAGCTGTAAACACAAGGACAAAACAAGAATTCAAATGCGTACCCGGAGTCAAAATCTGAGTGAAAATGTTCAGGACGGGGGGCGCGGGCGCCACTGTCCTGATTTTGCCCCTGAAACTGCTTCGAAAACTGCTATTTTTGCACTCTGGAAAAACTGTCAAAACTGCTGAAATTGTTGTCTGTCAGGAGGACCAAAGCGCCCAGCGCCCCTGTCCCAGGGACCAGGGCACCCAGCACCCCTGTCCTGGTAGGACCAGGGCGCCCCACGCCCCTGTCCTAGCTTTCTGGGCTGGAATTTGGTGTGTTGTTCTGTCTCAGTCTGCTTCTTTCGGATCTGTCACCTGCGGCGGCGTCCGAGTCCCAAAACCTGCACTTATATCTGAAAAGGGTATGGGTGGCTATATAGGGTTTTGCCTTAGTCAAACCCCCGCTTCGGTGATTTCCACCTCCACGAATAGCCAAGTTGTATTGTAAAATGTATTGTGTGTGCAGACCTAGTGTGTGTGCAAGGTCCTTAAATGCAAGAAAGCAAACTAGAGCAACCTAGAAAGTAAACCCTAATTGCTTGTAAATGATAATGTAAATGCTCTAAATCAAGATGCAAAGTGATCTAAAGCATGAATAAAGGATGTATTGAAGCTTATGCAAAGACATGAAAACAAAATGAAATCATACCCAACCCTTAAGGGAGGAGTACAAGCCAATCTTCAGTCGGTAATCTCCTATTGTTCTTCAATGTCTCCCAAGCCCTAAATGAATGAAATTGATGAATGCTTGATGGATGGATGTTGAATGTTATTGAAGTCTTCAAAGATCTACTCTTTCGCTGCATAGAAGGTCCTCGAAAGCCCAAAATTCGGATCCTTTCAAACGAAGAAAGAGAGCTCTTATATATGAAACCCTAGGTCTTAATTTCAACTTTTGGCCGACCTAGAGATTGAATCTCCCGCCAATTTCTTGGGGTTAAGCTTTATTTTATGATTGGATCGCGCTCCTAAAATTTCGGGAAAAATGTCCGGGACCATGTTGCACTCCGGGCGCTATGGTCCCGACAACTTTTCACCAAATTTTCAGGACTGTCGGATATGATGATTTTAGAGAGAATCCCAAAGTTACAGGTGATTTCGAGATGTTTTGACCCCCGAAATCAAGCCCCCAAGTTCAAAATAGGACCTAATTAGGGTTTTTGATTAAATGATGTATTGGAAGAATAAAATGAAAGGGGCACACTTTAATGAAAGGGCCCAACTTTATAATGTGGAAGATGATAAAATAGAACCTTAGACCTAATTAATTTAATTAATTAAGTGCTAAAGGGGAAATACAATGCAAAATGCAAGATGCGCCAAGGCGGGTGCTAAACTAGGTGTGAAATTGTACTGCTTTAGCAAGTGCGTACAATTTACGATGCTACAACTACATCAGTAGAACACTAGTGTGATACGAGCTCAACTATTCCCCAATAGAAAAAGCATGCTTGGTGCTAGTTTTTGCTTCTCAAAAATTAAGACACTATCTATTGTCTCAGTCCATCAAGTTGATAGCTAAAATCGATCCATTGAAATATTTTCTCAGCAAGGCAACATTGATAGGTTAACTAGCAAAATGGATCATGATCCTAAGTGGGTTTGATATTGAGTATGTAGACAAAAAATCTATCAAGGGACAAGTCATCATAGATCAACTAGTAGAGGCACCACTTCAAGATGATCATCCTCTATAGATTGAGTTTTCTGACACTGATATCCTAATAGTCACAACAAAAGCATGGCAACTATACTTTGATGGTTCATATACGCTATTGGACATGATTCCTCCTGCTATGGCCAAACTTACATATACCTGAAAGATAACATCTTACCTCCTGACTTATTGAAAAATCAAAAGAGAAAATTTATTCGCCAATCCTCCCATTATACTCTTGTCGCGGATACCCTATTTAAACGAGGTCTAAACAATACTCTTTTAAGATGTCTCAAACAAGAAGAATCTGAGAAGGCCTTAAAGGAAGTCCATAATGACATTTGTGGAACTCATTCAAGTGGTCTTACCCTTTCAAAAAAACTCATACGCTTGGGCTATTATTGGCCGACTATGGAACAAGATTCTTTTTAGATAGCTAGAACATGCAAATGATGTCAGATCCATGGAAACTTGATCCATGCACTAGCACAAGAAATTCATGCTTTGGCAACATCTTGGCCTTTCTGTCAATGGGGTCTTGATCTAGTAGGAAAAATAAATCCTTCTTCATCTAATGGTCACAAATTTATCCTTGTAGCTATACAATATTTCACAAAATGGATTGAAGTAGTACCTCTCACAAATATCACAGGAAAACAAATTGCTGCATTTATCTTGAATTACATCATCTGTCGTTATGGAATACTAATGATCATTATCACTGATAATGGGTGACCATTCAAGAATCAGGATGTACAAGATCTATGTGAGAAGTTTAAGATCCAGCACAGATTCTCCACACCCTATTATCCACAGGGGAATGGGCAAGCAGAAGCATCTAACAAAACTATTCTAAAAATCCTCAAAAAGATAGTGAATGATACTGGGAAAGATTGGCATATTCAACTAAACCCTGCTCTCTGGGCCTACCGCATTAGTATCTGCACACCAACATGTGCCACACCTTTCTCTCTTGTATATGGATCAAAATCCATATTGCTAATGGAAGTAGAGATACCCTCTCTATGTGTATCACTAAAAGGACTTATCCCAGATGAAGAACAACGAGTATCTAGATTGCTAGAGTTAGAACTGATCCATGAAAGAAGACAAAATGCCTTTGATCATTTAAAGGTATATTAGCAAAGAATGTGCTAAAGATATAATCACAAGGTCAAATCATGAACCTTTCAAGTTGGAGAACTAGTATTAAAGGAAAATCAACGAAATCAGTCAGATCGAGAAAAGAAGGGAAAATTTGAATCAAACTAGTTAGGTTGATTTGTGGTCACAATAGTATTTGGGTCAGGGGCATATCAGCTATCAACACAAGATGAAGATCAGCTCGAGGAACCCATCAATAGCATGCATCTGAAGAAGTTTTATGTCTGAAAAATCCAAAAATAGTGAAAAAATAGGAAAATCCAAAAATAGTGAAAAAACAGAAAATCCAAAAACAGTGAAAAAGTAGAAAAATCCAAAAATAGTGAAAAAGCAAAAAATCTAAAAATAGTGAAAAAGCAAAAAAAAAAAAAAATCAAAGATGAGAAAAAGTGCAATAAAAACAGATGGTGAAAACTTGGCAAACAGGTGCTATTTGTTGGCTAGCTCTGCCATCTATTGGCTCACACATTCTTCCACTTGCATTCTTTTCCATCAATGCTGTTCATATCCATCATAAAGCCTTTGTACATACGCAGGCATCCTAGGTGATTTCTCGTCATGGTTTGGATCATTGGCTATATCATAATAAAGGTTTGTTTCTAGGCTGGGGGCAAAATCCTAAACCTGGTTGGGGGCAAAACATTGTGATCATTTTTTAATCAAAGCAGGTAGAACAACAGTCAGACAACGCTTGTCAAGCGAAAAACTAAGATACATCCAACATTGAACATAAGATGACATTGTCAACCATTCACTATCACATATCAATCTAAACATGACAAAACACATATCAATAGATGATATATCTTGACTCATGATTTTAACACTTTGGCAATAATGGTTCAACTATTTTATTTGGATTTTCACTATCATGATTTCTATGTAACTCCAGGATGTCTTTGACTAGAGGAACAAGGAAGGAACATGATATTTTTCTTGTCTATTGTCTGTAAATTAATAATTAATATGTGCAAAGTTGTCTAAGGAAATGATCATCAGAGTATCATCAAAGATATTTTGGACTTGCATATAGAAATGGTTAATACTGCCTGTTTTACGCAAACAACACTCTGGTCATCTTGGTTCAATTATACCTCGATGCTTGTGATAACTTGCAATATCAAAACCTAGGAAAGTAGTGCTCAGGTCATCATGGTTCAATTATACCATTGATGTTTGCACTCACTTCCCACATTTTAAAGGCTCAATGATGAAACAAAGCAATGACTCCATGACCGGTCTGATCACTGCATTGCATTTCATTTTGCATTTGTATTTTAAGATAGATTTGCATTTCATTCTGCATGGGATCACAATGCTCATCTTTTCCAAGGCCAAAGCTAACATGGTGTTATCTCTCTTATTATGTGATTGAGTACATTGGACAATAATAAAAATAATCATTTCATTCATCCTGTATGATAAGTTAGTTCATCTCATGTAACTATTGCATACTAAGGCATCATTCATATAAGGCATAAACTCATTCATTCATTTAGTAAGATCATTGCATGGCATTCCTCTAATCTTAAATCATATAAAATAACACCATTGTATTGCATTGCATCCATCTCATCTTGACATGCATGAGAAAATCATTAAAATATCATAAACATAGAAAGCATTACATTACACAAGTATCACATAACAATTATAAGCATCACCATACATATTTGCATTTGCATACATCATGTAAATACTGCATCATCATATATCTATCATCTAGAATTCATAAGCATATAGAAATTAAAGCATACATCAAGCATACATCATGAAAGTAATTGCACATCATAATCATATATCAAATAGAATACATCCATCATCTCATAGGTCATGTAGAGAGAATAGGATCGACTGCATATCATATCATCAAAATAAAATCAATGTCCAAAGTACAATGATATCACAAAATACATGAGATACATCATAAATATACATCGCAGGAATCATCAATATCTCATCACAAAAAAAAAGGTGTGTACATAAATAGATCAATGTCTCATATCAGTGTGACCACTAAGATGTGGAGCAGAACTCTGTCCTGATGCGGTAGGTAGAGTAACATTAGTTGGTACTCCTGTACCTGAGTCCCCACCTAGGGAGCTCTCTGAAGTGGCCCTGTCACTCCTTGACTCTCATTCTAGCTTTGTCCCGATCTCCTACTCAGCTGTGAAAATCCTGGAGCCCTCCGATCAGGAGGAACAATAGTAAAGTATAAGGTCTTGTAATACTCAGCCTCTCGGATCCCCTGGCACATCATCTTCAGGGCAGTCTTCCCTGAAGTAGACCCTCCTAACAATTGTACCTGTGTCTCAGCCTATAGACACCTATCCATAGTTGCATCTCTCTCAACTAGGAGAGAAGCCATCTGAGTCTCTAGCTGGGCCATCTAAGAGTCTCTCTCTGCTAGTCGACTCTCTAGCTACTAAACTTGAGCTTGTAGGTTTGTAATTTGAGCCTGCTACTAATGAGATGACATCCTAATGAGGATCCATTGAGGTGCCTCTGCCTGTGATACTTTCATAGGTACCTACTCAATTGGTGGAACCTCCTGCTCTAGGACCTGATTCTCCTAATCCCTGAGAACTGATCACCTACATCTGACCACTCGAGCCATCTAATCGATATATACATCTCTAGCAGATCTAGAACTGCTAGCTCCTAATGTACCTACCGCTGTCGCTGCCACTACTCGACCATCTCCCCCATCATCATCCCCCCCATCATCATCTCCTCCATCACCATGATCTCCTGCACCTCCTTCATATCCATCCCCATCTCTACTCTCATCTCTCACCTCACCATCCCTCTATTGTCTAGGAGCTTTGCATCATAGCCTCTCATCATCCTCATCAAAAACTGGCTTTGGCTCATCTAGACGTGTTAGCCTCGAAAACCTATGTATAGTATAGTGCATGGCATACTCATGTGTCATCTCACTATCCATCATGCATGGAAGATGATCCCAATCAACTAGCTCCAATGATTGATACTCTGCATAGGCCTGGTCATATGAAATAGAAGGCCCCCAAGTAGCCACATCCAATCTTCGACGAGCATAATGAGTTGTACCCTGTGGCATCCTCTATATCCTGCCATACTATCTCAACACCCTCATACAAAGGAATCGCTCAATGACATAGGGTGTCGATCCAATAAGATATCACGTCATGAATACATACGGCATCTCCACTACATCCTCAGGCCAAATCTCACAGTCCCTATATGGTCTCCATATCACAGTATCCAAATCATCCAAGGTCTATCGCCAGTACTCTAATTTGCCCAGCTTTCACTGGACAATAATACTTGGATACCCCTCAGCATAAGGCCTCCCTACAGGTCTATCTCTGTTAGCCAATGGTTGTACGATAGGTAAATGCTCCCAGGCCCATATTTGAAGCATGGTCACCCCTGCTGATAATGCAGCTGATCCCTAGTACACAACTCAATGCAAGTCATGATACAAATGTGCCAACATACATGACCCCCATGCAAAGCGGGTCCCCTCTGTCACCATCTGCTCAAGCAGATAACCCCATCCAATAGATAATCCCTTTGATCTATGATCAGGATAAAGGAAGCCTCCAATAAATCCAGCAAGCATAGTCAGTAATGTGGCATATCCTAACTCTAGCATCTCTTGCCACGCAATATCGTACCCGCCTATCTTATCATCCTCAAACACTCAACAAAGTGCCTCTGTCCCACCCCACTCGCTAAGATCATAATATACTAGATCACCCATCACAGGGATGCGTAGAATCTGGTAGACATCCTCGGGTGTCACCGTAATCTCACTCGTTGACAAATGAAACGTGTTATGCTCACTATGCCAACGCTCTGCTAAAGCTATTAGTAATCTCCAGTTTATCAATGGTCGGGGCATGTCAAGAAGGGAAGATAAACCACATCTACCAATGTGGTCTCGCTCCCCCTGGCTAAGTCGGGGCATCAACATCCATGTCTTCGAGAAACACTCCCGAGACTGAAGAACGGTAAAGTGCTCCTGCAATCAAATCATCTCATCATATCAGTTTCTTGATTTATCTATCTATCAAATCAATCTATCTATCAGTCTATTTTGCTCAATTATGATTTTTATCAAATCTCATTGGGCCTCTATCAATGACGCTCATCTATCATGAGGTCATTATCAATCTTATCTCATCTTGTGCGTGCATCGAGATAATCAAAACTAATCATCAAATTTATCAATCAGGAGCATCTAATTTTATCAATTAGATAGCTAATCAAATCTTACCCTATCAAAAATTGAAAAATCAAATCAAATCTTACCCTATCAAAAAATCAAAAAATCAAATCAAATTTTACCCTTTCAAAAATCGAAAAAATCAAATCCAATTGACAGCAAATTCGACCAATCGGCAAATCAGATCATTTTCTCAAAATAAAAAAAATCATCAAAACCTCATCGGCAAAAATAAAAAATTGTCAAATCAAAAAATCAAAAACCCAAAAAACCAAAAAATCGCAAAAAAATCAAAAATTCCAAAAATTCCAAAAAATAAAAACATTTCCTAACTCCCCCCCCCGCGGTGGCGCCCCAGGGCACCGCCCGCGGCTCTCGCAGTGGCACCCAAAGTGCTGACGGCACTGGTGTCGGTGGTGGCCACCGTTGGGGCTCCACCTCTACCACTGCCCCACCTTTTCCTTTTCTCGTTCCAAATTCAAAAATTCAAAAAATAAATTCAAAAAAAATGCATACATGTAATAAAATAATTTTTTTGGGGGATATGAATGGAAATTTTTATCCGGAAAAACCCATTTTAAAAATATAATTTTTTTCCCAACCCATCTGGCAAAAATGCTAAAAAATGATTTTTTATGCAAACAGCTAAATTTTTCAAAAATCAACTAAAAACTAACAAAGTTGGGTTTCTTGAAGTACGTACGAGTGGACCATATGCCTGAGGACAATCATATTGCCGAACTCATTCGAACCTATGCTGGTGGTATGGGATCACCATTTCCTTCTTCCAGAGCAAATTTTTCTCCAACAACTGTAGTGCACAAATGAAGACTGGAAAAAGGAATTCACCTTTTTAAACTCATAATGGGGCATTTCAGTGGGATTTTTAGTCCACTAATTTTTAATCATCTAATCAACTAATCAACTGGGCAGGGCAACATTTTCAAATTTCTTATCGGGAAATGAATCGGATTGACTCTAAAAATCTCTACAAATCAAAAAATCATTAAAATTCTAAAAATTTCAAAATTTCAAAAAACTCAAAAAAAAAAGGTGAAAAAATCACAAACATTCGAAAATAATCCGATTCATCTCTCGAGGGGGCATCCTCACATTGATATCTATCAATCAGCGTCTGGGGCATCATATCGAGATTTATCATCTGCAAAATCGAAACTACATCATATCGAGATTTATCATCGCTAATATCGAAACTACATCATATCGAGATTTATCATCTCCAAAATCAAATCGACATCATATCGAGATTTATCATCTCCAAAATCGAATCGACATCATATCGATATTTATCATCTCCAAATCAAATCAGTATCATATCGAAACCAAATTCGCATCAAATCAAGATCGAATCTGCATCCTATCAAAATCAATATCAGCAACATCATCAATCAAGTTTTCTTTGAACCAACGCATCGTCACACATCGCTTCAAAGAGGGGCAAAATGTATACACATAAAAATGGTCTGAAGATAGTTAATTAAATACACAATTATTTGATTAATTCTCCTTCCCAATTAATTGAATTCACAAGCAATTTAATTAATTTATCTATTCATCTACTAAGTAAATAAATCTAAATCATTTATTTATATAGTTCATTTCATATCCCCCTTTGATTAATTAATTCTAAATTAATTAATGTATCCCCATATTAATCAATTCTTCTAATCCCTAATTAAGATTAACAAACTCAAGTTTATTGAGATTAATTACCATTTCCAATTATTTGAATTTCTAAATTCAAATGAGCACATGGCTCCTAACCATCCCCTAACTTAACCCATTCAATCTAATCTTGGGTCTAACTAACCCTATCCTATCTTTCACATTCTAACCTCCTTATCCTAACCTCCCATGGTGTGGATATTCTCTCCTTGAGACACATGGCACTTTTGCCACATGTCTCCTCCCTTGGACACTTGCCCTCTCATAAGCAAGGCTCCTTGACACTTTTCACCATAGAGATGACAAGTGTTCCTTCCTCCAACCTCTTCTCCAACTTCCTCAATCTTGGCCCTTGATATCTTCAGATCAAATCTGGACCGTCAATTCCTGCCACCTCAGCTTTGGCCTTGGATTTCCTATAAATATCCCCCATTTTGGAGCAATATGGATCCCATCTCATATCAATTTAGGCATCATTACTATAGGCAATTTGCATTTCAATTATCTAGCATTTAGCTTTTGGATTAATCATAGCATATTAATCTAGTTTCTTAAATCATGCATTTCATATCATCTCCATAGTTAATCATGATCAAATAGCTACTCAACTCTTGAGTTGTCACTTTGGAGGTCATTGCTCTGCTGAGAGCCCATCAGTCCAACACCTTCAAGGTCCTCAAGAATAAAGGAAAATGGGACATTTCAAGGAAGGCTTATGGTTTGCATCTTTGATTTAGTTTTGAAATTAAGTTTTTCAATTATATTGTATTGTCTCATTATATGTGTATGGCTCTTATATACCACATTTTTAGCATCACATTAATTGGCACCCACCGTGGGGCCTAGCCCCTTTGATCTTTAACAAGTTTGCTTGCAGGAAATTTCATTGATAGGTTGATTAGCTCTTTCAGGTAGATTAGCTTTGTTGGGCTCCTGAATCACGTTCTTGGTCTCTATTGTGGCGTTCCGACACCTCAAATGGCGTTTATGGGAGATTCCTCAACTTTTTTTTATGCTTTTCTATACTTTAACACTTTCAATATATACTTTAGCATTTTTGGTATGTATGGTGGTATTTTTGGCACATTTGTCAACATTTTCAGTCTGTTTAACAGTGTTTCTGGTTTGTAGAATAGCATTTTTGGTGTGCAGGATAGTGTTGCTAGTGTGCAGAACAACGTTTTTGGCACATATGATGGTGTTCTTGGTCAATTTGATGGCGTTTTCACCTTTTTATTGATTTTGCAAATATTGTATGTTGCAGTCCTCATTTCTGCTTTTGGACTATCATTTTCCTGAACCTAATTTGCAGATTGTTGGTTTTGCAGGTACTTATTTCGTTGTGAAAGACTAGAGTCATAAACTATTTCACCATCAAAGAATGCAATATAAACTACTAACTTTGTTTGCAGTTGTGGGATTTTGCACTTATATTTGTTAAATTAGGCACATAGACTAATTACAATGGAAATGAACAAACATGTCTTATGTGTTTTGATGATAGGCAAGTATGCTCTCACCTTTCTTAGGTGATCAAAAAACCAAACTCATCCTTTGCTTTCAATAGTACATTTCTTTAGTAGGCCTGCCCTCCTGAGGAGTTATTAACTCTTAGCCCTTAAGGCCAGTGAGAGGGGAATGACCTAAGTGAAAATGACTAACGCCAAGTACTCCAACCCACTATAAAATAAATGTGTTTTTGATGAAAATCAAAGCAACGGTAATGCTCGGGAATAGCTCTCCTCCGTACCTTCAGGTATATCAAACCTTGGTTTTCAAGGTTGGGAGACCTCTTAATTGAGTTCCAAGTAAATTAGAAGCTACCCGGTTTACCTCCGAACATTATTAAATTCTTAGTGCATGGAGGGGGAAGAATCTCTCCTTAAGATACTCACCATATGTCCCTCTTGAGTGTATGTGTGAACTCCCCTTTGGAGACTTTATTGCTAGGCTCATAATGGTACTCCACTAGCTCTAGCAAAGGCAAAAACATGGGCGCTCTTTAGGGGGTGACAAGGCTATGTGAGCTGATAGGGTACCGAGTTGTGGGCTAAGAACTAATAATGAAGCCAATCTCCTTAGGATAGACTGATTGATGTGTTTTCAAATTGTTTAAAACTTGTGAAAACTTGGGCTTTCTTTAAAGCTTCTTGTACATACACTTTATGTGTCCTTTGGGACAAAAATACAATCTGAATTTTGTGTTTGTAAGTCAAGTCAAGATATCATCCACTGAAATACAACAAACATTGAAAAATCAAACTTCAAATGGTCAAATTCACAAGTTTCACAACAGGTTAGCACTTTCAGTCAAAACAGTCGCATTCATAGTCCAAACCTTAGCTCTTTTGGTCCAAAAATTAGTTTTATCAATCCAAATAGTTGCATTCATAGTCCAAACATTAGCTCTTTCAGGTTCAAACATTAGCATTGTCAATTCAAACAGTCGCATCTACAGTTCAAACAGTCGCACCTACAGTCCAAATAGTCGCATTTCCAGTCCAAATGTCAGCTCTCTTGGTGTGAACGTCAACCTCCAAGCCTAATATAATTCTCTTCAGTTGTAGGGGAATAGGAAGGATATGAGATGGTTTAACAACTCCCTCCATGTGGTTTTGAAGTTTACTTCCCTTCATTTCCCTATCACTTCCATGGTTCCTATATTTTAGGCCTTGTAGCCCTATGAACCCCTTTTAACCCTCCTTTCACCGTTTTTGCTCCTTTGCTCTAAAACCTTCCAAATGACCCTCTATTAGATTTGGTGATATGGACACCCATTTGGAAACTCTTCAAGATTTTAGAGATGAGCTAGTATGACATGTCTGTACAGGTACGACCCCCAAAATGGCTCTTTTGAAGGGTTTTAGGCTTGTGTGCTTTTACCAATCGGGTTTGCTGACCTCCACACCCTGTCAAACCTCCATACTCACACTATGGCTCTGCATAACATCCAATTTATATGCCAATCACTTGGAACTATTATATTTTATCTCCCCTAAAAGAAATGATGAAAAGAGTAGTCATGATTGTAGCTGGGCTATGGCAGAGCTCACCTAGGGCATGCTTTTAAAATGTCCAAATGCAACTTCCAGGTCATGAAATTTTTTATATACACTATGCACAGACTCCATTACTTGAATCCCAAGGGCTATAGAGAAAACACATTGGGAATTCAAGTTGAAGCCATTTCTAGGGCCTTAACCCTTTTACTCAGACTGAGAGCAGCGAAAACAATGAATAATTTTAATACACCAGTTAAACCTATACAATGAAAGGACACAAGCACTTTTTAGTCACCACAACAAAATAGGCTAAGCATCCATGAAATAATAGTATGAAAATCAATTCATTTAGTACAGACTACAATAAGCAATTTGACAAATTTTAGTGAAAAATCTGGAAATTGCCTCAAGTTGCTATTCAAAATTCAATGTTTGGAAATTACAACTCCTTTGCAATGTTTTGAGTGGCCTTATATATTCCTACTCAATCAAAACCAACCACCAGTTGGACCTCTAATTACCGATTTGAGCATTTTGTCAAAATTGCTCACATTCTTGTAAAATGTTGTCAAGCCACCATGATAACTTTTTCACCACAATGCATTTTGACAACTATTGCACATATTCACACTCTTGACCCCCTAGGATGATTTCCTAACATCAAATAAACATCTTCAAAATCCTTATGAGGCCTTACAAGGAGTTTTACATAAAAATTCTAAGTGATGCCATTTAAGGCTTACAATGGCACATAGGCCAAAACTAAGTAAATAAGCTAAGTTTAAGGACAAGCAAACTACAAAACAAACTCAAGCACATATTTGGACTCTTCAATAGTCCTTCATTAAATAATTGACCCAATGAGGATCATTCACTCCAAAATTTGAAGGTTCACTAAGAAACCTCAGGGCCCCTGCACCATGCACCAAAGAGTACATTGGAGAAGATGTATACGTATACATCTCCTCATGATCAATAAAGAATGGAAGATTGTCAAATGAGAGGGTTGAGTCCTCTTCTTTATTAGCTTCACACTCATCCTATCTAATAGCTTGCTGCAACTGAATATCCTTAAACTCCTCATGCAATATCTATACCTCTGTGGTGTCCTCACTAGTAGTGGGCTACATATTAAGCTTAAGATGAGGATGATTATCATCTGCCCTCCATACAACAAGTCCAACCTTAAAAAGGTGGGTAGTATCCAGAAAAGGCCTAGGTGGTGGGGAAATTTGCAAAGGGCACTAAGGGGCCTAAATAGTGAGTTCTTGTGTATCAACAATAGTTGGAGCTTCCCTGAAACTTGCGATTTTAAATTTTGGGGCTCTCTTGAATAGGCTCCTCTATAGGCTTGGAAGGTTTCCCTAGCCTTAAGCTTAGGATTTTGAATTTATGGACTTTAGGGGCAGAAACTACCTCTTTTCCCTTTCAACATTCCTTCTCTCATTTTCCCTTGCAAGTTGTTAGGCTAGGTTTAGAATAGGTTTTATAAGTGTTGGGTTGGTCCAACACCACACCCTAATTGATAAGGGATTCGACTTTCTAGAGACTCAACCTCACATGGGCAAGGTCCCACACTTGGATATTGTTTCCATGTTTCACAAATTTGTTGAGCACTAGTGTTCAAAAAGGGTGCAAACTTTTGTGACAACAACTATTTTAATGTTGAATCCCAATTCTATGTTGATAAGTGATAGCCTTTGTGGGAACCATGGCTATCAGTAGAACTTGAGTTTTTGGAAAAGCTATTTTAATGTCTAATTCCAATTCTATGTTGATAATCAATAGTCTTGGTAGGGACCATGACTAACTTATGTTGTCATGCTAAGTTGGAAGCCGATGATTGGTTTGAATGGTAACATTAGCCGATAGTCTTTAGGATTTAGTGGGGGCCACATCCGACTGGTTTTTTCTTGCTAAATTTGATGCCAATAATTGGTCCAAGCTGGAATTTCAGGAGCGCGGTTCAAATTCGATGTAGATTACACACCATGTTTTTTATAATTAAAGAGTCCAATAGTTGAGCCATATGGAAACTAAATCAAACCATTTTCTATGCAAGGGTATAAATAATCTATAGGAATGGTTGTTCAGGTTCATCAATCGGTTGATGAAGTTAGTCTATTGGTTGGTTGATGTTTCTATTGGTAGACGAATTGTAGAATCTATTGTGCCTATAATTTGTGTGATCTAATTTGATCTGATGTTGTATGTTGCCTGAACAAAGACTCATTTAGAGTGATTAATGTGTAGCTTGTATGTAAATTTGATTTATTGTAATACAAGAGATATTGCTTTGGTGTGTTGCTTTTTCACCTGTAAGGGTTTTCCCACGTGAAACTTGGTGTTCACTTTGGGTTTGCAAATCTTTCATGTTTTCTCTATTTTTCTGTTATGTGTATCTTAGTTATTGTGATTGGAATTAAAAGACACCCCTTCTTCTCTCCCCTTTTAATTTAACATTTTGGAAGATTTTTTCTACACTTTGCTTTCCTTACAAGTGGTATCAGAGTCTGGCCAGTTGTGTTATCCTTGTGCGTAGGATGGGTTTTTTGTGTTAATTCTATAGTGATAATTTTGTAGAGAGCCGATGATTGAAATTGCAGATTGAGATGGAGAGCACATCAAGGAGAGTAAACATTATGAAATTCAATGGTGGAAACAATGAGTTATGGAAACTCACAATGGAAGACCTTTGGGTTGCAGTGTTTGGAGTTAAACCATCAAGAAACAAGAAGATGTGGATCTCATAGATAGGAAAGCCAAAGGGTTGATTAGACTATGTCTTGCAAATTGTGTACTTTTGAATATTCATGAGGAGAAGTCAACAGCTACTCTATGGAAGAAACTTGGTGACATATATCAGGGGAAGTCTCTGGTAAATAAGTTATTCCTGAGGAAAAAAGTTGTACTCCTTGAAGATGAGTGAAGGTACATCTGTAACAGACCATCTGAATAATTTCAACATGATTTTTATATAGTTAACTTATGTGGAGTAAAGATTGATGACGAGAATTATTGTATGCTTCTGTTATGTTCCTTTCCTAATGCATGGGATCATCTAGTGATGGTTATTGGAAGTACAACAACCACCTTCAAAATGGAAGATGTGGTTCCTTCGTTGTTGTTAGAAGAGGCATGATGGAAATGTTGGATATTGTTGGTCATTGCTGCTGCTAGGATATGTTTTTTTCATTTATGTCAACATATTCTTGTGTATTGCTCTGATGATTGCAGGTTGGGAATATCTTATGATCCAGTTTGTGGTGTTGTTTTGTTAGTCACTATTTGCATAGTTTGGTTTCCTCCAGTATATTCTAGTGTGATCAGATCTTGTGCTAAGATTTTGGGATATTGATTGGGATGGTCTTATGTATCTTCATTTCAGAAGGATCATGATTTGGTGCTCTACAAGTTATCTTTCTTCGTGACAGTTGTTGATTGGTTGTGTTCTTGAGCTTTCAGACATTGACCGATGAAGATTCGATAAGTGGTGATTCTGCAGTTGTTCTTGATGATTCTAATATTCTTGTTGGTGTTTTCTAGTCATTTCGTATTTTTTTTGATGATGTACATTGATCATTGTGCTAGTTATTGGTGGATTCTATGGACCGGTGATGACTTTCGTGTTAGCAGTTTTCCTAGTGGTGTAGCATGTTGTGATTGATCTTGGCATGATTTCCGGTGGAGTTGAGTGTTTGGGAATTTGTTTTAGGACCATGTTATGTTATGTAAACCATTATATTTGTTCAGTGGTGGATCTTTGTATCATGCGTTGTGATTTTGTAATTGAGAGTTGAGGGTTTAGCCGACCTTGTTATCAAGGTTGATGATTTTTATATATAGGTGATATATTCATATAATTTAGGTGCTGATGTTGTGTTTGCATTATCAGAGAGAGGTTTATGTGCGAACAAGTGATTTATCCTTCGGTGTTGAGTTTGAGGAGAGATTGGTGTTGCAGAGTAGACATTTGTGCTTAACTAGAACTATATATAGGCATTTAGAGATGCTATTCTTTCTGTTCAATTCTTTTGGATTGTAGTCTGAATCTTATTGTAAGTCAGTGAGACTTCCCTGAGGGTTGTAGCCTTCTGGGCCATTATATTTTGACATAGTGAGCTCTAGGCAGTGTGCCTGAATGCATGTGCATTCCCCATTGTAATATTTTCATATACTACTGCAAAGTATCATCTTACTGTGGGTATGTCCACCATGATTTTTCCCTTAACCGGGTTTTACATGTCAAAATCTTGGTGTTGTGTGTTGTGCTTTCAATTTTCTTATCTTTGTTATTACTACAGTTTATCAGGTCTATATTTTGTGATTAAGTTTTATATTCTGGTGAAGACTGATTCAGCCCCCCCTCTCAGTCTTCCTTCTTTGATGCTTCTAACAATTCGTATCAGAGCCAGATCCTCTACTAGAAGCTTAATTTCTTGAGGAGATCTCGGATGGTAGCTCAAGGTGTTATCTTTAAGAAGGATAGTCTAAGATTTGATGGGAGTAACTATGCTATATGGAAGGAAGTGTACTTGGAATGTCTTAGTGAAGATTATTGGAAGATTACAAAGAATGCTTATACTGCTCCTTCGAATGGACTGTCTACTCCTGATGAGATCAAGGAAGTTGAACATAATATTAGAGAGAAGGAAGAATTGCTTAGTGCCCTAACTAATTCAAAGATGACAAATGTAATGGGACTACAGACCCACATGAGATCTGGGTGAAGCTTGAGATTTTGTATCAAGGTGATAAATAGGTGAAGGTGGCTAAGTTCCATAGTTTGAAAGGAAAGTATGAGATGTTGAAGATGATAGATGATGAGAACATACACTCTTTCATGGCCAAGGTGAATGATCTTGTCCTAGGTATTATATGTGTCGTTGGAACCATTAAGGAAGATGAAATTGTTGCTAAGGTGTTGATATCTCTGCCTCCTGCCTATAAACATAAGGTTGCTACTATTGATGAGATCTGGAGTGTGACTATAGTGACAAGAGATATGCTATTTAGAAAGCTTGTTGCATTTGAGCTAAGTGAGTTTGGATAATCTCATGGAAAAGCTAAGACAACATTTAGAGCATTAGCATCTATATCCCGTAAGCATAGATATGGTCCGATGAGTGCAGAATATCTAGATATGAGAGAGAGAGAAAAGAGAGATGGAAGAGCAAGAAAGAGAGTTGGATGCACTTGAAGCACTAATTGCTCAGAGATTGCCTAAAGGTGTTGGTAAGTATAATGGAAAATTGCCTTTGAAATATTTCTCTTGTAATAAGATAGGACATTTTGCTTCTAGATGCCCAGAGAAAATAGCCAAGTATGACAGACATGATAAATTTGATAAGCATGATAGGAATGATAGATGTGAAAACATGAGAAGTATGATAAGCCTTATAAGCCCAACCAGAAGTATAGAAATCAGAAGAACCATTATTATGTTGTCGATGAAGGTATTACAGATGAAGAATCAAAAGGAGATGAAGTTGTATTCCTTGCCATTAAGGAAGATTGACACGTACCTATTGATTCCACTAGTTATATTGTTGAGGAGAAAGATTTAAATGCTAAAGTTGAAGAGAAAGATGAATGGGTAATTGACAATGGTTTTTCACATCATATGACTGGTAATAAAAGAAAATCTCTAAGTATGGAAAGTTATGATGGTGGAATAGTTAGATTTGGAGATGACAAAGCCTGTGTGACCCATGGGAGAGGTTCTATTTCTTTTGATGGTAAGCATAACATTGATGATGTCTTGTATGTTGAAGGTTTGAAGCATAATCTTTTGAGTGTTTGATAGATGGTTGATAAAGATTATGATCTACAATTCAAGGATGGAAAATGCAAAATCTTAAATGTCTCTGGTATAGAGATTACATCTAGAACTAAGACTGAAGGGAACATTTTTCATTTGAATGTTGATGAGAAAATTTGTTTGATTACTCAGATTGATGAGATTTGGTTGTGGCATAGGAGCATGTGTCATGTAAATTTTGATTCAATGATCAAGATCAGTTCTACACATTCTATTAGAGATCCACCTAAGATTGTTAAGCTTGTTAATCTGGTATGTAAGGAATGTCAGTTGGGTAAGTAAACAAGGATATCTTTCAAAAAAAAATAGTATACATCAGAAGGATTGCTAGATCTTGTGCATACTGACCTATGTGGACCTACAAATATTAAAAGTGTGCAAGGTGATAGATACTTTATGCTGCTAATTGATGATTATTCTAGGATGATATGGGTTGTCTTTTTGAAGGACAAATCAAAAGCATTGGACAAGTTCAAGATATTCAAAGCAAAGGTTGAGACTGAGTTTGGATTGAAGGTGAAGTGTCTAAGATCTGATAGAGGTGGAAAATTATGATCCAGTGAGTTCAATTCATTCTATGAGAAGCATAATATTAGAAGACAACTATCTTCTCCTAGAATCCCTCAGTGGAATGGAGTTGTTGAGAGAAAGAATAGAACTCTCCTGGATGTTGCAAGGACTATGTTGATTGAAGGAAATGTTTCAAAGATCTACTGGAAAGAACACATTATCACTACTGTTTACACATTCAACATAGTTCACATTAAAGGAGATATCAATAAGACCCCTTATATGCTTTGGTTTGGTCATGTTACTACTGCGAGATATTTCAGAGTATTTGGTAGCATATGTTATATCAAGAGAGATGATGACATAGGAAAGTTTGATGCTATAAGTGATGAAGGAATCTTCTTGGGATATTCAAAAAAGAGAAAATCCTACCAATGCTACAACAAGAGACTGAGGAAGATAGTAGAGAGTGAAAATGTGAAGGTGGATGAGAACCTTAGAAAAGAGATCAGAGCATGTGTTTATGATGATGGTCAAATATTGTTTTAATGCCTATCTAGACTTAAGTACCTAAGTAGAATGATCTGGTAGACACAGTGAACTCAGATGTGGTTGTTGCTGGTTAAGAAGTGCAGGAACCTAATAATCAATACAATCAGAAGACTTTGAGGTATGTAAGACTGAATCATTCTGAAAATCAGATTATTGGTGATAAGAATAAAGGTGTAATGACTAAAAGAAGGTTGGTTGTTGAAGAAGTATGATTGATTTCTAAGGTTGAACCTAAAGATGTTGTTGAAGCTTGTACAGATGAAAATTTGATGAGAACTATGGAAGAGGAACTAAATCATATTGAGAAGATTAATACTTGGGAATGTGTGCCTAGACCTAAGGATAAGAATGTTATTGGTACTAAATGGGTATTCAGGAACAAATTGAATGAAGTTGATCAAGTTGTCAAGAATAAAGCAAGACTGGTTTGCAAAAGATATTCTCACAAAGAAGGAATTGATTATGAGGAGACTTTTACTCTGGTGGCCAGACTTGAAGCTATTAGACTATTGCTTGCTTATGTTGCTTATAAAGATTTCAAGGTATATCAGATAGATGTCAAATTTTCCTTTTTTAATGGTTATCTTGAGGAAGAAGTTTACATTGAGCAACTCGATGGATTTTCAGTATCAGATGATGGAGACATGGTATGTAAATTGAAGAAATCTCTTTATGGATTGAAACAAGCCCCTAGAGCCTGGTATTCTAGACTAGATAAATATTTGTTGAAATTGGGATTTAGTAAAAGTGCTGCTGATAGTAATCTGTATTTCAAGATTGAGAATGATAACATTCTAATTGTTGAAGTCTTTGTTGATGATATTATCTTTGGAAGTGATGATGACTTGAGCAAGAAGTTTGCTGGTGATATGCTAGGGATGAGAGATTTGAACGATCTCTTGCCTCCAACTATCTCCTCCCTCCCACCCACAATTGTCGAAAAGAGGGGGGATCTCAGGCAAGTAGGCGGGTGGGTGGGGAATGAAAGAAATAGTTTGAGATGTCTATGATTGGTGAGATGAAATTTTTCTTAGGTTTGCAGATTTCACAGACAAGAAAAGGTATATTCATATCTCAAACTAAGTATGTGAAGTAATTACTGAAGAAGTTTGGGTTAGATGACTCCAAACTTGTTGGGACTCCTATGATGATTGGTTGTAAATTATCTAAGAATGGTGAATCTCTGAAAGCTAATCAGTTTGCATAGATCTATGGTTGGTGGATTTCTATATCTTACTCAGACTAGGCTGGAAATTATGCATGTTGTGTGCATCATTGCTAGATATCAAGCTTATCCGAAAGAGAGTCATGTCACTATTGTGAAGAGGATATTCAGATATTTGAAGGGAAATGTGGACTATGGTTTATGGTATTCGAGGAATGATGATTTCATGCTATGTTCTTACACTCATGTTGACTGGGATGGTGATGTTGATGACTGGAAGAGAACTAGTGGTGGAGCATTCTTTTTGGGTAAGAAGTTGGTTTAATGGGCTAGTAAGAAACAAGATTCAGTGTCCTTATCTACTGTTAAAGCTGAGTACATTGTTGTTTCTAGTAATTGCACTTAGGTAGTCTGGATGAAGCAAATGTTGAAGGATATCAGAGTTATTTATGATGAGCCTACTGTTATATACTATGATAATTCTAGTGCTATTAGCATGTCAAAGAATCGGGTGCAACATTCAAAGACTACGCATGTGTTAATCAAATATCACTACTTGAGAGAGCAAGTCAGTGAAGAGAAGGTGAAGCTGGAGTATGTATCTACAAAGGAACAAATAGCTGATATTTTCACTAAGCATTTGTCTGCAGATACATTTGTCTAATTAAGAGAGAAGTTAGGGGTATCCACCCCTCCTAATGAGAACTAGATGCATTGAGTTGCATCAATCCGGTGGACTTCACAGTCTTATCCTTTTATCTAGATTGGTGAATTGATGTTTCTCCTTTGCTGGACTAGTCTGTATTTTTGGAGAGATTTATGAGACTCATGTTTCTATTTTGGGGAGAGAGATTTTTGTTTTCTATTTTGGTATCTTTGGCATTGTTGTCAAAGAGGGAGAGAGGTCATATGAAAAATTTATTTATATGTCCTGATCTTAGGGGGAGTTTGCTAGAGATATCTTCTTTCTTTGCATTGATTGTTTTTCACATTCATATGTTGCCATCAATGCCAAAGGAGGAGATTGTTGGATATTATTGGTCATTGTTTCTGCTAGGATATGTTGTTGTCATTGATGTCAACATATTCCTATGTATTGCTCTAATGATTGGAGATTGGGAAGATCTTATGATCTGGTTTGTTGCATTGTTTTGATGATCACTATTTTACAGAGTTCGATATTTCCTTCGATATATTCTGGTGTGATCAGATCTTGTGCTGATATTTTGGGATATTACTTGGGATGGTCTTGTGTATCTTTATTTTAGATGGATCATGATCTGGTGCTCCATAAGTTATCTTTCTTCATGACAGTTGTTGATTGGTTGTGTTCTTGAGCTTTTAGGCGTTGACTAATGAAGATTTGATAAGTGGTGTTGGTGTAGCTGTTCTTGATGATTCTAGCGTGCTTGCTGGTATTTTCTAGTCATAACCTTTTTTTTTTATGATCTGCATCGATCATTGTGTGAGTTATTGGTGGTTTCTATGAATCGGTGATGACTTTCATGTTATGTGGTTTTCCTAGTGGTGTATCATGTTGCGGTTGATCTTGGCATGATTTATGGTGGAGTTGAGTGTTTGGGAATTTATTTTAGGACCATGTTATTCTATGTAAATCATTATATTGGTCTAGTGGTCGATCTTTGTATCATGTGTCAAAATTTTGTAATTGAGGGTTAAGGGTTTAATGGACCTTGTTATCAAGGTTGATGATTTGTATATATAGGTGATATATTCATGTAATTTAGGTGTCAATGTTGTGTCTACATTATCAGAGAGAGTTTTATGTGTGAACAAGTGATTTATCCTTCAATGTTGAGTTTGAGGAGAGATTGGTGTTGCAAGGCAGACATCTGTGCTTAACCAGAACTATAATTAGGAATTTGGAGATGTTATTCTTTCAGTTCATTTCTTCCAGATTGTAATCTGAATATTATTGTAAATCAGTGAGAGTTCCCTGAGGGTTGTATCCTTCTAAGCCATTATCTTTTGAGTAGTGAGTTCTAGGCAGTGTGCCTGAATGCATGTGCATTCCCCATTGTAATATTTTCACATACTACTACAAAGTATCATCCCACTATGGGTAGGTTCCCACCGTGGTTTTTCCTTTTAACTGGGTTTTCCATGTCAAAATCTTGGTGTTGTGTGTTGTGCTTTCAATTTACTTATCTTTGTTATTACTGCAGTTTATTAGGTATGTGTTTTGTGATTAAGTTTTATATTTCAGTGAAGACTGATTCACCCTCCCTCTTAGTCTTCCTTCTTGGTTGTTGCTAACAAGAAATCTTTGAAGATGTCCAAGGAGGCTCTTTTTGTTCAAGGCAGTTCAAAGGAAAGAGACTAGCAAAAGGATAAGAAGTCCAAATCCAAGTCTAAGGAGAGATCAAAGTCTCTAGGAAAGAATTCCAAGTTAAAGTATTGGGATTGTAGGTAGTCTAGTCATATCCAAAAGGATTACAAGGATGTGAAAAAGAAGAAGAAGAAGAAGAATTCTAACATTGAGTCTTCTCAGAGTGATGTTGATGCCTTCATTGCTGCCATGGAAACTTAGACAACTGATAATGTCTAGTTTATTGATTCAAGTGCAGCATTCCGCATGACATGAATAGTTCCCTAGATATGAGAAATATGATGGTGGAAAGGTGTATCTATCTAATGATTCATCTCTTGAAATTGATTTCCTGATGGAAAAATTAAGGGAATTGATGGTGTAATGCACATACTAGGTCTGGTTCAGAATTTGATTTATGTTCAAGCTAAATGATGATGGTGTACAAGTTACATTCGCAAGTGGTGGTTGTAAAATGACTAGAGGCTCGATAGTGTTGGCTAAGGGTGCGAGGGTTGGTACTTTGTTCAAGCTAAATGCACAGTCTATTCAATGTAACAATGCCTCTGTAAAGTTAAAGAAGGCTACTTGGAAGGAGAATGTTGCAAGCTCTATGGAGGTCAAACTTCCTATAGAGAAAATAATGTTATGGCATCATAGACTTGGTCACATTGGAGAAAAGGGCTTAAAAGATCTGAAAAGTATAAACCTGGTAGAGGGGCTTGATGATTATAATTTTGAATTTGAATTATGTGAACATTGCATATATGGAAAGCAACATCCTATTTCATTTTATTCTCATCCTCGTAGATCTTATGGTTTGCTGGATTATATTCAATTTGATGTTTTTCAGTCCAGTAAATGTTCCTTCATTGTCAAAATCTAAATATTATGTTTCTTTTATAGATAATTACTCAAGAAGGGAATTTGTATATTTTTTGAAAAGTAAATCATAAGTGTTCAATCAGTTTAAGGAGTTTAAGAACTTGGTTGAAAGCCATACTAATAGGAAAATTAAGTGCTTAAAGACTGATAATGGCGGTGAGTTGTTTTCTACAGATTTTGAACAATATTGCAAAGACCATGGAATTAAGAAGCATAAAACTACGCCTTATACTCAACAATAGAATGGATTTGTTGAAAGGTTGAATGGAACGTTGATGGAAAATGTGAGAAGCATGCTAAGTGGTATTGTCCTGGAGAAAAAATTCTAGGCTGAGGCTATATCCATGACGTGTTATCTACAAAATAGATCTCCCACTTCAATGTTGGTAGACATAATGCCTATGGAATTATAGTCTGGTAAGAAGCCCTCTCTGAGACATATTTGTGTCTTTGTCTATGAGGCATATGCATAAGTTCTTGATGTAAATAGATCCAAGTTGGAGAATAATGTTGTCAAGTGTATCTTTATTGGCTATGGCATTGGTGTGAAAGGATACAAACTTTGGAATCTTGTGACTAAGAAGGTGTTGTACAGTAGAAGTGTGATCTTCCGATAGTTGAAACCTATCTCATTAGATCTACAACTTGGAAAGATGAGAGAGAGGAAATAACAATTGAAATTATTCTAACTTCAGAAAAGGAGGAACTCCAAACTCTGTGTGTACCTGAATGAGAGGAGAGCTCAAGCAACTCTGAGAGTTCAGATGAAGAGAAAGAACAAGAACCTCCACCTCAGCCATTGAGGAGGTCTACATGTGAGACAAAGAAACTTGATAGGTATAGATATTCAATGCTAGATTTGAATTGTGTCTATGCTTTGATTACTAACACTATTAAGCCTAGGACTATGAAAGAGGCAATAAAAATGTTCTCATTCAGATTCTTGGTTGGAGGCCATGAATGAAGAAATGGAATCATTGAAGAAAAATGAAACCTGGGATCTTGTGCTCTTGTGAGAAGGTCAAAAATGAGTTGGTTGCAAATGGGTATTTAAGAAGAAAATTGGTCTAGATGGGAGTGTAGAAAAGTATAAAGCTAGGTTGTTCGCGAAAGGGTATTCCCAAGTTAAGGGAATTGATTATAGGGAAATATTTTCTCCTGTAGCAAAGTTGACATCTATTAGATTTATTTTGTCACTTGCAACAACATATGACTTCGAGATCAAGCAAATGGATGTAAAGATAGTGTTCCTTCATGGAGATTTGGAGGAAGAGATTTATATGTCTCAGCATGAACACTTTGTTGAAAAAGGTAAAGAATCCTTGGTTTGCAAATTAAAGAAATCTCTTTATTGTTTGAAACAGTCACCTAGAATGTGGTACCAAAAGTTTGGCATGCTTGTGTTGTCATGTTGAGATTTGTAAGATCAAAATCAGATCATTGTGTGTATTTCAAGACTGAAAATGGTCATTTACTTATCATTGCTCTGAATGTGGATGACATGTTATTCATTGGGAATGATAAGGGTATGATTTCTAATTTAAAATCTCAGTTGTCAACACATTTTGAAATAAAAGATTTAGGTGTAGCTACATATATTTTGGGGATGGAAATCATAAGGGATAAGAAGATTCAAAAGCTTTGGTTCATCTAGAGTAAGTACATTAGTACTGTCCTTGAGAGGTTTAATATGTCAGATTGCAAGTAGCTAGTTGTTCCAGTATTGTAATGAACAAAACTTTATGTTGAGGAATGTCCAAAATATTCTACTGGGAAGGAGGACATGACCAAGGTACCTTATGCAAGTGTTGTTGGTAGCTTAATGTATACAATTGTCTATACTAGGCTAGAAGTTACCCAAGTAGTGGGAGTACTAAGCCAGTTTATGGAAAATCCAAGAAGGTTGCATTGGGATGCTATGAAAAGAGTGTTTAGATATTTGAGAGGTACTTCTCAGTATTCTCTGTGTTACCATGGGAATTTGGTTGGATCATGGAGGATTATCAAAATTTAGGGATATGTGGATTCTAATTAGGTGGGGGACATTGACAGCAAAAAATCCACCAGTGGATATGTATTCACGTTTAATGGTGGTGCAATCAGTTGCATGATCAAGTGGCAAGTTGTAGTCGCTTTGTCCATTATAGAGGAAGAGCACATGGTAACAAGTCATGCCTATCAAGAGGTTGTTTATCTATAAGCATTTATGATCTAAGGTTGGCTTTAATGCAGGGCAAATTACTCTTTGTTGTGATAGTCAGAGTGCCATTTGTTTGGCAAAAAATCCTACTTTCCAAGCTAGGACAACTTTATTCATGACATGGTGGAAGATGGAAAGGTTAATCTAGAAAAGGTGGATACTTTGAATAATGTTGTAGATGCATTGACAAAACCTATGAGCATGGATAAGTTCAAATGGTATCCTAACTCTATGGGTCTTAGAGCCCATGATTCTCTTTAGTTTTGAATGTTTTGGAGATACTAGTAAGTTCTTCACCAAGTAAGAGAATGTTGAGAATGGGTATCTCAAACTTATTGGTCGAAATCTTGTAATATGACTAAGTCATGTAATCAGGCATTGGTTTCATTGCAGTTTTTTTGTAGTGATCTGTTTAATATCAATAAAAAGTGTTATTGATAGAACTTGAGTTTTTTGAAAACCCATTTTAATGCCAAAGGTTGATTCTATGACAATAAGTTCTCTCCTATGAGACCTTTCTGATAAGATTGTTTAGTGTTGGAAAAAACTGTTATCAATAGAACTTGAGTTTTTGAAAAAGGATTTTTAATGTCAAATTTTGATTCTATGCCGACAAGCGATAGTCTTGGTGGGGACCATGGCTATTGGTAGAACTTGA
Source organism: Cryptomeria japonica (assembly GCF_030272615.1). Taxonomy (NCBI): domain Eukaryota; kingdom Viridiplantae; phylum Streptophyta; class Pinopsida; order Cupressales; family Cupressaceae; genus Cryptomeria; species Cryptomeria japonica. The sequence goes on along the minus strand of NC_081408.1, from coordinate 671,226,112 downwards.
GTTTTTGGAAAAGCTATTTTAATTTCAAATCTTGATTCTATGTCAATACGCGATAGTCTTGGTGGGGACCACAACTATTGATAGAACTTGAGTTCTTAGAAAAGCTATTTTAATGTTGAATTCTAATTCTATACCAATAAGTGATAGTCTTGGTAGGGACCACAATTGACTCATGTTGTCATGCTAAGTTGGAAGTTGATGATTGGTCTAAATAGGAACATTAGCCAATAGTCTTTAGGATTAAGTGGGGGCCATGTCTGACTGGTTTTTTATTGCTGAATTGGATGCCAATAATTGGTCCAAGTTGGAGTTTGAGGAGCGCAGTTGGAATTCATTATAGATTACACACAGTGTTTTCGACAACTAAAGAGTAACATTTTAGCCATATGGAAACTAATTTGAATTGTTTTATATGCATGGGTATGAATAATCTATAGGAATGGTTGTTCAAGTTGATCAATTGGTTGGTGAAGTTAGTTTACTGGTTGGTTGATGTTTTTATTGGAAGTTGAATTGTAGAATCCGTTGTGCCTGTAACTTTTATGTAAATTTGATTTACTGTAATACAAGAGATATTGCTTTGGTGTGTGGGTTTTTCACCCGTAAGGGTTTCCCCACATGAAATTTGGTGTTCACTCTATGTTTGTAAATATTTATGTTTGCTTTGTTTTTTTATTATGTGCATCTTAATGTCTATAATTAGAATTAAAAGACAACTCTACTTCTCTCCCCTTTGAATTTAATATTTTGGAAGGCATTTCCCGCACTTTTCTTTCCTTACACGGATTAGATAACAACTGGTGAGAACTGACATAGAGATATTTGAATTTGGGATGATCTTGAGGGGACTATTACACCTAACACCCTATTCCACTAGGACTATGTAGCTTAGTATCACAATCCACTATTACTATGGTTCTTAGTACCATAGTCCACCTAGAAAGGGCTGGAATGGATGCAAGTGTGGAGTGCATAGGTCCAAGACACAATATTTGGTCACCAAATTAACACATGACAATATTTGATACTAAAGAGGCCAAGAATAGGCTTGGAAAGAGATATGAGGGGGAAAAATAAATCAAGGGCTTGGAAAGGAGTGTGAAATTGTAAGGGGTTATAGTTTATGACACTACATATAACCCTCGCTTTAGTAGGAGTATGAACTTACGATCATACTCATGGTAAAGTAGAAGAAAGAGAGAGGAAGAGATTGAGAAACCAAGAGAAATATTAACAAGAGATAAGATGTCACTAAGTTTTAGAGAAAAATCCCCCAAGTTTAGGATTTTAACTCATACAAGTAGATCCAAGGGGGGACGCACAAAACACAAAGAAAAACAAGACAAAAAAGGGGAAAAAAGGCAAACAAAAAGAAACACACAAAAGTGGTTAGAACTAACAAAAGGCTCCAAGTCAACTAGCTGAAGAGACCTTGCTAATCAAAATATCTCAACCACTAATATCATTCTCAAATTGTTATTGAAAGAGAACAAGTGCTCTTGTAGAAAGAGAAAGAGTATACACTAATTAATGCGATAAGAAATCATGATCCAAAAACTATAAAGGTATGTTATGCTATGAGATCATGAGAAACCATGAATTCAGCTAGCTAAAAATGTTTTTTATGTTGGGTGATTCATATTATAGGCATCAATTATAATGGCTAGAAAGTTTTGTTATGCTAGGTGATCCATGGAAAAGAGGGAAGTGTAGATTCCATTAAACAAAAATGTGCATTATATTGTGTGAGTTGTGTTAGATCAAGGAGACCTAAATAGGTCTAGCAAGGTGCATTATGCTAGTTGATTCACACTACGGAAGATTACAAAAAAAATCTCTACTTGCTAGATAATCTAGAAAAGTGGTTGCAAAATGGGTGTTGCAGCATCTACCAAACATAGATTACAAAACAAAACCTTTGTCTAAAAATTAATATGATTTAATATGACTACAAAATGGATGTTGTAATGTGCACTTGTAATGGTGAAAAATTTAGGGTTTCCACCATAGAAGGAAGAAACCACAAATTTTATGACAAAGACTATTACAGATTGTACAATTCAATGAGTCAGAGGATCAAGGAGATAGTCGAAGAAATCACAAGTGCTGGAGGTACAATGGAGGATACCACAGTGCCTAGCAAGGCGTTGAGAACCCTTCTATCGGTCTACGCTATCTGAGTTGTAGCCATTCATGAAATCAAATCTATTGATAAGACAAAGGCAACTCTTGACTCTATCATTGGTAAATTAACTACATTTGAATTAAATGGTTTTGATGGAAGTGTTCAGAGATTGGAATATGCATTTAGAGCCTCAGTCTCAACCCCACCGGTAAGAAAAATAAAAGAAGTGAGCTATAGTCATGAGTCTAGATCCAATAGAGCGGTAGATGATGAAGATAGTCTGATTGAGCTTGAAGCATTGTTGGTCAAGCGGTTACCCAAAGGTACCGATAAGTACAAAGGTAAATTATCTTTGAAGTGTTTTGCATGTAATCGGATTGGACATATTGCAGCTAACTGTCCAAATGGAGATAACGAGAAAAAAATGTGAAAATTATAGGAAGTATAAAAGCAAAGGTAAAAGAGATTGTCTCATTGTAGTGGATGGAGAAATTGCCGATGAAGAATCTGAGGAAGATGCAAATGAGGACATTGTCTTTGTTTTTATTAAAGAAGAGACATTAGATCATAAGGCATTTCTCTATCTTATGGATAGTTCGGATGACTGGATTATAGACAGTGGTTGTTCACACCACATGACTGGTGACCGGAGTAAGTTTCTTACTTTGAGAGAGTTTGATAGAGGAGTTGTGAGATTTGGAAATGACTCACCTTGCATGGTGAAAAGGAAAGGATCCATCTCTCTGAATGGTAAAAGAAGTGCAGATGATGTCTATTGGGTTGAAGGATTGAAACACAATCTTTTGAGTGTTTCTCAACTCAATGACAAAGGTTACCCACTGGAATTCAAGAATGGAGTCTGCAAGATTTATGGAAGCAAAGGTGAATTTATTGCAACTGGCAAACAGACCAGAGGTAACTTGTTTCATTTAAACTCTAAAGTCAATAGTTGTTTAATTGCAAAAGTAGAAGATAGTTCGCTTTGGCACCAAAGACTCTGTCATGTAAATTTTGATAACATTGTAAGAGTCAGTAATTCAAAATCAGTAAGAGGTTTGCCACAGTTGGACAAACTGGTGAATGCTTTGTGCAAGGAATATCATTTAGGGAAAATGACATCCTCAACCTTCAAAAGAAAATATTTCTCAATAGAATATTTTCTAAATTTGGTTCATACTGACCTATGTGGACCAATTAGGACTAGGAGTATTCAAGGTGATCGGTATTTCAAGATATTTACAAATGACTGCTCAAGGATGATATGGGTCACATTATTGAAAGACAAGACATGAGCATTTAGCAAGTTTAAGGCATTCAGAGCCTTAGTTGAAAATGAAAGTGGAAATAAGATTAAGTGCTTAAGAACTGATCATGGTGGTGAATTTACTTCAGAGGAATTCACTAGATACTGTGAAGACAATGGAATCAAGAGGCATCTTTCTACACCTAGGACACCACAACAGAATGGTATTGCAGAAAGGAACAACTAGTCAGTAGTTGAAGCTGCTAGGACTATGCTAATTCAAGGAGGTGTAGCTAAGACATTTTGGAGAGAAGCTGCAAGCACAACTGTTTACACAATGAACCAAATACTGGTTAAAAGAGGTAAGGATAAAACACCCTATGAGTACTGGTATGGAAGATCGCCTAATGTCAGTTACTTCAAAAAATTTGGTAGAAAATGTTTTATCAAATGAGGTGATTATATTGGTAAGTTTGATGCCAAGAGTGATGAAGGCATATTTCTTGGTTACTCCACCAAGAGAAAAGCTTACAAGTGTTAAAAAAATCGGACTAAGAAGATCAATGAAAGTGTAAATGTTCGAGTTGATGAGTTTCCTGAAATTTTAGGTGAAACCAACAAGGAGAAGGAAGAATTATAACCTTACACACTATTTTTGGAACCAGAACAGGTAAAGCCAGAAAATGGAGAATAGAATAGAGAAGCCCCAATTCAACTGAAACTGGAAGGTCCAATAGAAGATGAAAAAAGTGAAGAAGAAGAAGAACAACCCAAAAACAAAGATCATGTTATTCGAGGGTATGTTAGACTCAATCATAGCCCCAATCAAATTATTGGAGACAAGAATGCAGGTGTGCTAACTAGAACAAGACTAAGAGAGAACTCTTGTATGATTTCCACCATTGAGCCTGGAACTACAAAAGAAGCCTTTGGAGATGAACACTGGATCAAGGCAATGGAAGAAGAACTTGACTAGATAGAGAAGAACAATACATGGTCATTAGTACCCAGACTAGAGAACAAGAACGTAATAGGTACAAAATGGGTATTTAGAAATAAACTAGATGAAGATGGAGTACTGGTCAGAAATAAAGTTAGAATGGTATGCAAAGGATATTCACAAGAAGAAGGTGAAGACTATGGTAATACATTTGCACCAGTTGCAAGATTGGAAGGAGTGAGGACTCTACTTGTATTTGTAGTATATAGAGGATTCAAAGTATATCAGATGGATGTTAAGTCAACATTTCTAAATGGAATATTGGAAGAGGAAGTCTACATTGAACAACCAGATGGTTATGCTTTAACTATAGAAAATGGCATGGTGTGCAAATTACATAAGGCATTATATGGATTGAAGAAAGTACCTAGATCATGGTATGAAAGATTGCACTCTCACTTGGTGAAGATAGGTTTTCAAAGAACCAGTGAAGATAGTAACATATATCTCAAGACAAAAGCAGATAAGATACTGGTAAGTGAGATATTTGTTGATGATATCATTTTTGGAGGAAATGATGATATGTGTCATGATTTTGGTAATGAGATGAAGAATGAGTTTGAGATGTCACTTGTAGGTGAGATAAAAAATTTCATAGGTTTGCAAATCCAATAGATGAAGGTATTTCCATCACACAATCCAAATATGTGAAAGAAGTGTTGAAGACTTTCGGAATGGGAGACAGTAAACTAGTTGGAACACCAATGGTTACAGGCTATAAATTGTTTAAGGAAGATGATTCTACATCAGTTGATGAAAAGGACTACAGTTCCATGACAGTTCCATGATAGGTAAACTACATTATATTGTCCACAACAAACCAAACATTGCTCATGCAGTAGGATTGGTTGCAAGATTTTAGAAAAGTCTGAAGGAGACACACATGGTTGCCACCAAAAGAATTTTCAGATATCTAAAAGGTACAATTGATTATGGATTATGGTATCTATGTGTAGGAGACTTTGATTTAAAATTCTATACAGACGCAGACTGGGCAGACAATGTTGATGATAGGAAGAGTACAACCAAAGGAGCATTTTTTCTTGGAGGCAAACTAGTGTCTTGGAGCAGCAAGAAACAAAGTTGTATCTCTCAATCTATAGAAGAAGCTAAATATGTTGCAGCTTACATGAATTGTACCTAGGCAATTTGGATGAAACACATTTTGAAAGGTTTCAAGTTAAAGATATCAGAACTGGTAAGGATTTTCTGTGATAACACAAGTGCTATAAACATTTCTAAGAACCCAGTGTTGCATGGTAGGACAAAGCATATTGAGCTAAAGTATCATTTCCTAAGAGAGAAAGTGCAAAGTAAAGATGTGTCACTGGAGCTTGTATCTACTAAAGAACAACTAGCAGATATCTTTACTAAATCTCCACCTAAGGCTACATTTGAGTATCTTAGAGGTAATTTAGGGGTTGTACCCCTACATGAAGTCAATTAAAGTAGATGGGGAAGCCATCAATCTCAGAGCCTATTGAGAATCTTGAAGCAGGATTGGTGAAGAGTGGAGCTACTCCACAGGGGGAGTAGTTAGTTGCAGATCGGTGAAGAATAGAATGATTTACCTTCACTTTGGCATTGTTGTCAAAGGGGGAGAATAACTGTATATGATTGATAGCTAGTTACAAGCTGAAGACATGGAGATACAGTTGAAGGAGAGTATATGGGAAAATATAAATCAGGATTCCTATACCTATGTATATGCTTTACTCTCAATCATCACAATCAAAGGGTATTGATATTTGTATTGCCATCAATTCCAAAGGGGGAGATTGTTGGCATTAAATGAAGATTGCATTGATGAAGTATAGTGTTGTCATTAAGTCAATAGTAATTGGTAATGAAGATGTATTGCAACCGGTAATGATGCAGCAAAGCAACCAGTAGTAAAGTAGTGAAGGCAACCGGTATTGGTATTGTTATTGAAGTAGAGATCAACTAGTAACCCTAACCAGTTGATAAGAAGAACCCTAACCGATGGAGATGGAGAATCAATTGTGATGATCTATGACCAAATTATGATTGAAGATGAAGATGCCACATAAGCATGATGTGCGTGATGAGTTTCAAAGTGGATTTGGCACGTAGAGATAATTGTTTATCTTGAGAATGATTAAATGCATAGCATAAAGTGAAAAACAAATGATGAGCTATAGAATCCAATGTTCGGTGATCCAAGAGCGGTTGAACTTGTCTAGAACAATGTGTAGTTAATTGCTATTTAATCCAATGGTTATGATTAAACTGATATGTTTGTAATCTCTATGAGATTTGTAGGTTTTGTGTTGTGTTACCGACCTATTGTATTTTCTTATAAGGTCGATGAGTTATTTTGTAATTGTGTTGGCAAATTTGGTTAAGTGTGGTAGTGATTGTTGTCAAACTAGAAGGAGTGTCTACAGAATGTTGTGAAGGTAGATAGGAGCAATAAAGGATCTAATTAAGCAAGGAAGTGTTATTTCCAAATCAATAAAGAACCTGTTGTTCTCTAACCATTACACTAGTTAAATCCCTTAATCAGGTAAGCTTTAACAAGCTTGGTGTTGTGGAAATCCTCTAACCAGGTAATCCATTAGCTTGGATTTGAAATCCTCCATTGAGGTTACCTTTAATAGGGTATTGTAGTCAATCCCTTAACCGAGTGGTCCTTAACCAGATATGTTCTTAATAGGATATTATTGCATAAGCTTCTAACAAGGCTTGGCTTCTAACAGGGTGAACTTTAGAAGAGTTTAAAATACTTGTGGGTATTCATCCTCACCATGGTTTTTCCCATTTGGGTTTCCAGATGAAAAATCATTGTCAAGTGGTGAATGGATTTGTGGATGTGTTTTGATATGGTTGATATGTTTAACTGGTAAATCCACTTAGATATATTTAGATGACCACAAGCGATCTAAGATGAGCTATTACTGATATTAGTGAAGTGGTTTAATATTTTGGTTAAATGGTATGTGAGTTTCAAATCTGTTGCATTGTATCATAAATGTTTTGGTCAACTGGTAAAGTTTGATAGTGAAGTTGCAGTTTTTGATACAGTGTCTAAACCAGTTAGGTTAGCAAGTTATTTTTGAGTTGAAAATTAATTTTGGTGAGAGTTTAGTTTATTTTCTATCTACTGATTCACCCCCCCTCAGTAGTTGGACAAATCCTTATAGTTTAATCATATTATCAGAAGCATGTAAGAATAAATGTTGGATGAAGGCTATGGAAGAGGAATTGGATTAGATAGAAAAGAACAACACATGGACTTTAGTTCCCTAGCCTAAAGATAAGAATGTGTAGTGTCATAAAATTGCAACCCTAGAAATTTTTGAATATATTAGGGTCCTCATGCACACAAGATCGAATCCTCTAGCCTGATCAGAGACTAGAGATTTCTTAGCCCTTAGAAATAACTTCTTCCTTGGCCTTTGCATCACCCCGTCTGCACTTTTCCCTAGAGAAAGGGATAGGATAGGGGCATGGTTCCACTATCCCCCCCTTGGATAGGGATGTGGCATCCTTGTCCTCCCAGAATAGGGGCATGGTGCCCCTGTTCCTACCTTATTTTGGAGCAGGACCCTTCCTAGGGTTGCATTGTCCATTGTGCATTGGGCGGGAAAACCCCATGATGTCGACCCATGACAAAAATAAAATCCACCAACACTTATTTAAGGGGCATTCATCCTCTCATTTGCAAAAGTTCAAGAAGTTGAGGCTGGATAAGATTGGAGTGTGTCAAATTGCATAAGCGATCAAGCATTCAAGAGCATTCAAGCATTCTTTTCCAACATTGAGCATTCTCAAGTCTCCCTTCAAGGATAGGTGTTACATTCAAGTCAAGGATTCAACCATTGAAGAGTAGATTGATTTAAACATTCAATTCCACACAAGCATTGCTATCAACATTTCTATCACAACCTCCCTTTAGGTGATTTACAATTTAGTCTTTCATTTACATCTACTTGCAAGTACTTTCTTTCATTACTTGGTTAATTCCAAAACCGGGGTTTGACCTAAAGGCAAACCCCCAATCCCAACCCATTTTCCTCTTTTTTCTGTGTGTAGGTTGCAGGTGCACAGTTGTACTTTTAGATTCAGGCTCCATTTGTAGAGGCAGTAAAACCCTTTTCATTTCATGGATTTTTTAGAGGACCATGTACATTCCCGCCACAATCTGGGCAACTTTTCCCCAAATTCGTAGGGTGACTTCGTCTTGACATATTATTGCCAAATCTAGGTGCACACCTTCACCCCATAGTCCAATCTCAAGTTATAATCAGTTCTTTGTCAATTTTGCACTACATAATTCAATCAATTTCATTTCCATTTCAAATAAGGAAGAGGGGATTAACTTGTCATTCCCATTTCATTCAAAATTTAATCTTCATCTTTGAAGGTTGGATCTAGTGAATTTCCTCTCCTCTTCCAAATGTAACTTGGTGAAAAGCGTTTGAAGGGTAATCAATAGCGAAACTCTCATCTCTCTTTGAGGGAAAGGGTAGTTTTCCTCTTTATCTATCATTCACCATTTTTCCATATTATATTTTGGTGAACACGACGTCTTGCATGCTTTCCTTTGAACAAAATTGCATAATTTTCATTTACAAGTTTCAAATTTCTGCAAATTTAGTGGTTAAATCATTAAAAACTTTAGTTTTTAATTTTAAAATTGAACTTGTAATTTGTAAAAATTGCTTGTGGTAATCTTAGATCCGAAAATTGCTTTGTTTGTCAAATTCAATTTCTTCATTGTCTTGTTCAACTTGCAAATAAAATTTACAAAATTAAGAGGTTACTTGTTAAAACCCTAATTTTCAAAAAACATATTGAACTTGTGCAAAAATTGGATTTCAATTTAATTTTCAGATTTCTGATTGTTCTTGGATTTGTCTTCAATCCCACAATTCAAAGTTTAAAATTAAGTGGTTAGGTCATAAAACCCTAATTTACAAAATTAATTGGATTTTGGTGCGAATTTCAAATCAATTTCATTCCAATTCAGATTTCTAAACATTTTCCAAGGTGTCCTTATCCATTAGGTTTGACCTTTTTCAAAATTGCAATTCAATTCCTATTTTTCTTCAAAACCCTAATAGGGTCCTATCTTTACATTTGCACCTTCATTTCTCCCATCTAGAGATCGTAAAATTTGCCAATTTTGGGGGGTTAGCTTTAAAATCATCGTAATATCCATCCTTGAAAATTTCAAAAAAAGTTGGTCAGACCATGCACGTTCTCGCCACGGTCCTCAACTTTTTTCTTGAAATTTCGGGAGACTGTTATGACTATATTTACTAGCCTAAATCTAGAAGATTGGCTAATTTTATCGACTTTTGATCCCTCTAGAATTGGAAATAGCTTCAAAATTCAACATTTCAACTATCAACAAAATTTTTAAAATTAAGAGGTTAATTATAGTTTGTCCTGGTTTTAAAACTTTTGATTTTAAAATTAAGTGGCCTTCCCTTGGCCCTAATTTTAAAATTCTAATTTCCTTTCATTTTTGGAAATTGTGTCATTCCCTTCTTCCAACAAAGTTCAAATTGTGTAATCATTATTTTCTTAAATTTTGCATTACTCAATTTTGTAAGCTTTGTTCCACAATTCAAAATTCAAACATTCTCTCTAGTGTATGAGTTTTACCACTATTAGTCCTACCTATCCTATCCCTGTTAGACAAAGCATTAGAATTAAGGATTCCCAAAGTTTAATTACCGAGGAGATGGAGCCTAATTTGGGTGAATTCTTTAATGAGGATCATGCTAATTCTTCCCATCCTAATCATGTGCCTATTCACCCCATTAATGAATCTCATGATGAAGAAGAAGCTTTAACTAGGGTTTCTATAGATCAACTTTCTACATTATCCAATCAATTTGATAACTTTCAACACTATATGTCCCAAGAATACCCTAATAGTGAAGCTCTTCCGTTAATTGAAGGACTTAAACACATGATTCAAAGTGATAAGAATGGAATTGATATATTGTGTGGCATTGCAGATATTGTTAATTATAATGTCATGCCTATCAAGAGTTGTGTCAAAACCCTAGGTTATTCACAACCTTCAACACAAGTCAATCCTTCAATTCCTTTGACTACTCCTATGACTAGTATTCTTACTTTGACATCCAACATCATGGCTAATTCAACTCAAAATGTCATTCCTACAACCATGGGTCATGAGGGCAATCCCTCTTTTTCATTTAATCCTTTATCATTATCTATGTCTTCCATGAATATTTCTATTATTCCTCAACCAATCAGTGTGACACAAGGGGGCAATTCCTTCAACAACTTTATTCCTCTTTTAAGTGTCTCTTTTCCTACCCAATCATCACCCATGCCTACTTACCATAATGTCCCACCACCTTATTCTCAGTCCATGCCTTCTTTCAATAACATCACACCACTTTCTCAATCAACTATGTCTAACATCAGTTCTTCTACCAAAATGACAATTAACAATCTTTCTCAAACCATTTCTTCTTTACAACAAAAAATGGCTTCTATGAGTCAATCCAAGTTTAGTGTTCCCACCTTTGATGTTGCGAGCCCACTTTCTCTTTATATTGTTAAATCTGTGCCACCTAAACATGTGGAGAGCCCTCAATTGGAACTCTATAATGGAAAAGGTGATCCTCTTACGAATGTCAAAACATTTCAAACCTTGTGTACTAATTTTACTTATGATCAAAGATTGCTTGCAAAATTATTTACAAGAACACTAAGAGATAAGGATTTACAATGGTATTTCTCTTTTCCTTCTTATTCTATCACTTCCTTTCAACAATTGGTAAATGCTTTCATTCAACAATTTCGAAACAACATTGGTCCTAAAATAACTTTGACTGATTTAATGCATTGTAAACAAGCTGTTAAAGAAAAAGTGACCGATTTCATTGGTAGATATAAGCATTTGTGTGCTCAAATTTCTTTTCATGTACTTGATAATGATATTCAAATAATTTTCATTTTTAATTTACAAAAAGATATTAGGGAAAAACTTCTTTTGTCTGAGTTTACTTCCTTTCCGTAGTTGTGTGCAACACTCCACAATTATCAACTAGTTGTGAGTCAAATGGAGCAATCCACTCCTATGGCTCCAAGTGATAAAGGGGAGAGTGTTCAACAACCATTTGCAAAGTTCAAACCAACAAAAATTTTCATCAAGTTCAATGATCCAATCAACAACAACCATGTGCATGCTACAATAGGTGTGCCTTCTATTTCAAAAAAAATCCAAAGAGGAAGATAGTTCACTCCTTTGAATGAATCTTTACATAGTATTATGTCTCAGTTGTTGCATATAAATTTTATCAAACTTCCTCCTATAAAACAAATTGATCCTTCTAAACTTTCATCCCCTTATTTTGATAACAATACTTTTTGCCAATTTCATCATCAACCTAGTCATGATATTGAGAAATGTTTTGCATTGAAGAATAAGATTCAAGACTTGATTGATAATAATACTATATTTGTGGTAGGTGTGAATGATAAAGGGAATAAATTAGTAGCTCCTCCTAATCAAAATCTTAAGATTTTCATTGATCGTTTGTCTTCTCATACCTCTAATGTTATTGAGATTGTGCCTAATTCTCTCTCTTCTAAAGAATTCACTTTCATGACTCCAAACTTTGTTAATATGGTAGAAACACAGAATATACCTAAGGATCCTTGTATTACATTTGACCCTAGTGAGACCATTAGAGCACCTGATGGCCCTTTATACATAGTTGTGAAGGTCAAGGATATCCCTTTCCATGGTGCCCTTATTGATCCCTCTTGCATGGTTAATGTCATAACTGAAGAGTATCTTTTCACTTTACGATTTCACAAACCAATATATGATGCTTCTAAGGTAGTTGTGAATTTATTTGATGGCTTCTCTTGTCCTACCATTGGCTCTATGACTCTTCCTATTTAAGTTCATACTAAATCCATGGATGTTGACTTTGTTATCATACCTTCTGAGAAATTCCGTGTGAAGTTGGGCTATCCTTGGCTATCTTCCATGAAGGCTATTGCTTCTCCAATCCACAAGTGTCTTAAATTTCCTCACAATGGAGAAATCATAACCATAAAACATAGCTTATTTTGTCCATCTGAAAGAAGCCCTAGTGTTTCTATTGATCTCTTTTGGCCTCAAAAATTTCAATCTCTTCCATCAAGGAGCGATGCTCTTTTTCAATCTTATCAGAAATAGAAGAACAATATGATTTTATCCTTAAGTCAACCTAGATCTCCAATTCTTGACATTCCTATTATTCTTCAAGATGAGGTTCTTCCCCTCATGGATAGAACTAATATCCCTCCAAAGGAAGATCGTCCACCTATTCCTATGGATGTGACTTTTCCTTCTCTTAAGGAGAACAACAATATTCCTCCTAAGGTTAGACCTATACCTCCTCCTCATGATGGACTTGGTCTCCTTCCTACACCTAATATTCCTCCTTTCTATGGTGCAGTTCCACCTCCTTCCTCTTATCAAGAGAAGAGGCATGCTTCTCCTCTTGTTCAACCTAAAAGACCTCAGCCTAAACCTTCAACTATCAAGGACAAAAACATTTCTACTTGTTCAAATGTTCTTCCTTCTCAGCCTTCCACTAAGACTTGATAGAATCATTGTGTGAGAGAACACCGATGAAGATGTCGTGTTTGAGATCATGAAGCTATCCCTCAAAATATTCAATCTCCTTAGAATCCAACGGTTGACATGACTCCCTTTTCTCCTAAGCAAGATGTTCAACCTAAATCTCCAAATTATAAGTTGCATAAAACATGTGATGGTTTTACTCCTATTCATATTCTTGCTCCTCTTTCTCTAAAATTTGATGAAGAAATGGGTGAAAATTTTATTCATAATGGCAATACAACTCCTAAAGCTTTTGATAGTGAGTATAAATATGTTGACGTAGACAAGCATTTATTGGATGAGTTTTCACAAATCCCTAATACTAGCTCCTAGAATCGAACAAAGTGACTTACAACATGAGCATAGTCCTTATTTCAATCTTGTGATAGCTCCATCTACTATGCTTGATGTCAATCCTCTAGCATGTTGCTCACCTTCCCGAAATAGTAATCAGCAAGATCGGGAGGTGAATGTCATGCTAGATTAGCAAAATTAGCACTGCAGATCTTTCTCCCTCTCCTTTCTTTCTCTTTTGTGACCATTCTTCTATATGTATCCTTGTTCTTCTATTTGTTCCCTTAATGTCTACTTGGGGATGATGCAAAGCATTGAGATCTTTTATTGGTCTCTTTCAAGTTGACTCAAAAGACATCCTCTCTTCCCTTTCTTCTAAGATAGTGTCCTTTGGGGATTGATGATTATTATATGCATATACATACATGACATACATGAGTTATCATACAACATACTGACCCTGAGGAAAGTGTCACTACCTCATGTTTTGTGTTCATTATTCTTGGGTTTATACCTCGATTGGGGGGTAAATCCTTGCGATAATGTGCTCCCTCTCTTCTCTCTCTCTTGGGTGTATCCTACCTTAAATTAATCACTCCTAATAAGGTGCGCTCGATCGCTTTAACATGGGGCCATACACTTCGCTCATATTTTCCTTCTTGTGATACTTAGAATTACTTAGTGAACTTTGTTTTGCTTTGTAATATTTTGTATCCTTGCTTTCATGACTCATAGTGAAGGGAACTTTGCTACTTGCAGTCATGGTTCTCCCCTTCTCGATCTTCCCTTTTAATTTATCAATCGAAGTCGTAAGATCCTAAGTCCACTGGGGGCTTGGCACATCTTGCCCCCTTGATGTAGTAAAAGTCTTTCAATCTTGTTTCCTTGTATTTTACCGACAGTATTGGCATATGCTTATACTCCTGCTAAAGTGGGGGATAAATGTAGTGTCATAAAATTGTGATCCTAGAAATTTTTTACTACATTAGGGTCCTCACGCACATGAGATCGAATTCTCTAGCTTGATCGGATACCAAAGATTGCTCAACTCTCAGAAATATCTTCTTCCTTTGCCTCTACATCACCCCATCCGCACTCTGTCCTGGAGAAAGGGGTAGGACAGAAGCATGGTGCCACTATCCCCCCTTGGGCATGGGTGTGGTGCCCTTGTTCTCTTAGGACAAAGGCATGGTGCCCTTGTCCCTGCCCTATTTTAGGGCAAGACCCTTCCTAGGGTTTTATTGTTGGTTGTGCATCGGGTGGGAAACTCCCCCGATGTTGGCCCATGAAAAAAATAAAATCTACTAACATGTATTTAAGGGGATTTCATCCTCTCATTTGCAGAAGTTCAAGAAGTTGAAGCTGGATAAGATTGGAGTGTGTCAAATTGCATAAGTGATCAAACATTCAAGAGCATTCAAGCATTATTTTCCAGCATTGAGCATTTTCAAGTCTCCCTTCAAGGTTAGGTGTTGCATTCAAGTCAAGGATTCAACCATTGAAGAGGAGATTGATTTCAACATTCAATTTCACACAAGCACTTCTATCAACATTGCTATCATAAACTCCCTTGAGGTGATTTACAATTCAGTCTTTCATTTACATCTACTTGCAAGTACTTTCTTTCATTACTTGGTTAATTCCAAAACTGGGGTATGACCTAAAGGAAAACCCCCAATCCCAACCCATTTTCCTCTCTTTTTTATGTGTAGGTTTTAGGTGCATAGTTGTACTTTTGAATTCAAGCCCCATTGGTAGACGTGGAAAACCCCTTTTCATTTCACAATTTTTTTGGAGGACTGTGTACATTCCCGCCATGGTCCGAGCAACTTTTCCTCAAATTCGCAAGGCGACTTCATCTCGACATATTACTGTCTGCCAGATCCAGGTTCACAACTTCATGCCATATTCGGATCTCAAGTTATAATCAGTTCTTTGTCACTTTTGCACTACATAATTTAATCAATTCCTTTACATTTCAAACAAGGAAGAGGGGATCAACTTATCATTCCCATTTCATTCAGAATTCAATCTACCATCTTCATGTGGAGAAATTGAATCTAGTGAATTATCGTCTCCTCTTCCAAATGTAACATGGTGAAAAGTGTTTGAAGGGTAATCAATAGTGAGACTCTCATCTCTCTTTGAGGGAGAGGGTAGTTTTCCTCTTGATCTATCATTCACCATTTTTCCACTATTACATAATGTTATTGGAACTAAATGGGTTTTTAGGAATAAATTGAATGAAGATGAACATTTTGTGAGGAAAAAGGCTAGATTGGTTTGCAAAGGATATTCTCAGAAGGAAGGAATTGATTATGATGAATCTTTTGCTCCAGTAGCAAGGATTTTTAGGTATGGTTTATGGTTGATAATGACTTTACACTATGTGCATATACAAATGCGGATTGGGCTGGAGATATAGTTGACCAAAAAAGCACATCGGGTGAAGTTTTATTTCTTGGAAAGAAACTATGTCAACTTTAATTTCATCTTCAGAATACTACCTATAGCATATTAGTTTCACAAAATACAAAGGAAATACTACAGGAAATCCACACTCAACCAATGAAACTACATGAAATGAATATAAAATAAAAAAATTATTACCTTCATGATTTAAGTCTCATTGTGTCCTAAATCCACGGTTCCTGGTTGCAGATGATTTGCTCGCAGACAAGCACTGGTAGATTCTAAGATGGCATATGAAGAATGGACTGATAGTTAACTGATACTATGATAATGCAAATGATATTAAGCTAAAATACTATGAAAATGATTTATGCTCAAAACTCTAAAATGCTATTTGCTTCAAACTCAAACTCACAGATGCAAGATGAAGATTCCTAGAATGACTATATGATTAACTATTAGTTTATTTTTCTGTTAGTTTCAAAATGTCTTAGGAGAGCTCTTTTTATATATTTTTGAGTGCATGAGATTAGGTGGAAGAGATCAATGGTCATGATCAAATCTTGCAGGTTGGATGGCTATGAGCAAGAAGCTGAAGGTTGAGAGAAAGGAGGAAGGAAAAGACAAGTGTCACTCATCTCACCTTGACTGAGGGGAAGACTTGAGAGAATATAGGATAGTTGGAGAAGATGTAGGAATGAGAGGACAAGTGGACTCAAGTCCTCCTAAGATATAGAAAGGTTGGAGAGAATATAGAAGAAGGTTGGAGAAATATGTGTACGTACACAATATTTCATTTATTTTGGAAGTTGGAGATAAGTGGCTAATAAATGTTTTATTTATTTAATTTTGTTGAATTAATTTAGCCACATGATGGATGAGTTGGCAAAGGAAAGATGAAGTAGAGATGGAAAATGAGTTGGAAAAGGAATTAAATAATTTAAGAAATTATTTAATGAATGAGACTATAGGATACTAGATAGAGGAATAATTAAATATTAGATATTTAATTAATTGATTAGAGGAATAAGATAAATTAATTAGTTAATAAAATATTTCAATTAAATTAATTAATAGGACATGAAATGAATTAAATAAATTAATCTTTTCAAATTAACTATTTAATATATAGAAGAATAATTATTAAATAAATATAAAATATTTATTTAATTACTCATAGCCATTTTTATGTGTATACATTTTGCCCCTCTTTGAAATAATGTTGAGACAACATTGTTTCAAAGATTAAATCATGTCTCAATAATGTGCCCGATGGAGATAAGAATCATGATTGTGTGCCCTCTCGGGATATTGATCATGAAATTGTTGAAAAATTGGGATAAGTGATTAATCTCATGATAATTGAAAAGGTCCCTCAATTAAATTCATTTGTGAAAAATAAATAAAATTTCCCCACTTAAAAGCATTAATTACCCTTTCAAATGGTAATTATAAAATTAACCTAGGTTAATTTTATCCTCATTTGCATCCTTGTCATCTTGTGGAGTGAAAATAATTGTTTTTTTGAGCTGGCAAAATGGTGATTCCGTTTGAGAACCATTGATTTGAGTGTGTACGACATTATCAACGACCTCCTGAGTATGGTTATCTAGTATGTACCTTATCCCAAGCTTGTTTGCAACTTTCTGTACCAATTTCCTTATTTTTTGGCACGTGTTAGGGTTTGTTTTTAATTTTCTAATTTTCAACTTTGCGTTTTTGTGCTTTTGCTCCATAGGTTTGCGCATTTGCTAAAAAGGTTTTTTGCTTTTGTTAATTTAGCGCTTTTAAATGTTTTGTTACCACACTTGTTTTAAATGTTAGCGCTTTTAAATATTTCTCTCTTTTGATCCATGTGTTCGCACATATGTGAAAAAGGTTAGCACTTTTGAATGATTTAACGCTTTTGACTTGTGTGTTAGCGCATATGTAAAAAAGGTTAGCAGTTTTGTATGATTTAGTGTCTATGGTCAATAGAATAGCACTTTTGTCTTGAAGAATAGCACATTTTATTTAGATGCATTTGTTTGATTTTGTCCATGTTAAAATTCAGTGAGATGATTTGATTTAGGCATTTTGATGTGCAAATGTGATTGATAGGTATTGAATTGATGTCTTGATTGGTAGAAATTTTTGATAATTTTGATTGATTGGTAGATTGATAGATTAGCTCTAAGAGACCAATTCAGTTTCTGATGAAGAGCATAACAAAGTTTGATTGAACTCATTGATTAATAGAAAACCTTGATTGATATATTTTGGTTGATTTTGATAGCCTGATTTGCTTGGTTGAAAAGATTTACCAATTTTATATGTGATCGATCATTTGTTTGGTAGATTGATAAATTATTGATCTCTTTGATTTGATAGATATATGATTGATAGAGATCAAATTCTCTTGTTAAACAGGAGAAACTTGATGTTCTCTAGTGTCAAGAGAAATTCCCAGCCATGCGCTATTTAGTGCCAAAGCTTACATAGGCAGAGATTAGACATATAGATGCTTGCAAATTACGTCATTTTTTATACATGCCTAATATTACTCATAATAGGGGATTGTTGAGTGCCTTAGCAGAGAGATGGCATAGCGAGCATAACACTTTGCACCTGCCCACTGGTGAGATTAGTGTGATACTCGAGGATGTCTATAGGATTCTTCACATCCCTGTGACTAGCGAGTTAGTCCAGTATGATTTTCAAGATCTTGGAGGGATAGAGGCTTACAGAGCCATATTTGGTGATGAGAGAATTTCTAGAGGACAAATCCGATGGGAGGATATGATCATGTAATATGAGAATCTCCCAGTTATTCTTGCAGGATTGATTGGTGGATTTATCTATCCAGACAGGAGATCTCGAGGTTTCGCTATTGGTTGGAGTGAGATTCTATAGAGAATGATGTAGCATTGGACTCGATATGCATGG
This sequence comes from Cryptomeria japonica, assembly GCF_030272615.1. Taxonomy (NCBI): domain Eukaryota; kingdom Viridiplantae; phylum Streptophyta; class Pinopsida; order Cupressales; family Cupressaceae; genus Cryptomeria; species Cryptomeria japonica. Next base: position 671,207,484 of record NC_081408.1, on the reverse strand, counting down.
GGTGTTTGCATTCTTTCTCATTTGTATCATGATCTTCATCAGGTTGTTTTCAATGACAATACTAGTCTATCTACAAGATGCACACTTTTACAGATCTGGTGTTGGGAGCACATTGCTATTACTTGGCCTATCCATCATAGAGTTTGTGGTGAGAGGCAGCCATATGCCTATTTATATGCAGGTATCCTTACACAGCATAAGGTAGGTAAGATGGAATATTGGTGTTGGGTTCTGGATTCACTAGATAATGTCATTTGGAGACCCTATATCGATTGTGAGCTATGGATGGATGATGCACAAACATTACCATATATTTTGCAAAGTAGATATCTAATTGGTCATACTCCATACATTGTTGAGCGACAGTTGATGAGTCATATATTGAGACAGTTTGGTATCATTCAGCACATGCCTACTGGTGTCACTATATATGCATAGTGATGCAAGGATGGATAGGTGAGATTAGGAACCTTCTTTGTCTTTTGAGATAGCACGTGCAGATTTTTTGGCTACTCCTAGGGTAGCTTATGATTTGAGATTACACATTCTAGATCCTTAGGTGATTGCAAATTATGCTCAATACATACTTGCATACCCTTTTCCTCATATTACTGATCCAATAGACCCTCCTCCTAGCTCAGGAGATGAGGAGGATGATTTAGATGATCCCATCATTAGGAGATGGAGATGGAGATGAGAGCTTAGAGATTCTTGAGAGGTCAGAGGTGAGGGAGATGAGGGAGGATATGGAGGCGGAGGCAGTTGGAGACCTAGATAGAGAGGAGATCGATTGAGAGTCCATGGAGGACCTTTTGGACCAATTGGCAGGGTTGGGAGACCACTTCTTGTTTCATGGATCAGCAAGAAATAGTCATGTACTTCTTTATCTACTGTTGAAGTTGAGTATGTTGTTGCTGCTACTAGATGTACACAAGTTCTATGGATGAAGCAAATGTTGAAAGATATAAGGGTAGATTGTAATGAATCGGTAGTTTTTCACTATGATAACTCTGTTGCTACTGACATATCAAAGAATATGGTATTTCATTCCAAGACAAGCACACATCAATCAAGTATAACTTTTTGAAGGAAAAGGTGGAAGCAAACGAAGTCATATTGGTTTATGTGAACACTAAAGAGCAAATTACAGATATCTTCACTAAACCTTTGCCCAAGGAATCATTTGAGTACTTTAGAGATGGACTAGGGGTCTTTTCCCCTCTGATAAAGACTTAAGTGATGTTGATTGGCATCAGTCCAACATGCATTATCAAAACTATCATTCATTTTGGATTGATGAGTTGGTGCTACTATTCAGGGGGAGTAGTCAGCTGTGTGGTTCAAAGGATCTATGGTTTTTCTTTGATGTTTATGTCATATTTCTGGCATTGATGTTAAAGGGGGAGATATATACATGTGAAAAAGAAAAAAATAGAGCTTAACAAAGATATCAGTCAAAGGGGGAGGAAAATTTTTTTAGATTGGTTGTATCCTATTGGGGGAGTTTGGTCTATGGTTTGGTTAATTGGTTCAGAACTCCATTTTTATATCATTTATTAGATGTCTTCTATTGGGGGAGACTTGTTTGGCATTTCTTGGCACTTGGATGTTTTTCACATCTAGCATTGCCATCAATGCCAAAGCGGGAGATTGTTGGCAATTTGGAGGAATTGATTATGTGTTACATTGATGTCAACACTAGCTTGTTTGGTTGTCTACCAGGTTCCGATAGAGTGGTTGGATTGTGATGTTGATCTGGAGATCATCTCCGATATTCTTCAGTATGTTCAGTTTGGTGGAATTGGTTTGGTTCGGTCATTCATGTGGTTCAGATGCATGTCACATTCAGTTGGTTTGATATTTGGTTATCCGGAAGCTATCTTATGTTCTAATAAGCCTTTTGGTTACTAGTAAGGGTTTTACCGACAGAGCTTTATTGAAGATCTTTTGATGGATTCGATAAGTGGTGTTGGTGCGGCTTCTAGAAGGTTCTCAGGATGCTGATGGTTATCATGTTCATGTTCCAGTTGATCAGTGGTGTTGCATTTAGCACCTGACCTAATGTTATTGTGTTAGGTTATGGACTGGTTTATGTAACATGTTGGTGGGTGCTCCTGATGCGTTACCACTTGGATTTATTGTTTGGTTAATGTTGTTTCGGTCTTAGGCTGACTTGGATTATCATTGGTTTGTGGGTTTATGTAATGGATTTATTGTATTATCTTTTAGGTGGTTGACCTAATTGTTTAGGTCCTGGGTTGGTATAAATATGATGTACGATCTCTTTTGTAGATCATGGTTATCAATCATGGAATATGGGATTATCTATGTGCGAATAAAGTTGTAATCATATGCAGAGGTTTTGGTCAATCATAGGTGATCGAATTGGGTTTTTTAAGAGTTTTAAGACCTCTAGTATTGGGCTTAACTAGAACTACACTTAGGCATAGGAGATGCTATACTTGCAGTTCAATCTTCATTTTAGATTGTAGTCCAAATATTTCTTGTAGTCACTGAGGCTCCTCTTGTGATGAGAAGTGTGCTCTAGGCTGTTGGCCTTCCTGCATGTGCAAGCCCCTTATATGTAATATTTATTCATCTGATCAGTGGATAGATATTGTGGGTCTCCAATCCCACTGTGGTTTCTCCTCATTGAGGTTTTCCATGAATAAATTTGTGGTGTTATGGTGTTCATCTTTGTGGTTGCATTATTAATTGTCATTATCTTCTTTTATGTTTACCAGTTTCTAAGTTGTTGTGCTAATAAGATTAAAATTAATCATTCTAGGAGAAAACTGATTCACCCCACCTCTTAGTGTTCTTGTATTCCAACACATCCATTGTTGAATATTTTCAAATCCATTGTCAATCTTCTCGAATTGGTCAACGAAAACCCTAGTTAGTGATTCACCTTCATCATGAGAATTATGTAAAGAATGTGGATAAATGACTTCATTTGTTGGAATAGATGGACCACCCAAATTCTCATGAAACAAGTAATCCAAATTAGGCTCCATATCCTTAGTAATTAAACCTTGGGAAGCCTTAATTCTACAACATCTTCTCACTAGAATATTATAGGTAGGACTAATAGTAGTAAAAATCATGCACAAAGGAGGGAAATTTGAATTTAAATGAATTTAAAAATTAATACAAAATGACTGATTAGCCAATTAATTAAGCAAATTGATTTGTGAATTTGAAAGAGAAATCCATCTAGATCATAGCATAACATTCATAAAAATCGGATCTAAAAATTAAATTGAAAATTTATGCAACCCTCATGATAAATTTTAGAATTATAAATTAGGGTTTTTGTAAATTCAACTACTAAATTTATGTAATTTAATTTGATAATGAGTTCTAGGAGGAAAATTTTGAATTTTAAATTAAATGAATAATCAAATCTGAAATTATAAATCCAAATTAGACAACCCACAAGCTCAATTTTAGAATTAAAGTAGGGTTTTTGTCAATTTAACCTCTAAATTTTTGAGATTCAATGAAAATTTAAAGTTGCAAATGTAAATTTGAATTTGAAATTGCATAAACACTTAGATCTGAAAACAAAAATTAGAATTACAGGTGTAAAGAGTCAGGTTCACAAAAATGTAATGGTGAAAAATTTAGGTTTTCTACCGTAGAAGGAAGAAACCACTAATTTTATGATTTAAAGACTAAGAATTCTGATTAGATTGGATAGACCTCTTTTGTAAACTGATTGTTGAGATTATGATAGAAGTGTTGAAAATGAAGGTAGAATTGCATAAACAATAAGCTATAGTTGTCGCATTGAACCACAAACATGGATCTGAGCAGTGTAAGATGATTCAAACCTGTTCCCTGAAAGAGTTCCTAAAAAGAAGAGACCATTTCATCCACACCCTAGTCCTCTGAATTTTTTGCACTCCAATGGGGGATCGATTCATCCTTGTAAATAATGTTTATTCTGAAGATCGTAACTCCATACCTATTTCCTGTACATAGAAAGAAGGGGAAATATGTTGGGAGTAAGGGTTTGCCTAAGTCAAACTCTAGTTTTGGAATTAACCAGGAAATAGAAATGAATTACAGTAGTGGAAATGTTCTCCTTTTTAGGGAGATGTTGAATAATGATTGAAAACACAAATGATATACCTCCTTGTGAAGTTTTGTTTGTCTCAACACAAAATTAGTGTTTCATGAAGTTTTCAACAACTTGGAACATGAATGTCAATTCTAATGCTTGAACTTGACCTTATTGTTGCTGCTATGCTTGAAGGAAGACTGATTGCTTCCTCACTTGACTTGAATGCTTGATTTTCTTGATATCAAATTCAATTTCATGTGTGTGGATGTTATGCATGGATGTTCAAATGAGAGGGGAAAGCCTCCTTTTATACTTGCCAATCGGAAAACATATTAAGTTTTCAACATGGGTTGACATGGGGATGGGTTTCCCTCTCAAATTTTGAAAAGTCCAAGGGGCCCAAAGTTAGGCTCCAATTGGGAGGACTAAGGCATGGCACCCTATTCCTATCAGGGACCAAGCCACCACACCCTGGTCCTACCCAATTTATGGGCCAGTACAAAGGGCCAAGATAGTACAAAATATCAAAATAAAGTCATATTTACAAGGTATGAGCATAATTATATCCTTAGTAGGCCTAGGGGAACAAACACTGAGGCGAGGATGCAAATGTGGTCAAAATTGTAAGTGAGTACAATTTAGGATTAGGATGCTACAACACCAAGATATGTGATTACAAAATTATTGTTGTAGTGTGCATCAAAAGTTTGATATGAGATGACAATATGCATGTTAAAGTAACATAAAGAAAAAAAACTAGGAGGCCTAATATGTGTTGGAAATAAGGAACGCGGGGGGGGGGGGGGGGGATGAATCTGTGTTCTGAAAATTTTATTTTTAACTTGTTCTTTTAAGCATTTAACAAATCTAATCAAGAGAATGATGGAAGAACAAAAGAAAAACAACCACAAAATCATAACACCATAATTTTTATACATGGAAACCCTATTAGGGGAAAAACCACAATTGGGATGAACCCACAAAATAAGTATACTTAGATAAAAGTGTTACAATGGGAATGCACATGCACTTCGGCTCACTGCTCAAAAGAGAGGCTCACTGCCCACAAATTAATTACAAAAGATCACTAGAGTAATTGAACTAAATATTAGCATCTACAAATGCCTGATTATAGTTCCAATTAAGAATAATACATGGAATTCATATACTTTATCTCTCATTGCTTTGTTACACTGCTCTTTCACAATTCAGAGCACAAATTGCTATCCTATGCATGTGAAAATATGCACAAACGATCACTCACACCTTTTGCACATCCAAAATGATCAAATACATCAATTATATATATCCGCAACAAGAAATTAGATCTATCGCTAGCTAGCTCATGAATACTTAGAACATTATTCAAACACATATGAAAAATCGGTAAAATTTGACGTCCAATGCTTATGCGGACCAAAATAATTGTTCACACGTTACCACAAGTGTTGGCCAAACCTCTTGGATCACCAAAAAAATCACCAAAACTTCTCCAACAAATCCACACAAAGATCAACTACACAAGTCGGTAGTTTTGCATTGTCAAACCAAAAACTAGTACTCAGAAGCATCTGACTTGCACACCAATTATCATCGGAGACCAAAAATATGGAATAAGGCAGTCTAGATATCCATCTAGCTTCCCTCTGATTTGCAACACAAAATGTTGACCTGAAAAGAAGTACCTACCCAAATATTGAATGTTGTCAGATGCTCTATTGTTAGCTTACTAGACTTGACCAAATCTCAATTTGACTTCCGGTAAGATCAAGTCATGCAATGCAGATGGGTGCACTAACTTGGGACGTTGCTATCAATGATAATGCCTAATAACCTGTGCAATGTCTTATTGGGTGAATATTTTTTCACTAGCATACCAATGACAAAATATATAATTCACACATAGCTATGTTGAGAAATCAATCTCTCCTCTCATCAAGGGGAGGTTCCCTTTGAAATCTCTTCTCTAATTAATAAGAAATTAAAATTTTTGGGTTAGTGTTGGGCATATCACTCTCTTTTTTCAGAGTTAATGTATTCTCCCTTCACTTTGTTACAATTTACCTATCACTTTGATACTTAAGGAAATTAATGAATTTATCCAACAAACTATATCAAGTTTTAATAAACAAGAAGAACAAAGTCTTTCTTGAATATAACACTAACTAAACTAATTATCACAATGATAAGGAATTCAACTTGCAACTCAAAGTCTTCAAGTATAATTCCTTAATCCTAAAAACTACAAGCAATAGTAGCAATACAAATCCTACTATCAATCACTTAACAATAAAAAATTTCTCGAATATTCAATGAGCACAAAGTCTACTTTCACAATTCAAGAGCTCTTTAATCCACTTAACAATACTTCCTATATCAAGAAATCCAAGAACATATATATGTCATGAACGTAAGAACATCAACTCATATAAGAATTTTTTTTTAAACAAAACACAAAGTTTGGGATCAAATATAATCACTTTCTTTATTTGCTTGATCAATTTTTCGCAAAAAAAGCTCAATGTCTTAGTTGAGGAAAAAATTTAGCAGAGTTTTTCTTAGCATAATCCAAGATTAAAAAAAAATACAAATGAGGGTCCCCCTTATATATAAGAAAAATGGAGAAAAATGTGGGCATAGTTGAGTAATTCAACTGCATAGTCCCACTTGACTACAACTACAGTAGAAAGAAAATATATAGCTGCGGGAAAACTTGCAGCATCTAATAATGCAACTACATGAAAAGAAAATGTCAAAAAGGGACATTTTATTCATTTTTCTCCTCCTCATTTGATTTGTGGAATTATTCAAACTTAGTCAAGATGGCCTCCATCTCTTCTTGGTTCGACATTGGGGTAGAATCTGCTATTACACGAACAGGAGAAATCATATCTTCAACCTCTACATATTTCTTTTTCCCGTCCTTTAGCATGGATGCGAGGACCTCAAAACTAACTTGGATCTCCAGTAACTTATTGAATGCACCAAGTGAGAAATCTTGCTCTATGCAATGATCCATTAAGGAAAGAAATTCATGTGTGATGGCATCACTAGTAATGAGATTCTGATTGTCATCATATAGATAACAAGGAAGGTCAGCAATACTGGCAGAAATGAGATCAATCTCATCATCACCTTCCTTTCATTCTCAATCCATCTCTCCTGTCATCAACCTTATTGTCTCTTTCTTGTAAGACAATAGCGACAAGATTTGGATATATTTTTCCCTTGAAGGAACCACTTTAATTTCAATGAGGACGTCTATTCTGAAGTCCTCCATTTTGCTCCAAAGGTTTGTACTTTTCTCAATATTTTCACTCTCCTGAGATAATGAAGTTTTGACACTTTGTATCTGGCTTTGGATCACTTTAAAATCAGTCAATAACCCAACTATTGAACTTAGGAGATGAGACCCTTCTGACTTCAGTCATGCAAGCCACTTGTCCACCACTTGGCCCTTGGCTCCTACCTGTTCAATTTTCTTAAGAGCTTCAGTGTCCATTGAGGATCCTATGGGCTCAACTTCCTGGGAGGATTGTGTAACTTTCAGAAGAACGTTAGTCAATTGTTCACATTTATGTTTTAATTCATTCTTCTCATCCCTCTCTTGGTCAAGTCTCTGTATCAAAGAGTTAAAAGTCATCTGAGAATCTAGCTTAACACTCTCATGCGTCTCCTCCCCAAGATCAATAGTTTGCATGATGTAATCCTTAGCTTGTATATCATCTTTATTCTTATCCGATGATGGCACCATGACCTCATCATACTTCCTTTTAGAAGTTGGGTCTACTAACACCTGGGAAACAGTCTTCGACTTCTTTGTACCCTTGGGCTTTAGAGGAACCAACTGCTCAAAATCAAACTCATCAGGCAAAATCACCTGCTTCTTCCTCATAGGTGCTACTACCTCTATCCAAGGTGGTAATTTTGGATTGGAGGGTGGAGTAGTAGCTTCTTGCTAAGTCTCACTTGGTATTTCAGGAGCATATTAGCTTGAACTTGCAGTGGTTGTAAATGTTATTATTGATATCAATGTTGAAGTATCCAGTGATATACCTGTTGATGTAGTAACAGCTGCTGATGCTGACCCTTCTTCAGTTATGGCCATAGAGGAGAGAGTGGAAGGTGCAGTGGAAACAATTTGAGTAGTAACCAGAGATGAAATTTTTGTTATAACTGTCATGGTAGAAATAATTTCAATTCTTATCAGATATGGAATCTCGGTTATGACCATCGTAGAAGGTAAAGTCATCATTTTTTGTTCCATAAACACTTTCTCCATAGCTTCAGGAAACTCCAACATTGAAGATTCAATGGTGGTTGAAGGAATATCATCCAGGCTAGAAAAGTTGGACACTGCAAAAAATTGTTTAGTAGTCTTTAACTGAGTCATGCCCATGCCTAGGTCCTCATCATCGAATTCCTCTTCTTCTTGATCAGAATCATAATTGATGGAATGCATAATCACTTCTGAATGAGTTGGTGCTTGTGAAGTGGCTGGAACATCAACTTCACCATGATGTGATGTTTCTTCAACCTGTGCTTCCTCTTGTTGAGGAATTTTGTTGGTATTTTGATGATGTTGTGATTGTCATTAATGGACACACACTTGCTTTGTGTACAATTTCTTGATGTATGAGTTATTCTCAATCGATAATTGTTCCAACCAGTATTATGTATTATAGTCTTTAGACTATCAGTGTTTTGCGGAAAATATTACCGGTCACAAACTAACTGAAGACCCAAAGCGGTATGAAGACCTCAAGTGGTTCAAGGATCTCAAGCAGTACGAAGGAACAAAGTGGTAGTTAACATTTTTCCAGTCTTCATTTTGACAACCGGTAATCGTTAAATTGTATGAACCAGTATTACTCTGTGATGAGTTACCAACCAGTATTTCTATGATGAGTTATCATCCACCGACACTTTGGCGGTGATTTTGTGTCATGTTACTAAATGTGTCTAGATGCATTGAACCTAGGAACTTGTAATCTAATCCTATTGGACCGACATGAAAACAGACTCCTTTATAAGGACATCATGTCCAAGATTTGTATGTATGAGAGATATATGTGTATGTGAGATAAACAAGGTTATGTACGATCTTTGAAAGAGAAGATTAGGTCTGTGTAGAGTGTCGAGATACTAAATACTGAAGTAATGCTAAAGTGCATTAACGATGAGCTATCAAGGATCTAACCAAGTATATTGTGCTAGTAGCTAGATCACTCACTTGTTGATTACTCACATCTTCGACAAGTCTGAAATCCTTAACTGGGTGGGCCTAGCAAAGCCTTTGTAAATCCTCTAACAAAGTGGTTCACAACTATGAATTTGAAATCCTCTCACAAGGTAGTCTTTAACAGAACTTATCTCCTAACAGAGATCTAGATTCCTAACAGGATCTGTTTTGGTGAAGAACATTGTATGACCTTAACTGGTCTGACCTTAACCAGTCTAGTTTCTATTCTGCAGATAGTTACTTGTGAGTTTCTGCTCATCGTGGTTTTTCCCATTTGGGTTTCCACATCAAAACATCTTGTGTTATGGTGATTGTGCTCTTGTGGGTGAATTCTTTGTTTGCTATTTGGTTTGCATTTATCTTAACTGGTTTATTAGTAAACCTATTGTACCAGTTATCTACTAAATTGTTTAAGAGTTTGTGCTCAACATTTTTTGGTATACTAATTCACCCCCCTCCCCCTTAGTATTCATCGAATTTCACCTTCTTCTGTCTCTTTCTCTTTTTTAGTATCTCTAGTAGTTAGCTATTCTGGTTCCTTTGTGGTTGTCTCCTGTGCTGTTGAAGATGATTCAGCTCTCTTGGACCCTTTAATTGTGAAATTTATTTGGGTCCTTTCCCCTTGGATTGTGTTGCAGGAGCCAAGGATAATGCTTGTGAATCTTCTTTGCCCTTGGTTCTTGTTTCAGCCATAGTTGTCTTACCAACTGGGCCATCACTATTATCGTCATCTCCAGAACTAGCAGGAAACTATTTCATTCTAAGATTCTTTTTTAACAACCATGCATTGGTGTTTGCCAAAATAGGAGAGAGTTTTTGAGTGATATACTTGCTTTCCTTTTTTGACCATTGCACCAGTGGAAGTAGAGAGTCGGCAATCTTCTTTTCATAATAGACTGGGTCTATTATGTCATCAGTTTCTTCCATGGTCATTGGGATCTTTGCCAAATCCAAGTTTTTAATCTGTTCTAGGGTAAGATGATTGAAATCCATCCTTCTTATATCTTCTTCATCTTTGTAGTCTGCCCATACATCCTCAAACCTATAGACATGGATGTAACTCCACTTGAGCTTGTTCTTCATGCCACGAAAATCAAAATTATTTCGTGCCTTGAATCTTCTCATAGTATTCCATTGCATTTCTTCCTCCATGTTCTTGGCCTTGGGGTTAGTTAGAACTAAGTATCTACTAATAGATTCTAGGAACTTCAACCTGGTCTTATGTGCTTGTGATTTCTTTTCATGCACATAGATTAGTTGCCGACACAACTCCATGAGAATAGTCTTATTAGAAGGATACCTTGGTAGAATGAAAGGTTCACCTAAGAAACATCCAATTTGGATGTAAGTGAATGTTGGGAACTGAAAAAAAATGCATCCAAAATGAGACACCCTATTATATGTAGCTTCTGATAATCTTTTCTTCTGCAGGCTTTTATCAAACATGCACTTCCACATAGCAAAGAAGGCATCATTGACTCTTCTAAAGTGGCTACCTTGATTCATGATTATGAGTTGATCATAGTATTCCCAGACAAGCACTAATCTTCTATCACCTTTAGTAGACAAACTTGGATATTGCCTCATAGAGGTGGCTTCATAAATGAGGTAACAAGTCATATAAAATTTCAAAGTCACTTTGACTTCTTTCAACTATGCATAGAGTGCATCACTGATCTACTCACCCCAATCAATCCTAGCAGCCCCTTTCCTGATTATATTTATGTAATAACATATCCAGCTTTGAAAGTAATGAGAGTCCTTTAAACCCTTCACTCTTGACAACATGGTGACCATATTTTTGTACTCCTCATTGAATTCACTCCTTTGAAAATACTTAGACCATCGTGAGGTGGTAGAATTTCTGGTAGCAAAGAGGTACATAATATTTATCACTTTCTTACATTTAACCTCATTTTTCTCATAGTACTCCTAAGCACTTTCTTGAGAAATGTTGGCTACTTCCTCGATTGAAGAAAATTTGAAAATACTGTTGAAGAAAATACTATCCAGAGTCATGATCACATTTTGATCAGCATCCCTAACCTGTCTTGTATTCAGATCGAAGTGATCCACTACTGCAAGTACAAAATACGGATCATGAGCTGCAACTGGGAAGGAAGCATATTTATTTAACTCAGATTTGATCAAGTTTGTTAGGCAGGAAGGAGCTTTCTCAACTCGATCAATAAACTCCTGCATATAGACATGTCCAATTTATGCATCTTTGATCTCCTTGATGTTTGAATCTACTGAACTTTCTGGGTACAAATTCAAGTACTTATCATACTTGTACTTCATCTTCTTTGTTGATGTTTTACCCAGAGAAGATTCCAACTAACTCAAAGAAGGCTCTGATTTGTCATGAGAGGGCCTTGACGTTTGCAAATGATTGCATTCAACATTGAGGATTATCTCGTTTGATAGTTATCATCATCAATAAAATCAATTTTTATCAATCGGATCAGAAAATCAGACTCAGAACAAGCTTGGGAGCAAAACTGTCAAAAATGGCAAGTCGGGGAAAAAAATCCGATCTGTACCTTAGGAGTCAAAATTTGCATGTCAGACTTTAAAGTTCGATGTGCAAAGATAAAACATTTTTACTTGCATATCGGACTTTAAAGTCTGATGTGCAAATTGGGGAAAGTTATTGACACATTGGACTTTAAAGTCCAATGTGCAAGTTGGGAAAAATCATTAGCACATCAAACTTTAAAGTTCGATGTGCTAGGGAAGGGCAACCAATTGACATGTTGGGTTTTAAAGCCCGACATGTCAATCAGATAATCTCCTCTTGCATATCGGACTTTAAAGTCTGATATGTGAGGTTTACCCTCTTGCATATCAGACTTTAAAGTCTGATATGCAGAGAGATCTCCACACACAACCTGTGGATCGGGTTTTAAAACCCGTCGCGCAGGTGAGGGAAAATGGAAAAACAAATGGATTTTAATGTCTGATATTCCTCTAATCGACAAAAAACCTAAAGGAAAATGGTGAAGAAAAAGAAAAGAGAAAATGATGCAAAGGGGAAAAAACCCAAAATAAATAAAAATAGAACCAGAAGCCTACCTCAATCTACAATAATAAAATGAAAATATGATGGAAATCCTATAAATCCGCAAGGATGGTGAGTGAAATCGGAGGAGGGAGGAAGAGAGAACGCACATAGGAGAGTTCACAAAATGTAAATGAAGAAATGATCTCCAAAAGTTAATAAATAATCTCCAAATTTGGCAATAAATGAGACATTAATTGCTAATTACGCAGTGCATGTCAGACTTTAAAGTCTCACATGTAAGAATAAAACCCTTGCAAGTCATACTTTAAAGTCTGACATGCAACTTTTGACCGAACGACTTGCAGATCGAACTTTAAAGTCTGAACTAGAGGGGAAGGATTATCTGTAGGTCAGACTCTAAAGTTTGATTTGCAGGGATAAAACCAAACCTTTGCACATCGGAATTTAAAGTCCAATGTGCAATTACCTTTAAAAAGGAGGAAGACCCTAAAGTCCGACCTGTAGGAAAAACTGTAAATCTAAAGAACTTAGAAAACAATAAAAATGAAAAGCGAAAATCTAAATGAGCTAACTGACGGGGTCGATCAAGCTCTCCTGGAGGTCGTAAGGTATGAAATAGACTAGTTTCATAGGGTTGCCTCACAATTTTGGCCGTGCTGAAATCAAGGACAACATGTCTCTTGCCAACAATATGAACCCCCTTTGGCATTGATGGAAACACCTTGTAAAAAATGACCGTGTCGAATCAATACCACATATGAGCACACACTCCAAAGTCCAAAAACTCAAAACTCCAAAACTCCCCCTGAGATGAGTATTACATTTTTCACTACCATACACTCTCCCTTTGACATCAATGGAAAAGGTAGGGATCCACATACCAAAAATTCTTACAACTCTATATACAATAGCATATGTACAAATATACATCTCTAACTTATATAAACTTAAGGACATCTACAAAAATGGTTTTCAACAGTGCCAGATCACTATCCCAACCTTTCTTTATACCCTCCAAAGCTGAGATTCGCCCATAAAAGAGAAATGCCTGCATTTCTTCCATCTGAAGATCTGGAGCATCACGGGTAACCATGGCATCTTGGGCTTCATTTAAGGCACTAAATATTGTTTTCAACTTAAGAGAAATTACACTATGAAGCTCACCAATTCTGACAACAATTTTGTCTTTTCCTTGCCCCAAACTTTTGAATTGTCAAGCAAAGCCACAAGCTAATTTTCGTGACTATCCATAGATACAATCAAAGGATAAAATGACTAAGATATACATACCAACTTCTTCTCATTCTCCTTTATCTACTTCTCAATATCTTCAACCAATTTTGAAGAAGATAAATAAGATTTGTATTCTGCACCACCTTCAGATAGGGCATCCTGAATGCTCTTCGCACACCTATCTAGCAGTCTCCTATCATTCTCAATCATCTTCTTTAACTCACTGAATCTTTTATCATTAATTCATTTTAGACCTTAACTTTTTCTGATTTCTCAAATGATTTAAAAAGAGTACTTATAGATTTAATTAAGCTCTTTAGCTGTCTAGAGGAAGAGTCAAATGTATCCTTGACAAATGTAGGCATTATCTTTTCTAAGACACTAGATGCAAGACTAAGAGTTCGTTGTCCACCATGTGAGATTTTAGAATCTCCTCTCTTTCTATAGCTTGAGTGAGTGATGTTTCAACTTCTAGATTTAAGTGAGAGTGGCCAAATTGATAGGCCCTTGGGAAAATGTCGGATCATCACAACCCTATTTGTCCATTTTAAGAAAATCCTTGGCTCATCTGTAGTGTCTCTTGCTTCATAGACAACACAAATTACCTCAGTCTTTTTGACTCGGCATCAAGTTTTGTTTTGACCTCCTTTGGACCTTCATCACTAGATGGAGCTTGAGTCTCCACAAATGGCATTGTGTTAATTGAATAGACCAAAGGATTATGAGTATCCTCATCTTTATCTTCTTTCCCTATCTCTTCTCCACCTTGGTTCAACACATCTTCTTTCTCTTTATTCACACCTTCCTCTTCCAGGATAGAGGAATCATTCACTTCAACCTGTTCACCTTTTGAGTGAAACTCTTGAACATTGAGAACAGATGATCCATCACCATCATGGGCTTCTTCCGAGACAACATAAAATTTGTTCTTTTCCAAAACTGACTTCAAGATCTTCTTATTTTCCTTAACAACTTTTTCAGTTTGCCCAATCATAAGCTTGTTTATTATAGTTTTTCTCCTGAACTCCCTTTTAGTTTCTTTTACTATTCGATTCACTTTCGCTAGAGATATCATAGGACATAATTTGATCAACACATACTCTTTTAACCTTTCATCTTTAGATTTAGCACTAACTCTTCTCATATCTACAAGATCATATAGACTTTTAGGAATCTCAAACATGATTTCAACAAGAGCCCTATTGAATGTGTTCAAGTATTTAACAATGGCTTCTTCAAGAATTATTTTTCTATCCTCATCAAATTTATCATAACATTCAGATAGAGGCTACAGATTGCTATACTCAGTAATAACATTCACAACTTTATCAACAGACATAATGGGCTTATCGAAATCAAATTACATTCTCTTGCTTACCTTTTCTCCACCAGAGGGTTTGTCTTTAGAGACTTTTGAGGCTTTAGAACCCTTGTTCTTGATTTATTTCACTACCTCATCAAATTTGGTATCTTCATCATCTTCAATAGCGATTGGCTTTCTTTCTCTTTTCTTTCTCCCTGGATGATTTGGCTTGTGATTTCTCAGAGCTGGTTGGCTGAGGTGAACTAGAGGAGGGTGCAGAGCTTCTGGTTTTCCTTGGCTTAAGAGAGGCTCCTGGAATAGTAGATTTTTCTTTTGTGGGTTTCTCCTCTTCAGATACCTTTGACTTCTTCATGGCTTCCTTCACAACTTCTTTAGAAATGCCAATAATCTCCACATACTCCTTAACTTGCTTTCTGACCTTCTGGACTATCTCAGGTCCCTTCATTTGAGAGTGTAAGTGTAAGTCCTTTTCTACAAAGGTACCAAATCTCTCCTCTAAAGTATCTATTAGTTTTCTTAGGAGATGTTGAGCATACATCTCAATACTTTGATCGTCAACTTCATACCCCATAGGCATGATCCAAACAGTTCTAGGATCCACTACTTCCATCAAAAATTGATCCATATCTACCATAAAGCATATAGAGTCCTTGTACTTCTCAATAGAATCCTTTCCCTAGCCGACATTATGCTCTGGAAGTTTTTTGAAGTATCCCCAAAGTGAAGTTCTCTAAGCCTTGTTGTCACTAATGCTATATAAATAATCTCTTATCTAAGCATCAACTAGCTTGGCATTTTACTAGTAGACTTGCTTCACTCCTGGAACCTCATTCATGAAGTAAAAGAATAGGCACAAGATCAAATTACCATACTTGAAGTTGTTCTTTTTATCCTTATTTATCTTTGCCAAATTCTCTATTAGTTGGCTCCACAACAGCTCACATAAGTCATATTCAACATTTTCTTTTATCATCTAGTATGCATCATAGATGGTTGTCCCGAAGACTAAATTCTCCTTACTAGAATATTAAATCTTGTATCCAATCACCATGGAGGCAAAATTTATATCTGGTTCAATGATATCTTCAACTGTCATTACCCTCTTGTCAAACTTGGAACTGGTTATGTTGGTAAGAAGTCGATTCTTCACATATTTCAACATGAGCAGCCCACCAAATGAGCTTAAACTAGTTATGGCCCTGATGGCATCCTTGGTAATCTTGAACGGGCTCATCAACCACATGAATTCATCATGCATCCAGCTCAAAACATACTGTACCCATTCATTCTCTTCAAATAATGGAAACTTGATGAACTGAATGAAATTCTTCATCTCCAGTACTATTGACCCTTTTGTGCCAACCCTCTCCCTTAAGGTAACCGATCTAAGAAATATTTTGTTTTGCATAACTTGTGTGTTATGCACACTATCTTGGCAATGAGAAGTTGCAGTCTTTTCATCTATTTGGGCCCCTATGTTCTATTTTTGAGTAGACCAACCGGGGCAGTCACTTTCATTTAAGCTTACTAGCTTGATTCTGGTGGGGTCATTAGCAAGCGGTTCCCCCTTTGATTTCCATCGACTGGCAGAGTTCCTTGTTATCACTTTGTCGCATTGAACAAGAACACTTCCTTTTGTTCCCTATTCTAATCTTCCACTTTTGTGCAATAGGGTAATAAGTGATACTATAGGCTTCCCCGCCACCCCACAAGCATTTAAATGTGCCTAAGGGCAGTTTGCAGAGTAAGAAAACAAAGAGAGAGATGGGATTCCCCACCACCTCGCAAGGGATTTTGAGGAAGTTGTTTTATCGTGTAGAGTAGAAAACACATGGTGTGGGTGATGCTCCCTGTCATCCCGTAGGGAGAAAGCGGTCAATCAATGGGTGTCATGGGGTAAATTGTGGGCTGGTCGGATAGTCATCCAACCACCCCACAATGGTTTTCAAGGAGCCAAATGGGTCCCATGGGGTAAATAATAAGAAAGATAAAGGCATTCCCTATGACCCCACAATAATTTTTGAAGGGTTAGCACGACCTCGCGGGGCAAGTAAAATACCTCTTCCCCGCCATCCCACAAGAGATTTTGATGCAAAGATAGGACCTCGTGGGGTAACATAACAAGGAATATAGGTGCTCCTCGCCATCTCGTGGTGAATTTTGAAGGTTCCAAGGGAGTTCAAGGGGAAATAATAAAGAGGATGTGGACCTGACCCACCACGTTAGATATCCATGATCATCAGATTTTCACTTAAGGGCCCGATTTGATGGCCATGTTTTAATCTTGCATTGGGCCTAATGAACGCTTACATGGAGAGATCTCACGCATCCATCTTCACATGAATCCCTCATATTGACAGTTAGTATTCAATTCTCTTTGAGCCACTATCATTTAAAACTCTTTTGTAGGCAGTGGTTGTCGACTCGATGGTTGAGACGATCTTTTTTGCTTGGTCGGTGTCCCAGATCCAATCAAAACTCAATGCAGTTGTCACATTTCAATGCCACTACTCTAGACATAACTTATGCAAGCCATTTTAGATGCTACCAATACTCATTCAGTGTGGAATGAGGACTTTTTCCCTTGCAGATGTCCTCTAAGACCCATCATGCATCAAGCTCTCTTTTTGTAGAGGGGTTTTTCTTCTTCCCAAGTGGGGAAGATATTTTTAGAGTTGTCCTTGCATGCAATCATATCAACTTGTCGATCTAATTCTTCCTCCTCTCTAATATTTTGTAACATAACCTTAGTTAGGGTTAGGGTTTCTAACTTTAGTTTGATCTGAGTTATGCCTAAACTATAAAGGAAATTTTGTAACCCTATTACAAGGATCTGCTCTTTTTTTCTTTTGCAGAAAACCTATGTTTCTCTACACTTGTAAATTTTTCCTTGCCTCTACATTAATACAACAATTTATCTTGCCTTGTTTTTGTTGGAATCAACGAACACTGAGAGGAGGGTGAATCAGTGTTCTACAATTTTTAATCTTCTTAATATATCCTTTAATTCAAATGAGCAAGAGAGATAAGCATACGAAAAACACACATAAAATACCACCATAACACCAAGATTTTTTACGTGGAAAACCTGGTCAAGGGAAAAACCACGATGGGAATCCTACCCATAGTAAGATGATACTCTTTTAGAAGTATGTGAAAATTTTACATAGGAATGCACATGCATTTAGGCAAGCTACCTAGACCTCACTGCTCAAATACAATAGGGGCTATAACCTCGAAAGGATCACTGCCTTACAAAGGAATTATAAGCATAACAACAAAATTGAATTGTGAATTAACATCTACAAATTCATGAGATAGTTCTAGTTTAAGCACAAGTACAACTATCTCACTGCTCTATTCTACTAATTTGCTTTAACCTGGAGCAAAAATCCTTCAATAGCACATGTGACACTATGTACAATCGCACGTACACAACACTTGCATGCTTTCTCATCTCTAAAATGAACTTTCTATTAAGAATGGACGTCTCAAACTTACTAGTTGAAATCTCATATAATTGTTGGCATTTTTTATGTTTATGTTGTGATTGTCATTGATGGACACACACTTGCATTGAGATCCACTTTATATGTATGAGCTAGAGCTCAACCAGTATCTGTTCCAACTAGTATGTTGTATTCTAGTCTTTAGACTATTAGTGA
Source organism: Cryptomeria japonica (assembly GCF_030272615.1). Taxonomy (NCBI): domain Eukaryota; kingdom Viridiplantae; phylum Streptophyta; class Pinopsida; order Cupressales; family Cupressaceae; genus Cryptomeria; species Cryptomeria japonica. The sequence goes on along the minus strand of NC_081408.1, from coordinate 671,188,926 downwards.
TTTTGCAGAATGTGTTTCTCAGTCTGAAGCGGCATGTCGACCCCAAGTGGTTCATAGATCTCAAATGGTATAAGGGAGCAAAGTGGCATAACACATTCTTACCAATCTTTCAAACCGGCAACCAGTATTTTGCACGAATCGGTAATACTCTGTGATGAGTTACCAACCGACATTTTGTGATGAGTTACCAATCCACTGATTGTTTGATGATGCCGACACACTGATGGTGCTTCTTGTGGCGTGTTACTGAGTATGTCTAGATTCATTGAACCTAGGAAATTGTAATGTAATCCTATTGGACCAACATGAAATCAAATTCCTTTAAAAGGACATCATGTCTAGGGTTTTAGGTTGTTGTGGAAAAGGGTTTATGTTGTGACTAGGGTTTAAGGTGGTTGATGAGTTGTTGTAAGAGCGATCTTATCTGAGTAGATCAAGTTGTATCTAAGTGAGAGATAGAGAAGACTGAAGTAATGCTGGAATGCATTAGCGGTGAGCTATACTAGATCTAACCAAGCAGTTTGTGCTATTAGATAGATCAAACACTTGTTGATTACTCACAGCTTTGACAAGTCTGTAGCCCTTAACCAGGTAGGCCCAAAAGCCTTTGTAAAATCCTCTAACAAGGTGGTTCACCTCTGTGAATCTAAAATCCTCTAGCAAGGTAGTCTTTAATCAGACTTATCTCCTAACAGAGATTGAGATTCCTAACAGGATCTGTTCTGGTGAAGAACATTGTATGACCTTAACCGGTCTGACCTTAACTGGTCTAGTTTCTATTCTGTAGATAGTGACTTGTGAGTTCCATCTCACCGTGGTTTTTCCCAATTGGGTTTCCACGTCAAATATCTTGTGTTATGGTTGTATTTCTTTTGTGGGTGAATGCTTTATTTTCATTTTGGTTTGCATGTGTGATAACCGGTCTATGTGTTAAACTGTTTTACCAGTTTATCTTCAGACTATTTAAGTGTTTTAGTGTAGTGATTTTTGGCATACTAATTCACCCCCCCCTCTTAGTATTCATCAATTGGTATCAGAGCCTACCTTTCTATATGTTTAACCACTTGGAAAGAGACATGGGAGAATACAACTTGAGGGAACTTACTCAATGGCTCACTCAGTCTGAGCAAGCCTATGATGATCTTATGGTCAAATACAAGGCATCTCAAGCAAAAAGGAGAGAACATGCAGAGAAGCTGATGGAGCTATCTGAAAATAGTTCTGAAGATGAAGCAAATATGGAAGCCATGATTGTAGAAGTAAATAAGCTGAATGATTCAAACTCCAATCTAAGAAAGGAGTTGGAAGGACTAACTATCTGGTTTAGTCAAGAGCTTGAGAACCGGAGGAAAGCTGAAGATCTGGTAAAGGACAGAGATCATGAGATCTCCAAGTTGAAACAAGAGATTAGTGCCCTAAATGCTCAACTCCATGCAAGTAGGATGGAAAAGGAAGACATGCAAGGAGAACTAAACATAGCCATCTCTGAAAATGCAAGCCTAATGGAGACAAATACTGCTATTTCCAAAGAACTCTTTGAGTCAAAGGAAATACTTGCTAAGTTTAGCAAAAGTAATATCAAGCTAGAGCAAAAGCTTGAGTCATCTAGACCGATAAAGAACACTAATGGACTTGGTTTCTCTGGACATGAGGAAGGAGAATCCTCAGGAACAAATACTAAAGCATCAAAGAAGCAACCGACATTCAAAGGAAAAGGTAAGCAAAAATTCAAACCTGTTTGCTTTAACTGTCTTAAAGAAGGACACACTGCAAATGTATGTAGGAGCAAAGCCTACAATAACTTTCCTTACTTTATTAACAATGTACCTAGATCCAATAAGTTCAATGGTCATTGTTATGCATGCAACAAGTTTGGGCATAGAGCATCTAATTGCAGGTCTGTCATGAACAACACCGGAAGATATCCTCAGAGGACCCAAGGAGCTGGTCTGAAATCTTTTGTGAATCAGAACCCTAACTGGTTTAATGCTTACAATTATCAGTGAGGTAACAATGGTTATCAACCGGCAACTAGATGGAGAGAAAACTATTGGATTTGTCATGATCATGGTCACACTATTGCTACATGCAGAAGGAAGAATGGAAACATGAACAATGGACCTTGGAGAGCACTTGGATTGGTTTGCTATCACTGCAACAAACCGGATCACATTGCAAGATTCTGTAGAAGCAGAAAGAGTATATATGTTGAAATTATTTAAAGCGGACATGAACAAAACCTAGAGGAAGAAACCAACAATGTTGGAAGAGGAACTGGTTTCTGCACCTAGTGTGGGAAGATCAGAACTGGCAAACTAAGATCCAAAAAGGCTTAGGGGGAGCAAACGGTGAAATGTTTTTGAACCCCCAATTAACACCGATAAAAGACCTTAACCGGTATATGATACCTATCGCTTGGCAAAAGACCAGAAATGGTAAAAAGGCAAATTAGGGTTTACGCCCTAATAGAGGAACATTAATGGTGGTAGGTGAGAGACATGTATAAAAGCATATTTCAAATCATTTCTCACTATCTGTTTTCAAGCGAAGAAAAGTTTTTCAAAGTGCAGAGCGAAGAAAAGGTGATTTGAGCTAAGATTTCAAGAGGTTGACAAATCGTGAAGGAGATTCAAACTCAATTTGCAAACGGTCAGGTGAACACAAAGTGGTGACTCAGCAATTGACAAAGTGTGGAGTGAAGGAGAATAAGGAAGCCCTAAATTCATGTTTTAAAGGTATTTTTTGTGTTCTTGAAATACTCTACAATGGCTTCTACATCTCATACTAGTTCTAGTACATCCATTGAGTCAGAAAGTTTCATTCAAAGGAAGTCCAAATATAATGCCTTATCACAAGTTCCAGTTGGAGTAATAGTAGAAGAGGGAATCTCTGACTATATTGATTGCAAAATAGAAGACCTAGGGTCTTTAGCTATTCACACCTAGTTAGGTTTATTTTGCAGCAAGGACAAGAAAATCAAACCGGAATTTAGTATCTTAGAGAAGAAGAAACTCCATAATGCAGTATACTTTCTGGAAGACTTTATAGAGGATCATATTAGGATCATTTTGAGCAGAGTCCATGATGACTAGATGTACCTAGAGAGGACCCATGATATCATGCCATAGGTAATTCATGCAGTCACCAGTTTTTGCAACACAGGGGAAGTGCCAGCCCTAAGAATGGTAAGCAAAATGGAAATGGCCAAGCTCACTGGTTCAACAAGTGACTCATGAGGTATGATTGTTAATCCTATCAAGGATGATCTGGTGAAGTATGCCTGCATGGTGATAGGCTACAGAACATTCTCAGCCAACAAGATTAATTTTGTATCTGCTGCAGTGGTAAATGCCACTTACTGGATGATTAAAGAGGATACATGATTTGACCTATGCACCGATATGCAGAGGCAACTCCTATCTAGTCTGAAGTCGATTAAATAGGATAATGCATTGAGATTCAAGTTCAGAAAACTATTGGTTGGGTTGTTCTTCTATTTCCAAGGCTACTTTCCTAGAGTAGGAGATATCCAGTGGTCCCCTGACCAACCAGTAACCAAACAGATCAAGGAAAGCATTCAAGCTATCGAAACCAATTACCCTGATGTGTTGAACAAGTATTTTGATGAGTTTAGAAGAAAGATTAGTCAAAGGGTGAGGATCTTAGGTGATATTGTTAAGAAATATGAAGATGACATCTGTTTCACCATCTAGGTGGACAAATGCTTAATGGAGGCTGTTGAGCCTAGAATGGAAGAAGTGGAGCCAATGGGCTATGAGATGATGTATGATATGCTGGAAGGGTATGCCTCAACCCTTATTGCCTTGCCTCTTGATCCTAAGGCAAAGAGGACCGGAACCTATCTAGAGAGGATTGCACCGGTCGAGGAACCCTCTATTAAGAAAGGAAAAGAACCGGCAGCAAAGAAAGCAAAGGCAGCGCCTGTAGCATCAACACCGGCTACTACTGCAACTCCAAGAGTGACCAAGCGGTCACCTGCAAAGAAGAAAGTAGAAGTGGCACCAACAAAAGTCTTTGAAAGAAAAAGGAAGACTAAGTCAAATGAACCAGACTCTAAAGAGACTAAGTCTAAGGAACTGCCAAAGAAGGCCAGACAGACAAAGAAGATGAAGAAGAATGAACTGGCAGCATTCGCACCGGTAAATATTGATATCTCCTCATACAAACCTTTGACACATTATCAAAGGACAATAAATAATATTAGGAGAAAATTACTGCATGATTTAGTAGATTATTATGATGTTTTTAATAGTGAGGAGAAAGATGAAGTACTACAGGAGATTATTATTTATTTGTGTAAAAATGACTGGTCACCATCAGAGATTAAATCTCAGACACCGGATTCATTATATAAGGCATTAGATAATAAATGGTGCATTGCCATAGAAAAATAACATGAGATTAGGGAGAAAGTCTTTGCACATTACTTTCTTGACCTCTCAAACTTAGAATTATTTGATATTTTGGACCAAAATAAAGGACTCTTCTTCACAAGGAAAAGAAGACTCTGGCTGTTAGAAGGGAGAATTGATGATGTTGAAAAGGACACTAATCAACATATGGATAATGATATCAATTCTCACAAAGCACATATGGCCAACCTACAAGCAGAAAAAGAACTGGTTATATCCAAACCGGATGAAGTTTTTGATGAAGAAGGAAACCTGGTTGAAGAACCAATCGACACTATTGATGTCAATGCCCTGGATGTAGAAGATGTCACTCATAACATACCTTCTAAGGGAACAGAATAGGGGCAATAGGCCAAATAGGGCAGTGAGCAAGCCAAGGACAGACAGGAAGCAGCTAAGGAATAGGAAGAGAAGAAGAAGAGGGATGAAGATGAGAAAAAGAAGAAAGAGGAAGAAAAGAGAAAAGAGGAAGAGAAGAGAAAAGAGGAAGAGGAGAAAAGAAAAGATGAAGAGAAAAAGAAGCAATAAGATGAGAGGAAAAAGAAAGAAGAAGAGGATAAGGAAGAAAAGAAGAAGAAGGAAGAAGAAGAGAAGAAGAAGGAAGAGGGAAAGAAGAAGAAGGAAGAGGAGGATAAAGAAAAGGAAAAGTGGAAGGAAGAAGAAAAGAAGAAGAAGGAAGAGGAAGATAAAGAAGAAGAGAAGAGGAAGGAAGCTAAAAGGAAAAAGAAAGAAGAGGAAGACAAGGAACAAGAAAAGAAGAAGGAAGTAGAAAAAAAGAAGAAGGAAGAAGAAGACAAGGCAGCAGAGAAAAGCAAAGCAGACAAGGCAGCGGAAGCAATGAAGAGCACACAGATGGAGACTCCGAAGGCAACCGGGAGTAAAGCCAAAACAGCTGATATCTCTAGTCCTATTGATCTCTAGTCTGCAAGTGAGTCAAAGCTTATGCAGAGCATCAAGGTTGCTCAAGAGCACCTTGAGATCATTCGAAGGAAAAAGGAGCAAGATATAATTCAAGCGGCTATAGACACCCTTACTAGTTTGATCCCCCGTACCAATCTTCCCAGCACTAAATCATCACTAGCACAGCTTAAGCTACTATGTACTATAGTGGATGATTAGGTGCAAAGCCTAGAAGAAGCAACTGAGGAAAATGTCAAGAAAGAGCATCAAAAGGCTCTTAACATTGCTCTGGTGAGGAAGTTGAATGAACTCTGGTCTGAACTGCTAAAAGACCAAAAGGATATAAGGGACGCTTTGGATGAGGGAAACTTGTTGCTAAGCGAAATCTATCAACCCCATCTATTCTGTGATGATGTGCTAGCCTAGAAGCAAAAGATTCAAATGGACTTACAGTCTTACTTAAGCACATATAAGCCACCTTATGATTCCTTTGCAACTTATGGGCAAACCATTCACCAGTTTCAGATCTAGTCAGCCAAAATGGAGCAAGAGATCAGTACATGGTCTAGGGATTTGTAGGAGCTTCAACTTGTTTTACTTCCACATCTACAAATTCTTCAGAAGTGTTATCTGAACCTGGATGCCTTGACAGTTACGCAGGAGATGAGCACAGTTGATGCCATGGAAGAACAGGTATCCCAGATGCAAACAGAGAAAGAAGTGGCCACCTCCCTACTTGAGTCCTAGTCTCTATCCATGAAACAATTTTTGTAGGACTATAAATTAGTTTTTGACAAGTATTATTCATTGTTGTCATAAACTTTTATTATTTTAATATCAAATGGAAACAGGGTTGTTCAGCAGTACTTTGTCATTGTTGGCAAAGGGGGAGAAGTACTCGATCTATTTTGGAGAAGAATAGGGAGAAGTATCTGGCTTTAAAATTTTGATATATGTTTAGATATATGCTTTATGCTCTGATATCTCAATGTTTATGCTATTTATGCAAAATTGCTATACATTGTATTGATTAAAGGATAGTGTATATGCTTAGGGGGAGCAATTTTGTTAATGGCATGTTTTTGTTGTAAAACACTTAGATGTCAAAATTTTGTTTTCCTAAGTGTTGCCATCAATGCCAAAGGGGGAGATTGTTGGCAATTTTGATGTTTATGTTGTGATTTTCATTGATGGACACACACTTGCATTGAGATCCACTTTATATGTATAAGCTAGAGCTCAACCGGTATCTATTCCAACCAGTATGTTGTATTCTAGTCTTTAGACTATTGGTGATTTTGCAGAATGTGTTTCCCGGTCTGAAGCAGCATGTTGACCCCAAGCAGTTCATAGATCTCAAGCGGTATGAGGGAGAAAAGTGGCATAACACATTCTTACCAGTCTTTCAAACCGGCAACCGGTATTTTGCATGAACTAGTAATACTCTGTGATGAGTTACCAACCAGTATTTTGTGATGAGATACCAATCAACTGATTGTTTGATGGTGCCGACACACTAATGGTGCTTCTTGTGTCATGTTATTGAGTATGTCTAGATTCATTGAACCTAGGAAATTGTAGTGTAATCCTATTGGACCAACATGAAATTAGATTCCTTTAAAAGGACATCATGTCTAGGGTTTTAGGTTGTTGTGGAAAAGGGTTTATGTTGTGACTAGGGTTTAAGGTGGTTGATGAGTTGTTGTAAGAGGGATCTTATCTGAGTAGATCAAGTTGTAACTGAATGAGAGATAGATAAGACTGAAGTAATGATGGAATGCATTAGCAGTGAGCTATACTTGATCTAACCAGGTAGTTTGTGCTATTAGATGGATCAAACACTTGTTGATTACTCACATCTTTGACAAGTCTATATCCCTTAATCGGGTAGGCCCAAAAGCCTTTGTAAAATCCTCTAACAAGGTGGTTCACCTTTGTGAATCTAAAATCCTCTAGCAAGGTAGTCTTTAATTGGACTTATCTCCTAATAGAGATTGAGATTCCTAACAGGATCTGTTCTGGTGAAGAACATTGTAAGACCTTAACTGGTCTGGTTTTTATTCTGCAGATAGTAACTTGTGAGTTCCATCTCACCGTGGTTTTTCCCAGTTGGGTTTCCATGTCAAATATCTTGTGTTATGGTTGTATTGCTTTTGTGGGTGAATGCTTTATTTACATTTTGGTTTGCATGTGTGATAACCGGTCTGTGTGTTAAACTATTTTACCAGTTTATCTTCAGACTGTTTAAGTGTTTTAGTGCAATGATTTTTGGCATACTAATTCACCCCCCCCCCCCCTCTTAGTATTCATCAATAATTGCTAAGGCATGTAGTTGGGCAAAATGTTATTGGCAGAACTTAACTTATCAGCAACCGAAGTCACTTTTCCATTGGATGAAAATCAGTCGATATAGGACTTGTGTTGGACCCACAATACTATCGAACAATCAGGCGTCAGTGGAACTGAAGTCATTTGTGGTGATAATGTTTCAGAAAGGTCCTGACTATATGATATCGGCATATCACTCAACATTGGAACTTTGGAACAACTCTTATTGGTTTGTGAGTTCCAAAAAGCTCTGACTATATGATAGTCAGTATTCAGTAAGGTTGCATAGAGTCTTGGTGATAAGCAAGGGGATTTCGGTGTATGTTCGTGTTTTGGTATAGTAGGTCTCTGTGTATGTAGAATCTCAAGTTTTCATCCACTGTGGATTTCGGTGTAGCTTTCAGTTTTGCTATAGATATTTTCTACTTTGTAGATGTTCAGACTTGTGGCAATGGGGTGTTTCGGTGAAATGCTAGTGTTTGGCTAATGCTCTCAGATGTCTTGGCGAAATGGGATGTTTCTTCAATGAGAAGGTCTTGGGTGTAGTCAATGTGGTGACCAAAATGGGGAGGCCGACAGTTATCTTCCTGTGTGGTTTTTGAACCTTTATTGACTCATTTGTCTCATGCATGTGGGACAATGGTGTAAACATGAATGTTAATAGTTGAGAACCGTTCAACTGGCAGACGATTACTCTTTTGAGCTCAATGAAGATAAATCTTGTAGGAAACTTCTATGAAATGGTTCTAATGATTATATAGCTCATTGATCTAAGCTAGTTGATCAGTAAATTGGTCTGAAACTATCTTTGGTGATCTGGGAACGTATTTTTCTATTTTAATGGATACCTGAGAATTATGAATGGATGCCTGAAAGAAAAGGATATGTTCTTTATTGTAAACTTTGTTTTCTGAAATAAAGTGATTTTTTTTTCTTGGTGGTGGGTTTTTCTCCCATAAGGGTTTTCCCACGTTAAATCTGGTGTTCTCTCTAAGATTGAAATTTTGTTGTTTATTTTATATTTTGATTTGTGCATCTTAATGAGTATGAACAAAATTGAAAGCCTTCTCTACTTCTCTCCTCTAAGAAATTGACATTTGTAAAGTGTTTTCAGCATCTTGCTTTCCTAACAAGTGATATCCAAGCCTAGCCAGTTGTGTTATCCTTGTAGGTAGGACAGGTTTTTTGTGTTAATTTTATAGTGGGAGTTATGCAGAGGTTTGTTTGAAATTTCAGACTGAGATGGCGAGCACATCAGGAAGAGTAGACATTGAGAAATTCAATGGTAGTAGTTACAAGTTATGGAACAAAACCATCAGGCATGAAACAAGAAGATTGGGATCTTGCAGATAGGAAGGCCAAATGGCTAATTAGATTATGCCTTGTGGATTTTGTTCTCTTTAATGTTCATGAGTAGAAGACAACAACTTCTTTGTGGAAGAAACTTGGTGATATTTATTAGGGAAAGTCCCTGGTAAATAAGTTGTTCCCGAGGAAGAAATTATACTCCTTGAAGATGAGTGAAGGGACATCTATGCTAGATCATTTAAATGCTTTCAACATGATTGTTGCACAAAGAACTTCTATGGGAGATGTTAGGATAACAGGTGAACAACTGAGAGGGGGGGTTTGAATCAGTTGTTAACAAATTATGAAACTTTAAGCACACAACACCTTTTAGTGGAATGCATAAACCAAATACTAGAATAGCAGATATATCAATTAAGTACAAACATAAATCATAAACTAATTACCATACATCCACAACACATAACACCAATATTTATACATGGAAAACCCGGTAAAGGGAAAAACCACAGTGGGAATCCTACCTACAGTCAGATGATACTTGTGCAATAAGTATGTGATTACAATAAGGAGCCTGCACATGCAGGAAAGCCAATAGCCTAGAGTGCATTGCTCATCACAAAAGGAGCCTCATTGACTACAAAATAAATCCAAACTACAATATGGAAATAAGAATGAACTGCAAGAATAACATCTCCTATGCCTGAGTATACTTTTGGTTAAGCTCAATGTAGGAGGTCTTAAACCTCTTACACAAACCCAATTTGATCACCTATGATTGAACAACCTTTTGAATATGATTACAACTTTTTTCACACATAGATAATCCCATAACCATGACCGATGATCTACAAAGAGATCTTACATCATATTTATACCAATGTGGGACCTAAATAATTAGGTTGGCCACATAAAAGATAATACAATAAAACCATTACATAAACCTGCAAACCAATGATAATCCAAGTCGGCCTAAGACCGAAACAACATTGACCAGACAATAAGTCGAACTGGTAACACATCGGGAGCATCCACCAACATGTTACATAAACCGGTCCATAACCTAGCAGAATAAGACCATACCTTAAATAGGTCACCATAAGCCAAATGAAATACCACCAATCAACTAGAACATGAACACGATAACCATAAGCATCGTGAAAACCTTCTAGAAGCCAACACTTATCAAATCCATCAAAATATCTTCAACAAATCTCTGTCAGTAGAACCCTTACCGGTAACCAAAAGACTTACTAGAACATATGATAGCTTCGGGATCACCAAATCTTGAACCAACTAAATGTGACACACATCTAAATAACTTGAATGATCGAACCAAACCAATTCCACCAATAGAAATATATTGGAGACAAATCTCCCAATTATTGTCAAAGACCAACCACTCTACTAGAACCCAATAGATAACCAAAGAAGCTAGTGTTGACATCAATGACAAACACCAATGAAACACATAATCAATTCTTCCAAATTTCCAACAATCTCCCCCTTTGGCATTGATTGTAACACTAGATGTGAAAAACATCCAAGTGCCAAGAAGTTCCAAACAAGTCTCCCCCAATGGAAGAAATCCAATCAAATGACATAACAATGAAGTTCTGAACCAAATAACCAAACCATAGACCACACTCCCCTTGTAATTGACATCTTTGTTAAGATCTGATTTTCACATGTATACCTCTCCCCCTTTGATATCAATACTATAAATTTGACATAAACATCAAAGAAAAATCATAAAACTTTTGAACCACATAACTGACTACTTCCCCGGAGTAGTAGCACCAATCCATCAATCCAGAATGAATAATAGTTCTGATAATGCATATTGGGTTGATGCCAATCAACATCACTCAAGTCTCAACTGGAGGGGAAGAGACCCCCAATTTGTCTCTAAAATACTCAAATGATTCCTTGGGCAAAGATTTAGTGAAGATATCTACAATTTGCTCTTTATTTTTCACATAAACTAATTTGACTTCATTTGCTTCCACATTTTCCTTCAAAAATTTATACTTGATTGATATGTTCTTTGTCTTAGAATGAAATACTGGATTCTTTGATATGTCAATAGTAGCAGAGTTATCACAGTGAATAACTATTGGTTCATTGCAATCTACCCTTATATCCTTCAACATTTGCTTCATCTATAGAACTTGTGTACAACTAGTAGCAGCAACAACATACTCAACTTCAGTAGTAGATATAGAAGTACATGATTGTTTCTTGTTGATCCATGAAACAACTTTCTTTCCAAGAAAGAAAGCTCCACCAGATGTTCCTTTTCGATCATCTATATCTCTAGCCCAATCTGCATCTGTATATGCACATAGTGTAAAGTCGTCATCTTTAGGATAGCACAAGCCATATTCAGTTGTTCCTTGTAAATATCTAAAAATCCTTTTTACAACACTCTCATGATTCTCTCTAGGATCACTCTAATATATTGATACAATACAAACAACATTCATTATATCTGGTCTAGTTTGAGTCAAATATAATAGACCTCCAATCATAGATTTATACCTTGTAGGATTTACCGGAGCTAATACATATTTCTTTGTCAATTTCTCACTTGTAACCATAAGAGTACCAACTAGTTTAGAATTTTCCATACCAAATTTCTTCAACAACTCTCTATCATACTTAGTTTGATAGATGAAAATACCTTTATCAGTCTGATTAATCTTTAAACCTAAGAAAAATCTCATTTCTCCAATCATAGACATCTCAAATTCATTCTTCATATTATCAAAGAATTGCATACATAACTTTTCCTCACCTCCAAAAATGATATCATCCACAAAGACCTCAATAATCAATATCTCATAATTAGTGATCTTATAATATAAGTTACTGTCAGCATTACCTTTAGTGAAACCAAGCTTCAAAAGATATTTGTCCAATCTAGCATACCAAGCTCTAGGTGCTTGCTTCAATCCATATAAACTTTCCTTAACCTAAAAACCATGTTATTGTCATCTAAAAGTGAAAATCCATCAAGTTGCTCAATGTAGACTTCCTCTTTAATATCTCCATTTAGAAATGCACACTTAACATCCATCTGATAAACCTTGTATTTCTTATGGGCAACATAAGCAAGAAATAATCTCAGAGCTTCAATCCTAGCTACTAGAGAAAAAGTTTCATCATAATCAATTCCTTCCTTCTGAGAATATCCTTTACAAACCAATCCAGCCTTCTTCCTCACAACTTTTCCATATTCATTCAATTTATTTCTAAAAACCCATTAAGTTCTAATAACATTCTTATTTTTTAGGTCGGGGAACTAAAGTCCATGTGTTTTTCTTTTCTATCTGATCCAATTCCTCTTCCATATCTTTCATCTAACATTCATCCTTACATACTTCATCTACTGATGTCGGTTCAATTTGAGAAATTAAACATACCTCTTTAGTTGCCAACCTTCTCCTTGTCATCACTCCTTTTCTCTTGTCTTCAATGATTTGATTTTCTAAATGATTCAACCTTCCATACCGAGGAGTCTTCTAACTTTCTATTTCTCTGCTCTGATCTTCAGTTATTGTTGAATTTTATGATACTGCTGGAGTAATTGGTTCAACATTCTATTCTGGTACAGGTGTTATCGGTTAAGTTATGATCATTTTCACTTCCGTTTCTCTCATAAGTTCTGATTTGACCTTTGTACTGCTCATCCACCTTGACATTAGCGCTTTCCACAATTCTTTGCAATTTTTTGTTATAACATATATATGCTTTTCTTTCATTCGAATAACCAAGAAATATTTTTCGTCACATCTAGGATCAAAATTTCCAATGGAATCATCTCTTTTGATATAACATTTACTACCAAAGATTCTAAAATACTTAACTGTAGGTGTATGACCAAATCATAACTCATAAGGTGTCTTACTGGTGTCTCCTTTCATATGAACTCTGTTGAATGTGTACATCGTCGTGCTCACAACTTATCTCCAATAGATATGTGGCAAATTAGCTTCCATCATCATAGATCTAGCTGCATCTATGATAGTTTTATTCTTTCTTTCCACAACACCATTTTGTTGAGCTATCCATGGTGCAGACAACTGTCTCCTTATTGCATTTTTCTAACAATAACTTATAACTTCAGCGGATGTGAATTCACCACCCTGGTCAGATCTTAAGCATTTGATCTTCAATCCTATTTCTATCTCAACCAAAGTTTTAAATTTCTTGAATTTTTCAAAGGCTTCAGATTTCTCCCTTAGAAAAGTAACCCACATCATTCTAGAATAGTCATCAGTGATTAGCATGAAATATCTATCACCCTGAAAACATCTTATTCTAGCAGGACCACATAAATCAATATGAACAAGATTAAGAACATCATTAGATTTATCTTGAATACTCTTAAAAGAAGTTATGACTTGCTTTCCCATTTGAAATTCCTTACATATCGGATTATGAGGCTTCATAATCTTAGGTATATCTCTAATTGCCTTAGTTGAACTGATATTTACAATGCAATCAAAATTCACATGACACGACCTCTTATGCCATAGCCAACTCTCATAAATATGTGCAATTAAACATGTCTTCTCACTAGATTTCAAATGAAATATTTTACCTCTAGTCTGAGTACCGGTTGCAATCTCCAATCCAGATTTGTTGATGATTTTGCATTTTCCATCCTTGAACTATAATTGAAATCCCTTATCCACCAACTAACCTACACTCAAAATATTATACCTTAAACCTTCAACATAATAAGCATTATTAGTGTTGTTCTTACCATCCAATGATATTATTCCTCTTCCTCTAATCATGCATGCTTTTTCATCTCCAAATCTGACCAGACCACCATCAAATTATTGCAAAGATAGAAACTTCCTTTTATCTCTAGTAATATGATGTTAACATCCACTGTCTATCACCCATTCATCCTTGTCTTTGACTTTAGCAACAAGGGCCTTCTCTTCATTAGGAATGACAGGGTTCTGAGCATCTTCCTTGATAGCCAAGAATATCCATTCCTTTCCATTGCTGGATCCACTAGCTGAATCTTTTGTCGGTTTATCATCAGAATCATTATTTACACCTTCCTCATCAACATAGTAGTATCATTTGTCTTTGTTCCTCCTATACTTATGCTTGTTTTGATATTCATGGTTAGGCTTAAAAGATCTTCTAGCTTTCTCCTCAAATCTTGAATTCCTCTCAGGACATCTAGATGCAAAATGACCTATCTTATTACATGCAAAACATTTGAAAGGTGATTTTCCTTCATACTTACTTCCTATTGGACCTTTAGGTACTCTTATAGCAAATAGGGCTTCAAGTTATTCAAGATCTTCATCTTGTTTCCTCATATCCTCCAATTCCTTCACATATAATTCTTTGCAATCACTCTTGTTGGTTGATGATGTAGATGCCTTGAATGCAAAATCTATCCTTGCAGCTCCTTGAGGACCAAATTCTTCAAGCTCAAAAGGAGATAACTTTCCAACCAAGGTATCCCTATTGACAGAAGTGTTAGACATTGTTATCATCTCATTAATTGTAGTAGCCTTCATCTTGTAAGCATATGGTAAATCTCTCTATACTTTAGAAACAATCTCATCTTCACTCAGAGATCCACCACAACATTGAATTCCCAAAGTAATTTCATTGACTCTTTCCATAAAAGAAGTAATTATTTCATTTTCTTCCATTCTCAAGTTCTCATACCTTACCTAGTAACCATCAAGTTTAGCAATTTTAACAGTAGGGTCACCTTCATTTAGAGTTTCCAACTTATCCCATATAGCTTTTGCAGATGATTTGTCTATTAATTCCATTACCTGCTGATCTAAAAGGGCACTCAAAAGGGCTTCTCTAGCTCTAAAGTCATTTTCAATGTTCTTATCCAAGTCAATCAGAGAAGAGTTGCCAGATGTTGGATCATAAGGAGTATAGCCTTTATCAGTGATCTCCCAAATCTCCTTGCTAATACATCTCAGATGAGTCTCCATCCAAAGCTTCCATACTTTGTAATTTGTTCCTTCAAACCTAGGGTTGTCCTTTTGGTAAGCAATTGAAGTTGAATGATTAGTCACCATAGGATCTTCCTCAAGCGGTTAAGCTTCTGTAGAGAGGATGAAGCTATGATACCAATTGTTAGGATAGTCAGTGAACAACTAAGAGGGTGGTGGGGGGGTGAATCAGTTGCTAACAAATTATGAAACTTTAAGCACAAAAAACCTTTTATCAGAACACATAAACCAAATACCAAAATAAGAGATATCAATTAATTACAAACATAAATCATAAACTAATTACCATGCATCCACAACACATAACACCAAGATTTGTATGTGGAAAATACGGTAAACTGAAAAACCATGGTGGGATGCCTACCCATAGTCAGATGATACTTCTACAGTAAGTATGTGATTACAATAAGGGGCCTGCACATGCAGGAAAGCCAACAATCTAGAGCGCACTGCTCACCACAAAAGGAGTCTCACTGACTACAAAAGAAATCTAGACTACAATCCAGAAATAAGAATGAATTGCAAGAATAACATCTCCTATGCCTGAGTATAGTTCCAGTTAAGCTCAATGCCAGAGGTCTTAAACATCTTACACAAACCCAATTCAATCACCTATGATCGACCAAACCTTTTTCATATGATTACAACTTTATTCGCACATAGATAATCCCATAACCATGACCAACGATCTACAAAGAGATCTTACATCATATTTATACCAACGTGGGACCTAAACAATTAGATCGACCACCTAAAAGATAATACAATAAATCCATTACATAAACTTGCAAACCAATGATAATCTAAGTCATCCTAAGACTGAAACAAAATTAACTAAACAATAAATTCAACTGGTAACGCATCTGGAGCACCCACCAACACATTACATAAACTGGTCCATAACCTAGCAGAATAAGACTAGACCTAAAATAGGTCGCCATAAGCCAAATGAAATACCACCAATCAACTAGAAAATGAATGTGATAACCATTAGCATCCTAAAAACCTTCTAGAAGCCACAACAACACCACTTATCGAATCCATCAAAAGATCTTCAATGAAGCTCTTCCAGTAGAACCCTTACTGGTAACCAAAAGGCTTACTAGAATATATGATAGCTTCCAGATCACCAAATCTTGAACCAACTAAATGTGACATGCATCTGAATAACATGAATGGCCGAACCAAACCAATTCCACCAATCATAATATACTAGAGATAAATCTCCTGATTATCATCAAAGACCAACCACTCTACCGGAACCTGGTAGATAACCAAAGAAGCTAGTATTGACATCAATGACAAACATCAATGCAACACATAATCAATTCCTCCAAATTTCCAATGGGAGATAAGATTGAGGATGTGGACAAATGTATGCTTCTGTTGTGTTCCTTGTCAGATATATGGGACCATCTGATGATGGCTTTTGGGAGTATAACAGCCACTTTCAAAATAGAGGATATGGTTTTTCCATTGCTCTTAGAAGAAACACAGAGAAAGTCTTTTGAAATGGCCAAGGAAGCCCTTTCTATTAGAGGCATATCAAAAGAAAAAGGCAAACAAAAGGATAAGAAGTCCAAATCCAAATCAAAGGAAAAATCAAAGTCTCCTGGCAAGAATTCCAAGGTGAAATGATAGAATTATGGGTAGACTGGCCATATCCGAAAGTATTGTAAAGAGGAGAAAAATAAGAAGAATAAGAACTCTTTTGATACAGAATCTTCTCATAGCGATGCAGATGCCTTCATTGCTGCCTTGGCAATAGAAAGCTGACAATGTCTAGTTGGTCAATTTTGGTGCATCTTTCCACATGCTATCTCATAGAGAATTTTTTCCAAATATGAAGAGTATGATGGTGGAAAGGTTTATCTAGCCAGTGATTCATCTCTTGAAATTATTGGCCGAGGAAGAGTCAAAATTTAGTTTCTTGATGGAAGAGTGAAGGGAATTGATAGCGTAATGCACATACCAGGTCTGACTCAAAATATGCTTTATGTTAGTAAGCTGAATGATGCTAGTGTACAGGTACTATTTGAGGGGGTGAATGTAAGATGATTATAGGCTCTATAGTGTTGGCCAAGGGTGCAAGGATTGGTACTCTTTTCAAGTTGGATTCATAATTTGTTCAATGTAACCGTGTCTCTAGAAATTTAGATAAGGCTGCCTGGAAGAAGAACGTTGCAAGTTCAATGAAAGTTAAACTTCTTGCTAAGAAAACCATGCTTTGGCATCATAAACTTGGTCACATAAGAGAAAGGGCTTAAAATCTCTGAAAAACAAAAACCTGGTAGAGGGGCTTGATGATTGTAACTTTGAATTTGAATTTTGTGAACATTGTATATATGGAAAGCAACACCATGTTTCATTTTATTTTAGTCCACATAAATCTTCTGGTTTGTTGGATAATATTCACTTTGATGTATTTGGTCTAGTTAATGTTCCTTCATTGTCAAATTCTAGATATTATGTGTACTTTTTGAAAAATAAATCATAAGTATTCAGTCAGTTTAAGGAATTTAAAACCTTGGTTGAAAACTAGACTGGTAGGAAAATTAAATGCTTAAGGACTAATAATGGTGGTGAGTTTTGTTCAACAAGATTTGATCAATTTTGCAAAGACCATGGAATTAAATGGCATAAGACCACACCTTACACTCCATAGAAAAATGGAGTTGTTGAAAGGCTAAGTAGAATGTTGATGGGAAAGGCGAGAAGCATATTGAGTAGTGTTGGTTTGGAGCAAAAATTATGGGCTGAGGCTATGTCTACAACATGTTATTTACAAAATACATCTCCCACTTCAGCGTTGGTGGATAAAACACCCATCGAAGTATGGTCTGGTAAGAAGCTCTCTCTGAGACATATTCATGTCTTTGGCTGTGAGGCATATGCTTACGTGTCTGATGTAAATAGATTTAAGTTGGATAGCAAAGTTGTTAAGTGTATCTTTATTGGCTACAACTTGGGAGTGAAAGGATACAAGCTCTAGAATCCTGTAACTGAGAAGGTATTGTACAACATAAGTGTTTTCTTCTATGAGATGAAGACCACCTCAGTTGATATATTGTTTGAAAAGACATAGAAAGAGGAAGAAAAAGTTGAAATTCCTCTAACTTCAGAAAAGGAGGAACTTTGAACTCCATGTGTACTTGAAAGTGAGGAGAGCTCAAGTGCCTCTAATAGTTCTGTTCAAGAAGAAGAAGAAGAACCTTCACCTCAACCATTGAGGATGTCTACACGAGAGAGAATACAACCTGATAGGTATGGTTTCTCAATGCTAGATTCTAACTGTGCCTATGTTTTTATTACTAACACTAATGAGCCCACGACTGTGAAAGAGGTAATATAAATGCCTGATTCAAATTTCATTGGAGGCCATGAATGAAGAAATGTCTTCACTCAAGAAGAATGAAACTTGGGATCTAGTGCCCTTGCCTAATAGTAGAAGACCTGTTGGCTATAAATGGGTATTTAAAAAGAAAATCGATCTAGATGGCAATGTGGAAAAGTATAAAGCTAGATTGGATGTGAAGGGCTATTCTCAAGCTGAAGGAATCTATTATGGAGAGATCTTTTTTCCTATAGCAAAGATGACATCTATCACATTTCTTTTGTCACTTGCAACAACATATGACTCTGAGATTAAGTAGATGGATATGAAGACAATTTTCCTTCATGGTGACTTGGAGGAAGAGATTTATATGTCCCAACAAGTAAAAGGTAAAGAATCCTTGGTTTGCAAGTTGAAAAAGTCTTCATGGTTTGAAATAGTCACCTAGAATGTGGTACTAGAAGTTTGACACCTTTGTGTTGTCTCTGGGATTTGTAAAGTTGAAGTCTAATCATTGCGTATATTACAAGATTGAGAATGATCATTTACTTATCATTTCTCTATATGTGGATGACATGTTGTTCATTGGGAATGATAAGGGTATGTTTTGTGACTTAAAATCTCAATTGTTAGCACAGTTTGAAATGAAAGGTTTAGGTGCAACTAGGTATATTTTGGGGATAAAAATCAATAGGGATAGAAAGAATAGAAAGATTTGGCCTAGTCAGAGAAAATACATAAGTATTGTCCTAGAGAGATTTAACATGTCTGATTACAAGAAGGTAGTTGTTCCAGTGTTGCAGGGAACGAAGATTTCTATTGAAGATTGTCCAATTTTTTTTACTGAGGAGGAGGACATGGCCAAGGTGCCTTATACAAGTACAATAGGCAGCCTAATGTATGCAATGATCTATACAAGGCCAGACATTTCCCAAGAAGAGGGAATATTGAGTCTATTTATGGAAAATCTAGGAAGATTGTATTGGGATGCTATGAAGAGAGTGTTTAGATACCTGAAAGGTACCTCTCAGTATGCTCTATGTTACCATGGAAATTTGGTTGAATCATAGAGGACTATAAGCATTTAGGGATATGTGGATTCTAATTGGGCAGGGGACATTGGTAGAAGAAGATCCACCAGTGGATACGTATTCACGTTGAATGGTGGTGCAATTAGTTGGATGAGAAATTGACAAGTTGTAGTTGCTTTATCCACTATAGAGGCATATTACATGGCAACAACTAGCGCATGTCAAGAGGTTGTTTGGACTAAGAGTTTGTATTCTAATGTTGGATTTAATGCAGGATAGATTTTTATCTATTGTGACAATCAGAGTGTCATTTTTTTGGAGAAAAATCCCACTTTTCATGCCAGGACAAAATATGTTTATGTTCAATATCACTTTGTTCATGACATGGTGGAAGATGGAAAGGTTCATCTGGAAAAGGTGGATACTCTAAAGAATGTTGTAGGTGCATTGACAAAACCTATGAACACAACAAATTTCAAATGGTGTGCTAGGTCAATGGGCCTTGGAGCCCATGAATCTCATTAGTCTCATCTGTTATTGAGATACTAGTAAGTTCTTCATCATGTGGGAGAATATTGAGAATGGGTGTCTCAAACTTACTAGTTGAAATCTAATAAAATAGGTAAGGTATGTAGTCTGTAAAAATGTCATTAGTAGAACTTAACTTATCTACAGCCGAAGTCACTTTTCCATCAAATGGCAATCGGCCAATAAAAGACTTGTGCTAGACCCAAAATATTATTGGTTGATTGGGGATGTTCCAGAAATGCCCCAACTATCCGATATTGACATATCACTCAACATTGGAACTTTGGAACAACTCTTATCGGTTTGTGAGTTTCAGAAAGCTTTGACTATCTGATAGTTGGTGTTCGGTAAGGTTGCATAGAGTCTTGGTGACAAGCAAGGGTATTTTGGTATATGTTTGTGTTTCAGTATAGCAAGTCTTCGTGTTTGTATAAGCACGAATTTTCATCAACACTATGGATTTTGTTGTAGCTTCTAGTTTCACTATAGCTCTTTTCTACTTTGTAGATGTTCAGAGTTGTAGCGATGGGGTCTTTCGATGAAACGATAGTGTTTTGCTAATTCTCTTAGATGTCTTGGAGAAATGGGATGTTTCTCTGATGAGCGGGTCTTGAGTGTATTTAATGTGGCGACCAAAATGGGGAGGTCGATAGTTATCTTCCTACGGGATTTGGTTTCAAACCTTTATCGACTTGTTTGTCTCATGCATGTGGGATAATGTTGTAAATGTGAATGTGAATAGTTGAGAACCGTTCAACTACCAGATGGTTACTCTTCTAATCTTGGTGAAGATAAATCTTGTAGCAGACTTCTATGGAATGGTTTTATTGATTTTATAGCTCATTTATCTAAGCTAGTTGATCATTAAATTGGTCTGAAACTATCTTTGGTGTTCTGGGAACATATTATTATGTTTTAATGGTTTCTTGAGAATTATGAGTGGATGCCTAAAAGAAAAGGATCTATTCTCTATTGTAAACTTTGTTTGCTGAAATAAAGTGATTTTTTTCTTGGTGGTGGGTTTTTCTCCCATAAGGGTTTTCCCATGTTAAATATGGTGTTCTCGGAGATTGAAATTTTGTTGTTTATTTTGTATTCTGATTTGTGCATCTTAATGATTGTGAATGAAATTGAAAGTCTTCTCTACTCTCTCGTTTAAGAAATTGACATTTAGAAAGTATTTTCTGCATCTTTCTTTCCTAACACTTTCCAATCTCTTATATATATCTACAACATGAATTTAGCTCACCAGTAAGTCAACTTCAAAAACACTTACAAAATATGAAACATGTAAGATGTGTCGGTTTAATCCATTCTCTAATGCACATATTGATCAAAACAAATTGACTACACACTACCCACATGTCAGCCAAACAACCTCAAACATAAAATCAGTCACCAAAATCACTCCAATAATTTTGCATAACATGTTACATCACTAGACCACCAAATAGCATTGTTCTTCCTAAAATACAAAATATCGGATCTTCAATCTTGCATGACAGACAACACCAGAGGCTAAGATTCTGGAATAACATACACCAAACATCCAACCATCTACCTAAACCACTGCAAAGAAAAATATGTAACCAAAGTGAAGTTCTACTCAAAATACTCCCATACTGTTGAATATTGTGTTCCACCTTGGAGACTTAAAACAAATTAGTTTTCATACTTCTGGTAGGATGAATCTATAAAAACTGGATGAAATCTCTGAGCTGGGCTTCCATCAATGACAACTCCCATACACTTGTGTAGTGTCTCTTGCCAACAATCTCCCCCTTTGGCATTAATGACAACACTTAATAAAAAATGACTAAGTGTCAAACCAAAAATTTGATACATCACAAACTTGCACAAAGAAAAACTTCTAAAAACTCTAGACTCCCCTTGAGACTATACACCATTTTTCACTTTCCTATCTCTCCCTTTGACATCAATGACAAAGTCAAAATTCTGGAAATCAATTTTTTTTTAAAACTGTAGAACACAAGATATCACTGAGAGGGGGGTGAATCAATGATATAAACAATTTCAAACAATGTGTGCAACTGGTAGGATAATGAAAAAACTAACAAGAAACCACACACAAGAGCCCATCACATAACACTAGATATACGAGGAAAACCCAATGTGGGAAAAACCTCAGTGAGAAATGTTGTTGGAGATCCACTGCTCCAATCCAACCTCACAATGAAATAACAGTTATACAATGTTTAGGGCACCAACCCCTAATAGTTTATGGGCACCTACCCAAAAGAGCACCAACCCCTAACAATTTATGGGCACCTACCCAAAGGAGAACCAACCCCTAATCTATTCTGAGCACTAACTCAAGGAGCACCAACCCCTACACTGAGCACCCACTCAATGAAAAACAATGAGATATAAAATCAATACAATTATAAGCACCTTGTTACAAATGAGTTTTGTAACTTTTGCAAACTATTCACTCTGTCGGTTGAACTATTTTCTGTCACACTGCTTCTTCTTTACCGGTCCTTTGTTGTTTCTGTTTGAATCCTCTACAACTCAGTTTCTTCCTTAACAAATATCCTCTCACACTTTCTCTTCTCTCCTTCACTCTTTGTTTCTACCATACCGATTCAGACACTGTTAGTTAGATGAATTGTTAAAATTTGTAAACATTTACCAGTTACCTTGAGCCTTGCAAGTTAAATCCTTCTTGTCAGTTCTTATTCTAACACTCAATGTTAGACACAATGTGCCACTAAGAGGGAGGGGGGTGAATCAATGGTTTACAAACTTTTCCCTTTATCTACCCTATGTGTGAATATCGATTATCATCCTAATACCTAGTGGGTCTACTTGTAAAATAAATCAAGACAATCCAATGCAATCATACACAAGGGCACATCCCATAACACCAGTATATATGCGGAAAACCCAAGATGGGAAAAACCTTGATGAGAAATGTTGTTGGAGTCTACTACTCCAATCCAGTCTCACATTGAAATTGATTACAAAGTTTAGGGCACTAACCCAAGGAGCACCAACCCAAAGGAGCACCAACCCCTACTATTTATGGGCACCAACCCAAAGGAGCTACAACCCCTACACCAAGCACCAACTCAGTGATTACAATACAATATATCATAACAAAAGTAATAGCCCAGTTATAAATGAGTTCTATAACAACTAATGATTCAGTTCTCTCTCGATTTCCCTTCTCATCAACTTTATCGGTAGTTGTTCTATCTTCCACTCAGTCTCCTCTCCATTGGATCATACTCTATCTCATTCACTATTTCCTCCTTCTATCTCTACTTCTCTCTTTCTGAATCAGCCTCTACCAGTTGTTTATCTGACAAACTTTGCACTTGACTGCAAGTTACTCAGCTTACCGATTCATCCCTTCTCTATTCTATGCCTGTTGAATCTTCTCTTCTACTCTTGCACACAACTTCTTCACTCTGAGCTACCTTTTGGTGGGCTTGATCACCATTGGTTCTCCCCTACTCTTAGCCTCTTCTTTTACTTACTATTTTCTTTGATCTTATTGGTTAAGCATTTTCTAAACCCTCTCACTGGTTGCATCTCCAACACACAATTTATATGATCTTTGATGAAGTCACTAAATGGTTGGCTCACTGTTGCGCTTTCACACTCCACTCTTCAACATTCAACATGTAGCATCATAATCTCCTGGTCTTTGGTTTGCATACATATATCCAGGTTTTCCTACCAAAACACAAATTCAAACATTGGCGAGATCAGGGTTTCTTATTTGACCAATGAGCCATACCATATCCAATCAAATCTCCTCAAATCATGTCTCAGAGATGATTGCATGTACATCACTGCCAACATCGTGTCTTCCAGTGCATGCCTTCCATCTTTAGAAATCTGCATTCAATCTGTCAGCTCATCTTTTGGTCAATCACCATAAATGGTTCAATGTTTTTCTTCACCTACTTCAATCTATATCCAAACATCCTACATCGAATAGTGCACTCCATGGATCCAATCTAATACGTCCAGCCTCGAGTTGGAACCCCTCTGCAACTCGACCCACAATAGTTATAGTCAACATTAATTGTCGACCAACTCTACAACAACATCACCATCACGACACTTCACCAACCTCTGCAAGCTTGCCACTTCAACTCCATGTGGCATCCCTAATGGTATCCATCTCAACTTAGACCTCTATGTCAGTTTAGATAGAATCATCAACCAAACACTCAACTAGTGCACACCTACCATACATCTAACCCTATTGGTTCTCTAGTAACCCTACTAGTATGTCTTCTCTTAGCACCTTTGTTGACATCCACCTTAGCTCACTATGTCGAACTGACATGGTCACTGACCAATATCACACAACCGATGTATGCTTTATACTAACGGCCCCTCTTTGCCTACCAGTTAACCTTCTTGCCTTGTCCTTCCTTATGTTGGTGGATCTTGTCAGCCCAGTCATCAATCATGTTAGTCTTCAGCTACTTTCTTGGATGACACATCATGTTTATCTTCATCAGACTAAGAGCAATTCACCTTTATCTCTTTATCCACTTGGTTGTATGTCGGTATTCTCCTTGTTTACCAATTTGCATGTTTCTTCTTTCATATCGGTAGTGTGCATGTTATCTTCATGCCAACTATTTCCATCCGTTATGGATCAGAGGCAATGCCATTTTCCATCTGTATACTAGTAACTTCATGTGTGAAACTACAGAGCCTTATCTTCATTTAACTGGTTCTCTTCTCAACCGGTTTGCCAAGAAGGCAAACTCACCCTCTGAATTATGTTGGCAATTGACACTCAATTGGTTGGTTTCACTATGTTGTCATTGATGGCACCATGGTATCTTGTTTCGGCTTCATGTTTTGGTTCAATTGTGTACTAGAAGGCACTTCACAGACACTTCACCAGCACCGACACCGACACCAACACCGGCACCAACACCGATAGGATGGAAGGATTTCTTTGGTTACCAACTATGTAGTCCGACATGGTTTAGAATCAGGTTATTGGTATTGAAGGCCGACATCTTTTGGATCTGGCATCGGCAATTGTTTTTGATATTCATGTATTTATGTTATCTAGCCGACATGTATATTGATATTGTAATTATATTTGTAAGATAACATAAGGCATGATAAATTGTATAGGGTATATAGGTCAGTTGGATTAGATCATTTTGATATATGATGTGTATTAGGAAGAAAATAGTGAAGAAGATGTGAAACATATGAGAGAGATCATGTATGTGAGGATATTTATGTAAGGGGAATTCTGGTAAAGCATTTAGGGTTTCAGACCAGAATAGATAGAGCTTAACCAGAACTGTATTTAGGCATAGAAGATGCTATCTTAGCAGTTCATTCATTACTCTGGATTATAGTCTAGATTTATATATAGTCAGTGAGGCTCCTTTTGTAATTGAGCAGTGTGCTCTAGGCTGTAAGCCTTCCTACAAGTGCAGGCCCCTATATTTTGTAATATCTCTTCATATGGCCAATGGATTGATATTGTCAGTCACAAATCCCACTGTTGTTTTTCCTCTTTGAGGTTTTCCATGTATAACTTTGTGTGTTATGCTATTCATTTATGTGATTGGCTTATTGGTTACTTTACTTATTTCAATTCTATATGTACTGGTATACCAGTTGGTGTATGCATTCTTCATTGAGGTTAAAATTGATCATTCTAGTAGAATATTGATTCACCCCCTCACTCCTCTCAGTGTTCTTGGATTGCACCAATTGGTATGAGAGCCTTGTGCCTCAGAGGAAGTTTAACAACTTGAGGGAGATCCTAAATCCAGAATCCATGGATATGGGTTTGGAAAAGCAACTTGAGATGGCACTTGAAGATTATGATGTTGAAAGGATGTAGAACTTAATGCTACAATATGAATTGAATTCTGCTAAGGAATTCATTCTTGTCCTACATGAGAGTCTTTTATCTATCCAAGCTAGGAGGAAGGAACTTTTGTAGAATAAGGATGATGAAGAGAAAGATGCACTTAAGGAACAACATCAGAAACTGAGTCAAGAGAACATGGTTATGAGAAATGAAATACAAGCTATAACTATAAGAATGTCTGAGGAGATTGAGAAGAAAAAGGAAGAAAATCTTGTTGTATCTTTGAAGAACAAATTTGAAGAATGTGGTAGGTTGGTTCATCAAAATGATATGTTGAGAACTGATTTAGTACAATCCTAGAGTAATGAACAAGAGCTTGAGAGACAAATGATAATTGACTATTGCAAGTGAGTATAAATAAAAATTAAAGATTAGTTCAACACAACTAGATGAGTTATTGACGGGATAAAGGTAGAATGGAGATTCCAGTGGACTTGGATTTGAACAAGGAAAGATTTTTGGTACTGCAAATAAAGATCAAAACCATAAGGCACTGGTAAGGCAGCTCAATGCTTATAAATTTAATGGTAGATGTTTTATTTTTAATAAATTTGGTCACATGGCTAGGAAATGTAGAAATAGAGAAAATCATAACCCTGATTCTTCTCCTGGTCAATGTTCTAAATGTAGTAAGTATGGTCATAAGACTGAAGATTGTAGAATGAATGTAAAATGTTATGCATGTGGAAAATTTGGACATGGCTAATCAGTGCAAGTCAAGCAATTATATTGGTTTTAGCAAAGCAATTCAAAAAAACAATGTTACATGTTATGCATGTAATGAGATTGGACATATTGCTAAAATCTATAGAAGTAGAAATCCACTGGTTGGTAATGGAGGATCAAATGAGAAAGGAAAAGAAAAGGTTAATGAAATACAATAAGATCATACCTAGGGATTGGTCAAGAAGACCAAAGAACAATCAACAGATGGGAATGCACCAGTTACTTATCTGACAGAAGAAGTTTCTCCTGCACCGGCAGGAAGCTCATCTAGTAACTGAGGCAGATGCCTTAGGGGTAGGAAAAAATTCATGAAGATGATCCATATTCCCTAGGAAGAGGTTCTGGAAGATGTTCCAGACATTGGAGATGCTTATCTAGCATGGATATGTTTGTTCGAGATTCAGTATCTTTCACCGAAAGTCATTGATGTCAATGAAAGATTAGGGTTTTTCTTGGAGGATAAAAGGTTGAATCTACTTCATTTTTTATCACCTTGCATTCAAAGCAATTAAGGGTGAGTCAGTGCAATCAGATATCTTCTTGAGCAATTTCACCAGCGATTGGAAGAAGTCTTTAGGGTTTTTCACTGACAGCAATTCATAGGTATTTATCTTCAATCATGAAAGTGAGATCATCATTTGTACCTATCTTTGTTGCAAATCTGATTGTTGTTGAGGTCAAGGACCATCCCAGATTGAGTTTCAATAAATATCTACATTTGGCTACCCTAGACGATTCGATTGGAGCTTTTTCCTATGTCCCAGAAGGAGTTGTGTATGTTGAAGATATAAGAGCCTACATACATTGTCATATTGAGGATTTGGGAGCGTCTGATATCAAGAGAATGTACATGAATGAGATAATGGGAGATTCTGGAAAGGTTAAACCTGAATACAAGCACATTGAGGATATAAGGTTTACCGACATTCTAGACATTCTGGAATTCGAAGATGAAATTGTTAGGTATGTCTTGAGTAGAGTGCATGGATAGTTTATCTCATTAGATAGACCATATAAGATTAAAAAGTAGGCCATTAGGGCAATCACCGGTTTACCATAGGTTGGGCAACATCCAGATAAGAAAATTTCTAATGATCATGTCAACAAGATTACTGGTGCAACTTCAGACAAGCGATCTATGAGAATTAGTACTATCATCGACACAGACATTAGAATCGGTAGCATGGTCATCGATTACAAGGTAACTCAATCAAACCAACTGAATTTTGTTTCTAGCCCCTACATTTTCATAGCTTACAAGATGATGAGAGAAAATGAGAAATTGGATCTATGTGGTTGGATGTTGGATGAACTGTTGATAAACCTAGGAAAGATTAAAGGAGAAAAGAAAGGGATTTTCTGGTATGGTAACCTAATTGTCTATTTAATGCTATTTTTCATAAATGAGACTCCTGGTTTTGGGAAGAGACAACGGGCATTTGATATCCTGGTAGGGAGGCAACTGAAATAGTCAATTGCTACATTAGGTAGTCAGAGAGATGACAAAGTATGGGGTTATTTTAAGGCATTCCAAAAGGCTATGAAATATAGAGAAAGGATTCCTAAGCATATTGTTGAGAAATACTCAACTGACATATGCTTCATGGTGAAGAAAGATGAAACACTCATGACAGCGGTCAAACCTCGGAAGATCTAGATTGAGGAGATGGGCTATGAAGTTGATACAAATATTTTAGATGCTTATGCAAAGATGTTGATTGATGCATCTATTGATGAAGCTGAGAAACCTTGTGGTACTACTAAGTAGAAGACGTAAGAGGTTGAAACTAAGTTCAACTGAAAGAAGAGAGAAAAGTAGGAAGGAAAGGAAAGTAAGTTTGTAGAAATGGTTTCACAGAACATCAAAGCATTGATTGATGTTGTCCCGGAGAAAGGAAGGAAGAGAAAAGAACTAGAAGTATTCATTGATCCTATTGCAGCAGAGTCTACATCTGAGGATGATACACCCTTGGCTTTCATAAGGGTTATAAGGAAGAAAACTGAAGAAACTAAGGTAGAGGCTAAAAAGAAACCGGTTAGGAAAGTTATATTCAAGTTACCGGCATAGAAGAAAGCACCAAAAGTAACACCTTCGGCCCCATCCAGTACTGGAAGAAGGAAGAAGAAGGATGACTTTGATCTTGCAATTGAATCTGGTAATGCAACTATCATTCCACCAAAGACTTGTACAGAGTTAGTTAGTGAGATTAATAAAGATGGTATGTTAAAGAATGTACAATTTTATTATGAACATTTAGAGGATGATGAACAAAGAGAAATAGAGGAAACAATTTTGTTATATTTGGATATTTATAAGAAAGCCTTGATAGAAATTGAAAACCAAATACCGACAGAATTGTATGATATGTTAGATGCTAGGAGACTATCAACAATGCAAGAGGATAAGCATATAAAGAATCAAGAGTTCTTATTTGTTTGTGTTACTATTACTCCAGAGGGGATGGATAGGACACTTGAGGTTGTAGATAGGAAAATATTTAACAACAAACATAGAATAATCAGTCTTATGTTAGGAAGGGTAAATGAAATAATCAAGGAAACCCACAAGGCATGGGTTAAGTTCTTTGAAGAGAACTATGGTTTTTATACTTCACCGAAATCAAAAACAGATATTGTAGACATCCCGGTTGAAGGAAAAGGAAAGGGTATTTTGGGTACTTCACCCTCGATTTTGAAAAACATTAAGATAGTGGAAATTAAGCCCCCGGTAGATATAAATGTACAGACAAATGTTGAGAAATCAACAAATATAGAGTGTAAAGGTTGATAATGTACATGATACTAATGTTGAGGACAACAGTCCTCTAAATACAAATGTATAGGATGAGGTTACAGTTCCTAGGGAGGAACCAGTAGTTACTGAGACTATACCAAGTGGTGAAGCCACTGATACAAGTGAGGAAGCTATAAAGGTTAAAACTTCAAAGGAGAAGAAAGGGGAATCCGACAGGGATACCGATAATGAGTCCATTATTGTTGTCAATTGACACCTCACAAGTTGAATAGAAAAGCATAACCAAGATGAGTTCTACTAAACTCGTGATGATGGCTACACAAAAAATGATGAAGGAGGGATCTATGGATAGGGATTATTGATCAACCTATCACTGTTTTGCATAGACTAGTCCTGGAGTGCAAGTTTGACAGAGAAGCAAGCCCATCCGATAAGCTTAAAACAATTACAGAGCACATTTCAAAGGATTTTTAATCCTTGCAATAGATTTCAAACTGGCAAGCACTAGAGAGGTTTACATAGGCAAAGAGAGCTACATTTGATCAAGTGATTGAGTCTGAGAGGATGAAGATTAATGATAAGCTGGAATTGAAAGACAATTATTTAAAGCAGTGTACAAATATTTATAGATTATGTTGTAACACAGATGTTCTTATAGTTAATTTGGATAAGAGGATTAAGGAATCTCGAGAGAAAATTGCAAGTATAGCCAATTCTTTTGATGGATTGACTTCATTGACTACATCCATTGATGGTCAGATTTTGGTTTTGGAAGCCCAAATTTTTGTTCTTGAGAAAGAAAAAGACAAAATCATAAGAAGAGCCAGAAGTCTTAGAGGTTTGGCGAGTCCCCGATTGGATTCACTCAGTGTACATGAGTATATAGATATGGTTGGTAATCCCACACTGACAGAGTTAAATAAGAAAGTGTCATTTGCCCATATGTTAAATGGACTTGTATCTATTTTTGACACTTTCAAATCTGGTTGGGATACTTATCTTGAGCTATTGGAGAAGGCATATACATGTATTTTCAAATATATTAAGCTCTGGTAAGGTATTTTTGGGATATTCATTGTACAATATTTTTCATTCTTCATCTCGGTTTTGGATTTTTGGTATTCTTTTTAGAATTTTTGATGGTATTGATGTCAAAGGGGGAGTGATATAGATGTGAAAAAGAAAAAGGGAGTTGTATACATTAGGGGGAGATATGGAACTATGGAAGTATGGAGTATTTTGTACTGATGAATATTCAACTCAAGGGGAGCAGGTTTAGGATGAAACTGGTAGATGAAACCATGATCATTTTTCACATGAGTGTTTCCATCAATGCCAAAGCGAGAGATTATTGTCAATTGACACTCAATTGGTTGGTTTCACTATGTTGTCATTGATGGCAACATGGTATCTTGTTCTAGCTTCATGTTTTGGTTTAGTTGTGTACCGGCAAGCACTTCACACACACTTCACCAACACCGACAGGATGAAAGGATTTCTTTAGTTACCAATAATGCAGGCTGACATGGTTTAGAATCATGTTATCAATATTGAAGGCTAACATCTTTTGGACCTGGTATCGGTAATTATTTTTTATATTCATGTATTTATGTTATCTACCCGCCATGTATATTGATATTTTAATTATCTTTGTAAGCCAACGTAAGGCATGATAAACTGTATAGGGTATATAAGTCTCTTGGATTAGATCATTTTGATATATGATGTGTATTAGGAAGGAAATAGTGAAGAAGATGTGAAACATATGAGAGAGATCGTGTATGTGAGGATATTTATGTCAGGGGTATTCCAGTAAAGGGTTTAGGATTTCAAACCAGAATAGACAAAGCTTAACCGAAACTATATTCAGGCATAGCAGATGTTATCTCAGCAATTCATTCATTTCTCTAGATTGTAGTCTGGATTTATATGTAGTCTATGAGGCTCATTTTGTGATTGAGCAGTGTGCTCTAGGTTGTAAGCCTTCCTGCAAGTGAAGGCCCCTATATTTTGTAATATCTCTTCATATGGCCAGTGGATTGATATTGTGGGTCACAAATCCCACCGTGTTTTTTCCTCTTTGAAGTTTTCCACATATAACTTTGTGTTTTATATTATTCATTTATGTGATTGGCTTATTGGTTTCCTTACTTCTTTCAATTCTATATGTACCTGTATACCAGTTGGTATATGCATGATTTATTAAGGTTATATTTAATCATTCCAGTAGAACACTGATTCACCCCCCCCTCTCTTAGTGTTCTTGGATTCCAACAAACTCTTCCTTTTTTGCCTTGGTAGCACAACATGTCTTCTCATGCTGAACCGTTGCAGATCTTTGAACATATCCTATGGAGGCTTCCTCATATTTTACATTAGTCATCTGGTCTATGCATCTAATCACCTACGTTTTCTTACTCAGATTGTCTTATCCTAGAGAGTCATGATGTATGCCAAGTAAAATGGGATAAGCAAGGTATTGCCACTTATTGGTGGGAAAGGATCTATGTCACTTGCTAGTATTAATGTGACATCCCTAAGGAGTAGATGCATCTTCAACTTGACATATGACCTAGTAGCTTTCCCATATGACATCCTTTCTTACTGAAGCAACACATTCTCTATCACTCTTGTCTTCATCTAGTGGGAGTCTTGTTGTATAACATCCAACTCTTACCGGTGGACTGCACATGCTTCACCTCTGGTGTTGATGTGATTCTTGTAACATTCCAGTTGGCATCCACGCAATACCAACACATTAATTACTGGTCATCATACCATATCAGTCTCCAATGCATGTCTACAACACATGCCAACAATGACTTGTGTACTGATGACCCACAATACTTGGTTGACATCAATGTCATCAATACACTTTAATATCCCACACCAGTTATGCTATACCGGTTGATATCAATGACAACACAATGCCAATACTCAATCACTCCAATATTTTTTCTATCAACACTCAGACTGGTCAACTCTCACCAAAATAAAAACAAAAACTTTATGCACTTAGGGTTTTCTTCACCGACCACGATCTGTATCAAATCGGATCTCATCTTCTTGAATCAACAACCTGCAATAGTTCAACAAAAGGCTCTATCCTTATTTATTCTACCAATAATCGTTTACTATATTTAACAAACTGGAACCTGTTCATCAATCTTGATTTTGTTGATCACAATAAATGATCTAGTTGTTTCTTTCTCTAGATCAACAAGAAGATCAGATATCCTACTTCGATCATAATACCAAAACTAAAATCTCTACCTTTCGATCTTCTTTGAGCTGTAATCCTCTGCAATCGATCCGTGATTTCTATAGTCTTCATTTAATACTAACCTAGTTGGCAGCTACCTTGCCGACGCATCATTCACCTACCACTACATGTTCGCCACCTAGAGTCCATATGACATCTTTGTCAACATCCAACTCACTTGACTGTGTCGGTTCAAACTTGGTCACCAACCAAACATGCTACCAGTATACACTAACCGATTAACCTTCATATCATGCACTTCTCTGTTATTCCCATTAGGACATGTTAACATACTACCAATGACTATCCTCAACCATTTTGCCAAAATGGAAAATAGTTCACATCCTTTCATCTTCTTATCTGGGTCCTTCAATTTGTCTCTTTGATTGCTTACCGGTTGATATCAACATGCCAATAATATGCAATACTGGTAACATCAACTTGCATACCGATAACATCAATTTTCATACCGGTAACATCAACTTGCATACTGGTAACATCAATCTGCATACTGGTAACATCAACTTGCATACTGGTAACATCAATCAGCATACCAGTAACATCATTCTGACATGAATCTGCATACCGATAACATCAACTTTCATACCAGTTAACATAAATGATAATACAATGCCAACAAAAACTTACAAAAATTTGAAGATATCTACAAAAATGTTCTTTAATGATTGCAAATGATCATCCCATCCCTTCTTTAGATTCTCCAAAATAGATATGAGGGCGCTGAATAGATATGCATGCATCTTTGCTGCCCTAAGTTATGTAGGAGCACTTTTATTCAATGCATTCTGGGCATCCTACAGACTATAGGATAGACTGTCTAACTGAGGAGTGATTAGATTCCTTGGCTCCCCACTCTTCCTACACTTATATCTTTCTCTTGATTTAGATTCTTAATTTTATCAAGTAAAAATATCACCTGATTTTCTTTGCTACTCATAAAAATGGACTAAGGATCATAAATATTGGGATAGGTTGGCCAACTACCCTTCACACTCCTTTATCTTCTTATCAATCTCAATAGTGAACTTAGGAAATACAAGGAATGATGTGTAGACTCTTCATCCTTCAACTAGTCCATCTTGAATTCTTTGAACAGAGGTGGCAAAACTTTTTATGTCTCCTTCAATCATTTTTTTAGAACTGTCTTCATCCTCATAGCTTTAAATTTCTTAAAATCTTTGCCTCGACAACTTTCTCTAATGATTCAAAATGAGAATCAACTGAATCGAGCAAACTCTTTAGTTTAGAGAGGGTGTGTCGGATGAGTCCTTCTTGAAAGATGGTAAAAAATTCTCAAGAACCCTCGTTGCCAATGATATTACCTCACTATCCTTGGTGTGATATTTCAATAAGTCTTCACTAGCTTTGTCTTAAGCAAGTGCAACCAATTTAAGTGTCTGGACAGGGGATAGAGAGTCAAGATTGATGGTATCTTGGGAAAATTCTATGTCATCCATGATCTACTTCCCCTTCTCATATTCCACTGTGTCTCTTGCCATCAAAATCTCTTCAACCTTGCTTTCTATTTTCTCTGCTTCCTTCTCTACTTCTACTGCCTTCTCTACTTCCATCTCAAGTTCAATAGTTACTACTGGAGGGTTCTAAGTTCCCTCAACTACATCAACTTCCTTTTGACTTGCATCCTCTTCCACATCTATAGCATTCTCAACTCCTACATCTCCCGCAACATCTAAGTCAACCTATTGAGCTATTTGTTCACCCAAATCAACAATTTTTGGCTCATCTTCTAGGGATGTCATTCCTAGGACTTCTGAAATAGACTTTTGAACATCTTCTCAAGATCTCTCAAGAATCACCTCATAGTGATACTTTAAAAGAATTTCCCTCAAAATTTGTTCAATCTCCTTGTGAACTTCTTTAGTTTTGCCAATCATTAATTTGTTCACCCTTTATTTACTCTTGAACTTATCCTAGTTTTCATTAAGAATTATATCTATTTCCACTTTAGAAATTATCGAACAAAGTTGCACTAACACATACTCCCTTATCCTTTCTTCCTCTAATCTAGCTCTCTTTCCTTATTTCTAAAAGTTCATACAAGCTCTTAGGAACTTCTGATACAATCTCAATAAGTGCTCTATTATACTTATTCAAGTATATAGTTGTGACCTCTTCCAATGATCTCTTCCCTTTATCATCCAATGGATCATAAAATTAAGAAAGTAGTTTTAGATTACCTTGTTCAGTTATTGCTTCTTTTACTTGCTTGAGTGTTATTTCAGATTGTTCTGCTTCAGCTTTTGACTTCTTGCTAGGTTGTCCCTCATCAAATGGTCGCTTCTTGACAACTCTAGTAGCTATAGTTCTTTTCTTCACTTCTTTTCCAACTTCATCAGATTTAGTTTCCTGTTCTTTTGTAGGTGCTGACACATAAACTCTATGAGGTTGCTCTTTATTCCTCTTTATTGCTCCACCAGATGGCTAGACTCGAGGCTTAGGAGAATTTGATGTTTTTTGAGCATCGGAGGAGGGTGTAGAGCTCCTTGTCTGCCTTGGCTTAGATGGAGGGGTCTTCGGTTTGTCTTCCTTAGGCTTCACCATGTCTTCATCCTTCAAAATGTTCTTCTCTCGAGCTCTCTAGACCGCCTCCTTGGTGATCCCCATATTTTCTGCCATTTGCTCCACCTCCTTCCTTACTGTCTTCTGAATCTCAAGTTTCTTGAGTTGAGAGTGCAGACTCAAGCTTTTTTTCTTATATGTGCCAAATCTCTCCTTAGATTTGTCCACCAGTTTTCTCAATAGGTGTTGAGCATATGCCTCAAGTACATGTCCTTCGACCTCATATTCCATGGGATTGATCCATGAAGTCCTTGGCTTAATGACTTCCATAAGGCATTGGCTAGTGTCTACCATAAAATAGATAGTATCTTGATATTTCTAAACTATGTCTTGAAGTATCCCCAAAGTATGCCTTTTTGTTCTTGAAAATCTCCTGGACTCTAAAGTGTCTCTTTGATCTGAACAACCATCGACCTGTCATAGGCCCACTGAAGCATTCCTGCTCCTTGAATATTATTCATAAAGTAGAAATATAGATAGATAATCAAAGTGCCAAACTTGAACACATGTTTTTTATCTTTCTTTATTTTCTTCAGATTGCTCAAGAGCTCACTCCGAGAACCTCACACAAGTCGTACAACTTACCTTCCTTCAAGATTTGATGGGCATTATATATGGATGTATCGGATACCAAATTGTCACAACCATATTGATAGACTTTTTATCCTATTACCATCGATGCAAATCTAACATGATATTCAATTATATCACTAATTGTCATTGCCCTCTTGTCAAATTGTGAACTGGTTGCTTTTGTTATGGTCTGGTTTTTCACATTTTTGAAACCAGATACCTCACTAGTCAAATTTAGATAGGTCACCACCTTGATTTTTTCTTGGTGATCTTATGCAATTTGTTAAGCCACATAAGCTTGCCATGCATTTTTCTCAAGATATACCAGACCCACTTTGGTTCATAAAAAATTGGGAAATTCACAAACTCTGTGAAACCCTTTTCCTCAAGTGTTTTGAAATATGGTTTTAGGTTTCCCATCTCATTAATCATATGATCTATGCAAAGTTTTAACATCTAAGCATTCCCAAGTTCTTCAATATTATAGTGATAGTAAATCCTAATATCTTCCACATGCAAAACTCCATATGGGACCAATGAAAATGCATCGTTTGGATCATCTTCCATCGATTTGTAGGGATATTTCTTGAAGTTTGGTCTATCCCATTCAATTACCTCAACTACCAGTGGAGTCACAACACCATTTGATGCCATATCAAAAAATTTAGGTTTTAAATTGAAAAATTTCTCAGAGAAATATCTTTTCAATCTTCAACTGGATGCAAGATCTCTTTGATAAGTTTCTCTATCTTAGTAAAATCACCTTCACGATGCTTTGCTACTTTCTCACTTCAAATGAAAAGTGAGAAATGAGAGATGGGTAAATTTTTATATGTCGCATACCTAACCTTTAGGTATAATAAATGCTCTTTAACCCTAAATCTTTCAGACACCCTACATTCATAGGTTCTCTTCTGTGGACCTTCAGTTTGGCTCAAATCTTCTGAAAATGCATCAGTGACAATCACACACATGTTTGCAACCTGTCAAAAATAGGTATAAATCTCCAACAAGGGGTTTGAAAGATTTTCATGAAAAACTCCTCCTAAGGCCAGATGCCTTAGTTTAGTTACCAAATGAGGTTCCAACACTGGAATTAAGTGCGGACCCACTTCGTACATCATTATTGCTCTTCTTCACCCAAGTCTTATTCATCTACTCTATGATCTCCTCAATTTTCACTTTTCCTTTCTCATCTGGCTTCACATTCTTGTTTTTATCTAAAGGAACTCTCCTATTTGTGTTTCTTCTTCTACAATACTTAGCAATGTGATTAGATTTATTGCAAGCATAGAAAACAACATTATTCCTCTAATTAGGTCTGAAATTTCCTTGATTTGTCCTTGATTTGCATTAATTAGCAATATGTCCAAACATACCACTGTTGGCATGGTGATGATTTTTGTATTGGATGACTTTATGTGTTGTCATTGATGTCACACATATGTTTTTATTGTCTTAGTTAGGTTTAACTGGTATGATGGTGTCTAAACCGATATATGTAGACAAAAGGTATATGCAGTATAGACAATTGGTTTTGGTCAATTCCACTGACACCAGTTTCAAGATACATCGGAGAGAAGCAAGGAGACGAATGGAGACAATCAGTATGTGAGTTGGAAGCGGTCAACACTCAACCGGTATCGGTGTTCCAACCAGTTTCATAGATTGTGTGATGAGTTATCACTAGTCATGATGTGTTATCTCTAACCGACATTTTTGGCAGTGATTTGTGATGTGTTATGGAAGATTGTCCAAATTCACTGAACCTAGGAAATTATGCTGAGGTTCTTGAGCTGACATGAAATCTAATGTCTATAAAAAGACATTGTGATAAGTTATTTGGATAATGCAAGATACAAGTGATGTTATGAGTTAGAGTTGATGCGATTTATTGAAGGAATTACAGAGTATGTTGGTGATGCAGTATTGAGTGAGCAGAAAAGGATCTATACAAGTAGAATGTGCTATTCCTAGATCATACCACTTGTTGTTTTCTAATCACTACAGTAGTGAAATCCCCTAACTGGGTAAGCTCTAACAAGCTTCATTGTACAAATTCTCTAACAAAGTGATTCATTAACTTGGATCTAAATCCTCCACTGAGGTTACCTTTAACTAGGTATAGCTCCTAACAGGGCTTTGGGATGTTTAACAGGATTTGCTCCTAACAGAGCACTTTGTAGACCTTAACTGGTCAGTTACTTATTTCTGTAGATAGTTAACTTGTGAGTCCCATCTCACCGTGGTTTTTACACGTATAAACACTTGTGTTATGGTGAATGATTTACTTGTTGTGAATGATTTTATAACACTTTGGATTGCATGCAAAGTCTTAAGTAAACTGGTTAATTGTTTTTACCGGTCTGGTATTAAAGTGTTATTGTTTTTGCTATCACTGATTCACCTCCCCCCTCTTAGTTCTTTATAAGTCTATCAATTGGTATCAAAACCTAACTTCCTTAAGGCTTAATCTCTTGGAGGGAAACCCTAAAGCCATTATGGAGGATATGAGTTATAGAGAGATGGCTAGATTCCTTGATGCAACTAGGGATGAGTTTGAAACCCTGAGAGGTAGATTCAAGGCTTCACAAGTAAAGAGGAGAGAACTGATTGAGCAAGGAGATCTTTGACAATAGCTCTTCAAATGAGGCCAACATTGATGCACAAGCTGAAGAAGTGGAGAAACTGAATGGTGAAAAACTTAACTTAAGGAGAGAACTTGAAGCCCTCACAATCCATATGATTCAAGAACTTAAAGCAAGGAGGGAAGCTGAAGACCTGATCAAAGAGAAAGATCATGAGATTTATAAGATCAAGGAGGAGAATGGAGCTTCGCATGAACACTGGCATGAGGAGAAGGAAGAAAAAGAAGCATTACAGTTAGATCTTGAAATGGAAATGTCTCTTAGAGAGACTCTTACAAAGATTAATAAAGATCTTACCAAAGAGCTTACTGAGGCTAACGAGAAGCTTGAAAAAATCAACAAGAGATCCTCTATGCTGGATGAACAAATCCAATCTCAGAGGATGAAAGGTGACACATCTAGATTAGGATTCAATACATCTAAGAAAGGAGAATCTTTTGTTGGCATTACAGTAAAAAGAAAGATTGTTGGCATTTCAATAAGGATATTGAGAAGGTTGTTGAAGATTATTGATATAACTAAAGAAGGATGATTACTATCTTAATAATATTATTTTGTCATTGATGTCAAGAAATTGATTTTCTAATTTAGTATGATGTTGCCATATCTTGAGAAGTATGTTTTGATGAAAATTAAGAAGTCGGTAAATGACACAGAAAGAGAATGTGATAATAAAGGGGAGAAAGGAGTTATTCAATGGGCAACTATTACCAAGTTAGACAATGATGAGATCATGTTGTTTTGATTGTTTTGATATCCTAAATATGATGTTTAATACTGTACTATGTCACTGAGCAAGGAATCTAGTCGGTAAACCCTAAGGTTATCGATATCGGTTAAAGAAGGCAGAATGTCTACCGAGTGAAGTTCAGTGTTAACCGAGTAATAACCGAGTTATAACAGATCGTATTGGATCAATACAAGCATTATTTAATGAAGGATAATGATGAGTTGGAGTTGATTAAATGATTGGTATGCCATGCATGAAGTTTGTTAAGGATCTATGGCAATGGAAGATCGGGAGGAAGATCTACAACTCAGATTGAACCGCAATAACCTTGTGCAAGTTCCAAGAAAGGAATGCAAGTCCCAAGGCAAGGTAAAACATTTTTAGATCGAAGGATACATTAAACCTAGTCAAGTTTGAAGATCTGATGGCAAAGATTGATCATGGGAAATGTGATCAAGGAGATTAAGTGGTTAGAATTATTTATAAATAAGGAATTGTTGATGAACAATGAATGCGGGAAAGTGTAAGCACATTGATGCTCCAGTAATGTTTACCGAGCATAGAAGCTTGGAGATCTGATTAAAGAATAGATTGAGGAGCCCAATAAGGGACAAGATAAGTCTTATGACAAGATTGTATTGAGAAAATAGGATCTACTTTAGCATTTTAGATGTGAAGTTGTAGATATATTTTATTATTGTTGTTTATGTTGTAAGTGACAGAAAATCTCTTAACCGAGTGGACTTAACAGTATTACTTGTAAATCCTCTAGCAAGGTAACATTCTAAATGAGTGTTTGAAATCCTTTGACAAGGTCACTTCTAACAAAGTGCAAGCTCCTAATAGATTTGAGGGAAATCCCTTAACCGGGTCACATCTAGCAATGTGTTTGTAATCTTTAACATGATTTCCTTTTAACCGAGCATACTCTAGAAGAGTATATTTCTTAGTGGGTCCGAAATCCCACAGCGGTTTTTCCCTATCAGGGTTTCCATGTTAAATCTGGTGTTATATGAGTTGTGATGTTATATGTTCATGAGTTTAAATGTTTTATAGTTTTATGTAGTATATGCTACCAAGGTTGAATCTATTGAATATCTTGAAGATTAAGTTTGTATGATTCACCCCCCCTCTCATCTTATTATCTATTGACTTAGAGCTTTTCATTTAGCATATGTAATTAACAATTAGTATCAGAGCTTTGGACTCCAGAAGAAAAGTTCAAAGGCACTTCAGGCAAAGATCCGAAGATGTATAAAAGGGATATACCAAAGCTGAACAAGTCAAGTTTCTCCACATGGAAGAAAAGGATGAAGCTGCACTTATCAGGAATTGGAGAATATGCAACATATTATCTGGAGAATGATTACATTGCACTGAGCACCTACCCTATGAAAATGGAGGAGATAAAAGCAAAGTAAGAACATACTCAAGCTATGATCGAAATAACATCAGCATTGACTGACTCAGAGTTTAATGATCTAGAAGGCTATAATAATGCAAAGGCAATGTGGTCTAAGCTCATATCTGTGTATGGTGGTGATGAACATGTTCAAAGAGAAAAGGTAGATAGTCTAAGAGGACAACTTGAATCCATGAGAATGAATGAAGAAGAAAACATAACACAATACAGTACAAGGTTGAAAGAGATTGTCATTCAAATTAAAGGAGCAGGTGGAACTATTGAAGAAAAGGATGTAACAAGTAATTTATTAAGAACCCTTCTACCAGCTTATGCTATTTGAGTCTCTACAATCAATGAATTAAGGTATGTACCAAACATGCCAGTCTCTTTGGATGCTACTATCGGTAAGCTACATGCATTTGAGTTAAGTAATTTTGATAACAGTGGGTCTTCAGTAAATAAAGTTGAATCCGCATTCAGTTCTTTTCATCTTGGTGAATCTAATGATTATAATGATAGAACAAATAAGTATTCTAAAGGAAATCATAGTGGAGCAAGTGAAATATTTCATAAAAACATGGAAGAAGTACACAAACTATATGAGGAAATTAGAAAGAAAGAAGAGTTTGAAGCACTATTGGCCAGGAGGTTACCGAGAGGCAAAGGTAAGTATAAGGGAAAGCTACCTTTGAAATGTTTCAATTGTGATAAAATATGACATATGGCTTCTAACTATCCTGACAGAGAATCTAGTGAAAAGAGAGAATGCCGAGAAGATAGACAGAAAGACAATCACTATAGAGGACATCGAGACTTCAGAAGGAGAGATAGAAAGACATGCTTAGTTGCTGATGAGGAATCCAATGATG
Organism: Cryptomeria japonica; assembly: GCF_030272615.1. Classification (NCBI taxonomy): domain Eukaryota; kingdom Viridiplantae; phylum Streptophyta; class Pinopsida; order Cupressales; family Cupressaceae; genus Cryptomeria; species Cryptomeria japonica. The sequence continues at coordinate 671,147,591 of NC_081408.1, read as the reverse complement.
ACAAATCTGATGAAACTGAAATAGAGGAAGTTGTTTATGTGGCTATTAAAGATGGATCAGATGAAGAAAGGTATGAAGAAAAAGCCCTAGTATCTCACATAAATAATAATGATTCTTGGATCATAGACAGTGGATGCTCTCATCACATGACAGGTGATAAACACAAGTTTGTTAAACTAGAAAATTATGATGGAGGTTATGTAAGATTTGGTAATGATGCCCCATGTCTGGTGAAAGGTAAAGGTTCTATCACACTTCTTGACAATTCTAAATGTAATGATGTATACTGGGTTGAAGGTTTGAAATACAATTTGTTGAGTGTAGCACAGCTAAACAATACAGGATACCGAATAGAATTTTAGAAGGGAATTGTCAAAATTCATGACAAACATGGAAAGCTAGCTGCTACTGGGACTCAAATAAGAGGTAACACATTTCATCTTGACTCAACTCGGAACAAATGTCTATATGCTAAAATAGAAGAAACCTAGTTATGGCATAAAAGGTTTCGTCATGTAAATTTTGATAATCTGATCAAAATAAGTAAGAAGCATTGTGTAAGAGGTCTATCGAGCTTGGAAAAACCTAAGAATGCTATGTGCCAGGGATGCCAGATGCGTAAGATGACAAGATCAAGCTTTACAAGTAAGTCCTACACCTGTAAAGGAATTTTAGATCTTGTACACACTGATCTTTGTGGTCTTGTGAAAGTTCAGAGTTATTATGGTGATAAATATTTCATATTATTTGTGGATGATTACTCAAGAATGATGTCAGTAATGTTTTTAAAAGAAAAATCGGAAGCTTTTCAAATGTTTAAATGGTACAAGGCAAGAGTTGAAAATGAAACAGGAAGACAGCTGAAATGTCTTAGATCTGATAGAGGAGGAGAGTTTACTTCTGATGAATTTAACTTATACTGCAATGATCATGGTATAAAAGGCAAGTATTTGCATCGAGAACTCCACAGCAAAATGGGATAGTTGAGAGAAGAAATAGATCTATTGTAGATTGTGCCAGAACCTTGTTGATTGAAAAGAAGGTACCTCAAACATTCTGGAGAGAAGCAATAAGCACTGCAGTCTACACCCTGAACTGAGTACAACTGAAGAAAGGAACTATGAAGATGCCATATGAAATCTGGTATGACAAGAAACCTAATGTAAGTTACTTTAAAATCTTTGGAAGTAGATGCTATGTTCACAAAGATGACAAAAATGGGAAGTTTGATCAGAGAAGCGAGGAAGGAACATTCCTTGGTTACTCTTCTAGAAGTAAAGCATTTAAATGTCTGATCAAATCATCTAAAAAAATAGTGGAAAGTGCAAATGTGAAAATTGATGAATTTGCAGAAAGAAATGATGAAGGAAATTCCAAAGAACTAGAGAATTATGAAGAATTTGTGTATGTTCAACCAAGAAGTCCTACCGAGAAAGTTGTTGAAGAACCTGAAGATTGTATTCAGTTACCGAGTGATGAAGAAGATCATACAAAGCCTACCGAGCCTATATTAGCCAAATATGTAAGAAGAAATCATGCATCAAGTCAAATTATAGGAGATAAGGATGATCCAGTAATGACAAGGAACAAACTGAGATAGAACACATGTCTGATATCTGAATTTGAACCGAGAATAGTAAAAGAGGCATTTAACAATGAAGATTGGGTAAATGCTATGCTAGAAGAGATTGATCAAATCAAGAAGAATGAAACATGGACATTGGTTCCAAGACCAAAGGACAAAAATATAATCGGTACAAAATGGATTTTCAGAAACAAGCTAAATAAAAAAGGTGAGGTCATTCGGAACAAAGCAAGACTAGTTTGCAAAGGTTATGGTCAAGAAGAAGGAATAGATTATGGTGAGACTTTTGCACCTGTGGCTAGACTTGAGGGAGTAAGAACATTGTTGGCATATGCTGCTTTCAAAAATTTCAAGGTATATCAGATGGATGTTAAATCTGCATTTTTGAATGGTATATTAGAAGAAGAAGTTTACATTGAACAACCTGAAGGATTTGTTGAAGACAAGAATAAAGATCAAGTATGTAAGCTGAACAAAGCTTTATATGGTCTAAAGCAAGCACCCAGAGCATGGTATGAAAGACTGAACTCTTACTTAATCAAGATTGGTTTTATAAGAACAAGTGAAAATAGCAACATGTATATGAAAAATGATGAGAACAATGGTATATTGTTTTCAGCCATATTTGTTGATGATATTATTTTTTGTGGAAATGATTCTCAATGCAAGAACTTTGGAAATGAAATGTGCAAAGAATTTGAGATGTCATTAATCAGTGAAATAAAGTATTTCATAGGTTTACAAATACAGCAAATGAAAAATGAGATTTTCATTACTCAATCCAAGTATATAAAGGAAATCCTAAAGAAATTTGGAATGGAGGATTCAAAACCAGTAAGTACTCCTATGACAACCAACTGTAAACTATCAAAGAATGATGAATCTGCATCTGTTTATGAGACACTTTACCGATCTATGATTGGAAAGTTGCAATATGTTGTTCACAACAGACCAGATATAACACATGTAGTAGGTATAGTTGCAAGATTTTCTGTAGATCCCAAAGAAACCCATATGACAGCAATCAAGAGAATTTTTAGATACTCAAGTTTAGTATATGAAAAGAGGAATGATTTTGATTTAAAAGTTTATACAGATGTTGATTGGGCAGGGAACATTGATGACCTGGAAAAACACAAGTGGTGGAGCTTTCTTCTTAAGAAACAGACTAGTAAGTTGGCTTAGCAAGAAACAAGGATGCATTTCACAATCAACAGTTGAAGCTGAATATGTTGCTGCAGCATTGAATTTGTACCAACATAGCATGGATCAAATAATTATTGGAAGGTATAAATGAAAAGATTACCGAGCCAGTAACTATATTTTGTCATAACACTAGTGTCATTAACATTTCAAAGAATCCGATAATGCACTCTAAGACAAAGTATATCTCTATAAAGTATCATTATCTCAGAGAAGAAGTTCAAGAGAAGAATGTTATGCTAGAATATATCAGTTCAAAGGAGAAAATTGTAGACATCTTCACCAAGCCACTACCAAAAGACACTTTTGAGTATCTCAGAAGCAAGTTAGGGGTCCTACCCCTATCTTCTACTCACTGACAGAGTTCAATGGAAGCATCAATTAACTGATTTCATAGAATATTATTTATGGATTGATGCTAATTTTCATACTTTAGGAGATTTTCTAAAGGTGTGCGGGGAATTATGAATAGAGACAAGTTCCCTTCACATAGTGAGGCAATCCCTTCACAGGAGAAGGAACCCTAAATTAGTTTTCTTTTTGGCATTGTTGTCAAAGGGGGAGAAGACTAAATGGAGTAAATGGAGAAGATAACAAAAGACTAATGACTGGGGGAGAAGACTTCAAAAAAGACTTCAGACACATCTGAAGAAGTTGATACATTAATTAGAATCTGAATCAATTAAATCAAATCAAGATGGTTTTTCCATCAATGCCAAAGGGGGAGATTGTTGGCATTACAGTAAAAAGAAAGATTGTTGGCATTTCAATAAGGATATTGAGAAGGTTGTTGAAGATTATTGATATAACTAAAGAAGGATGATTACTATCTTAATAATATTATTTTGTCATTGATGTCAATAAATTGATTTTCTGATTCAGTATGATGTTGCCATATCTTGAGAAGTATGTTTTGATGAAAATTAAGAAGTCGGTAAGTGACACAGAAAGAATGTGATAATAAAGGGGAGAAAGGAGTTATTCAATTAGCAACTATTACTGAGTTAGAAAACGATGAGATCATGTTGTTTTGATTGTTTTGATATCCTAAATATGATGTTTAATACTGTACTATGTCACCAAGCAAGGAACCTAGTCGGTAAACCCTAAGGTTATTGATATCGGTTAAAGAAGGCAGAATGTCTACTGAGTGAAGTTTAGTGTTAACCGAGTAACAACTAAGTTATAATAGATCGTATTGGATGAATACAAGCATTATTTAATGAAGGACAATGATGAGCTGGAGTTGATTAAATGATTGGTATGTCATGCATGAAGTTTGTTAAGGATCTATGGCAATGGAAGATCGGGAGGAAGATCTACAGCTCAGATTGAACTGTAATAACCTTGTGCAAGTTCCAAGAAAGGAATGCAAGTCCCAAGGCAAGGTAAAACATTTTCAGATCGAAGGATACATTGAACCTGGTCAAGTTTGAAGATCTGATGGCTAAGATTGATCATGGGAAATGTGATCAAGGAGATTAAGCAGTTAGAATTGTTTATAAATAAGGAATTGTTGATGAACAATGAATGTGGGCAAGTGTAAGAACATTGATGCTACAATATTGTTTACTGAGCATAGAAGCTTGGAGATCTGATTGAAGAACAGATTGAGGAGCCCAGTAAGCCCAACAAGGGACAAGATAAGTCTTATGAAAAGATTGTTTTGAGCAAATAGGATCTGCTTTAGCATTTTAGATGTGAAGTTGCAGATATATTTTATTACTGTTGTTTATGTTGTAAGTGACAGAAAATCTCTTAACCGAGTGGACTTAATAGTCTTATCTGTAAATCCTCTAGCAAGGTAATATTCTAAATGAGTGTTTGAAATCCTTTGACAAAGTCACTTCTAACAAAGTGCAAGATCCTAACAGATCTGAGGGAAACCCCTTAACTAGGTCACATCTAGCAATGTGTTTGTAATCTTTAACATGATTTGCTTTTAACTGAGCATACTCTAGAAGAGTATATTTCTTAGTGGGTCTAAAATCCCACAGTAGTTTTTCCCTATCTGGGTTTCTACGTTAAATCTGGTGTTATATGAGTTGTGATGTTATATGTTCATGAGTTTAAATGTTTTACAGTTTTTTGTAGTATATGCTACCGAGGTTGAATCTATTGAATATCTTGAAGATTAAGTTTGTATGATTCACCCCCCTCCCTCTCATCTTGTTATGTATTGATTTAGAGCTTTACATTTGGCATCTGTACTTAACATCTTTTGGTACCAAGAGCAACATGCATGAAGGTAAAATTGCTCCTAAGGCTAAGAAGTCTACCAGTAAGAAAGCTTACAAGCATGTTTGCTTTATCTATCACAAACGTGGACATACTGCTAATGTTTATAGAAGCAGATCTAATGAGAACACATGCTATAATGCTAATACTAGATATTGTCTAGGATATTTAAAGGTCATTGTTACACATGCAATATGTATGGACATAGATCAATTGAATACAGATATGGAGTGAACAATCTGACACCTCACATGAATCCAAGACCTATTGGTGATTGGAGAAGGACTTATGACAACTGGAGAAAAATGAACTGGCAAAAACCCTATGTCAACCGGTTTAGTCCCTATGAGATGGAGAAGGTAAAAAATGTGATTTGCACAATTTGCAATAACTATGGACATGTGGCTATGAACTACAAAAGAAGAATTGGAAGAGGTAATGCAGGACCTTGGAGAGCATCTGGGATGGCCTTCTATCATTGTCACAAACCGGGACACATTGCCAAGTTTTACAGAAATAAGAAGAAACAACCAGTAAATCACTCTAAAGATCAGAAAGGAAAACAAAAGGTTGATGTTGAAGAAACTATAGCGGAGATGAATAGAATTTGGAAGAAGAAAAGTGAGGACAAGCCATCAAAAGAATCAAACCCTTCACCGAGTGTGGAGAATGCTACACCAGTAAATTGAGCTTTTCAACAAGCCTAAGGGGAGCATATTAGTAAATCGACTTCCAAACCCCTTGAAGAGTGTATGGTAAGAGATTTTTTCATTTTAAGTTGTAATATGAGAATTTTTTATATTTTTATCAATCGATTTTCTAAGGATTACCAACTGGTTATATACCTATTGGTATAGGTGAGTTTGCTAAGTGGTAATTAGGGTTTGTTACCCTATCAATAGTGTAATAAATGTAGTGGGTAAGTTAATAAAAGGAAGTTTCACTAAGTTATTTTTACCCCAATTGAATTTGAAGAAGAATTTGTGAGCACCCGTAGAGCGAAATAGAGCATTGTTAGCAGATTGAGAATGGATTTTTACTACGGATTAAAAATTTGAATCAGATTTGAAGATAAGGAAAGGCGAATCGGGTGTACATATGAGAGAGCAACCGGAAATCCTACCAGCATGAAGGGAATAAGGTATTTTTGTTAATCTCTCTCTCAAATCAAGATTAGCTAAAATGGCATCGCTGTCTACACTAGTAGAGAGTCTTTTTATTACTGTTGAAGCTATGGAGTTTATGGGAATGGATAAGATAGAGTCTTATAATGCATTGTCTCAAGTTCCCCAAGGTGTTTTGCTTAAAGGTGACTTGTCTAGTTACATAGATTACAAAATTGAGGATCTAGGGTCATTGGTAATGTATTCTCAACTTAAATCTCTATGTGAAAAGAGCAGGAAAATCAAACCCGAATATATTAGGGTTTATGAAAAGGGTTTTCATAATGCAGTCTACTTTCTTGAAGATTTTGAGGAAGAACATGTCAGGAATATCCTCAGTTGTGTACATGGTGGGAATATGTATCTTGATAGGTTTCACACCATCACAAAGGAGGCTATTCATGCAGTAAGCCGTTTTTGCCAAACCAGTGAAGTACCTAAATTGAGGAAAATCTCAAAGGAGACCATTATTGAGTTGACAAAGACCACTGCTGATGGTCATGCTATATCGGTCAATAACATTGCAGATCAAGGAATCGGGTTTTCAACAATGGTTATTGGCTATCAGATATTCCATTCTAGCAAGATGAATAGTGTACCATCTACTATTGTGCATGTCGCCTACACGATGATGAAAGAAGATGTAGATTATGATCTGTACAAGGCGATGATAAGTCAATTGATGTTGAATCTAGAATCAATAAAGAAAGACAATGGTCAGAAGTTGAAATATGGATAACTATTGATTGGTCTATTTTTCTACTTTTAGAATTTCATTCCAGGAATTGGTGATATTCAATGGTCTAAGGATACACCAGTTACAACCCAAATAAAGAATAGCATAAAGGTTGTGAAGAACATATTTCTAGTTGCAATGAACAAGTATTTCAATGAGTTTAAAAAGAAAATGAGCATGAGATTAACATTATTTGATGAAGTGGTGAAACACTTTGAAAAAGACATATGTTTCACTGTGACCACAAACTTTTGCCTTATGGAGGCTGTTGAACCGAGAGAAGAAGAAATGGAGGAAATAAGATATGAAGTCAATTATGACTTACTAATCGGTTATGCTAAAAACCTTTTGACATCTCCTAATAATAGAAAGAAGAAAAGACTGGGAACTTATCAGGAAAGGATTATGTAGTCACATAAATCTGTCCATTTAATTAAATGAATATTTACTATTTATTTGATTAATAAACCATCAGTCACCAGTTAATTAAATTAATATTTAATTAATTCATCCTCAAACTCTTCTCCTATTAATTAAATAAATTATTCAATTTATTTAAATTAATTCACTAAGCCACATTCAAAATCAATTAAATGAATAAATCATGTTTATTTAATTTAACCCCTTTTCCTCTTTTAAATAAATAATTAAAACATTTATTTAAATCCCTAAACTACCCCCCCCCCCCCCCCCCACTTGCATTCTCCTACAAATGCAGTTGCAACCACAATTGAAATAAATTAATTTTATTTTAAATAAAATCCTATTTTCCCTCACCCACCAAACCCACTGGGAATCCTAAATCCTCTTCTAGACTCTTCTAACCACTTTCTAAGTTCTTCTAACCATTCCTAATTCACCTAATCTATCTCCTAAATATTGTCACATTCCTAAGCAACTTGAAGTCACTTCTCAAAGCCTTCAAAGTCTTTGAAAAGCATTTAATGCTTTATATGTTCAACAAGCTAACCCCTAAAGTCTTCCAAACCACTAATGGCTCTTACATGACCATTAATGGCTCTTGCATAACCATTTATGGTTAATTCTACTTGCCCACATGGTTAGAGGCTTAACCTCTAACTCAACCTCTATGTAACCCATATGTCTTCTCAAGCATTCATTTCTTTGACCATGGTTATTCCCACTAACTCTTGCACAAGAGTTTATCCATTGGATAAAGGCATTATTTATTGGATAATGTATTTTATTCATTCAACTCAACATTAACCTTACCTCCCAAGTTAACCTTCAAGTCATGCCAAGCATTTAATGCTTCTTCCCTCTCCACTCAACCCATCTCATGTTGACATTTATCATCCTGGGATTGGATTGAAAGCCCTCACATGGATCATAAAACCCATCAATCCTGACCCTAGTTGAGATTACTCAATATCAACCATCCATTGCTCCATTTTTCCTATAAATGGAGCTCATTTCTTCATAATCCAAATCCAAAAATCTTGTATGCATCTAAGTTATAGTGAAATTAGAGAGAGCATTTAGGAACATTTATCTTTTGTTATTTTGGTTAAAATTAACATTAGATAATTAAATAATCTCTCACATTTTAGCTTGTTTACATTTGCATTCTCATAAGTTTTCATTCTATGATCTTGAATCTCCATAAGACATCCAGAATAGTGCAAAAAACTACTGAGAGCTACACTCATTTGGAACTAGGACAAGAGAGGAACAAGGGAGGAGGGCATTTGGAGATGTTTTATTGCATTTTTTAGTTTTTTTAAGCTTTCTATTTTGTGTTTGGTATCTCTCTTGATGTTCTTGCTTAGGATAGTCTTTGATTTGTGATTTCTAACACTAACACTTGGATTGTTTCTTGTGTGTTTGTGTTTGTCTTCCTAACATATTCTAATCCCATTTTGCAGAGCATAATTTGCTGAACCCAACGTGAATCGAACACGCAACCTTCTGATCCATTTTGATAAAATACTAACTTTTCTTGTTTTAATTGACACACAGGTCGCGCTTTAGCATCATTGAACGCACACTAGCACCTTTGAAATTTGGTGATTTAGCGCTACTGTTCACCACAATAACGCTATTGTCTTCCAATTGGCGCTATTGTCCTTCTTATAGTGCTATTGACCATTAAATAGCACTATTCTGTCTATTTTTAGCACTTTTTCTCTCTCTGTTTAACATAATTTATTCTATATGACAAAATCTTTTAGCACATTTGTATTTCTTATAGTGTTGTTGTATTTAGTTTAGCACTTATCTCATTAATATAGCGCTTTCATGTTAAATAGGGCTTCCATTTTCACACAGAGTAGCACTATTGTAATAGAGAGTTGGAAAAACTTTTTTGTAACTGAAAAAAAAAAAAAAATTAGGCTTGTAGAAGCCCACCAAAAAATCCTTTTTTACTAACTGTTTACTCTTTTGTGCAGGTTTTTGACTAACCCCCTTTGTAGGATTTTATAAAGTTAGATTAGGAAGCAAAATTGTTTTTTACTAACTTTGTCTTTCAAGGTTGGGTTTAAAATGAATTCACTTTCTATTTTGGCTTAAAAGAATTAATTTCACATTTCATTTTGGGTCCTAAAATGAATTACATCTTTTAAATTTGGGTTTAAAAGGAATCTCACTTGTCAAAATAAAAAGAACCACAAACTCAAACCCAACAAATTTGCTTTTTTTTTTGCAAGTTAGGATTCATTTCATTTTGGGTTTTAAAACAAGACAAAACAACTTTTGTTTCTTGCATCAAGCTAAAATTCACAATCAACACTTAATTTGTGCAAGTTAAAAAGAACCCCTAATTTGTCAAATTTTTGTTTTCAAAGCTATTTACTTCAAAGCAAAATGTGTTTCAAATTCAGTTGACCAGGATTTCAAGTTCCTAGATTACATAACATTTTGCCTTGAAGTTAAAAGGAACACCATTTGTTGGAGCAACATCTCAAAATAATTTTTAGATCACAATTCTATAACTTGGTTAAAAAGAACAAGTGTTTTTGGTGATTGGCACACTTGTGCAAAAAGTTTGTCAAGTGGTCCTACTTCTAACACACACTATCCTCTCCCTTGGCTTTCATGGTCCTAGGTGCAAGAGAAAAGTGTTAGTAACACTCAAAATTTTATCTTTTTAAGAGAGGTCTGCCAAGAGACACATCACTCTTGGGAATGACCTCGCACGGTAAATCCTTCAAGCTGCTATAGAAATCAGGTGTGAGCAAAAGCTGTGGCCTTGGGTATAGTTGTTCCTATAGTGTAACTTGTCGAAAGGACATATGGGCCCCACCACAAGTTACAAGGCTCTTAAGTGAGTCACTGCAGAATGAACTTATGTCCAAACACATCAAACATTACTAGACACTTGTTTATATAGAAACCCACCTATTCTATTGATTGAGGATATTTGTGAGAAGTTCAATGCAAGAGCATAGATGGTTTTGCTCCCAAGATACTCACCATACATATTTCCTTGAGTAGAAATAGGGATTTTTGAAAGGCTACTTGTAGCTTGATAAAAGAGGTGACTCCCCCATCATAGGGATCATATATATGTTATGCTCACGCAAGACTTAGTATATCACATCCTTACCTGCTACAGTGGGATTCATAAGGTATGTAGTACCAAAGTTGAAGAGATATCAAGATGTGGGCTGAAATTATCGCAACTGGCCATTTGACTTTAGGGATAAAATGTGTTTGAAGTGTCTTCATTTTGTGTCAGACCAGTGATAAATTGAGCCGACTTCAAGATTTTGGAAAAACATACAAAAACATTTGAAAAGGGGTCAAAATTTTTAAAGATTGGGTTGATTTAGACCCACACCTATTTGTGCCTATTGAGGCAAAATTATTGTGTTTGTGTGCTTGCTCTGTTTTCTTGTCAAATAAATTCAAAATGAATTCAAACCAATTATTCATCCAACACAATTTTTCATCAAACATTTGACCAACAAACAAATATCAAACAAAGTGCAAAACAAGATATCAAATTATATGACCATCATTCAAATCTTGAGAAAAAGGAATCTTCATCAACATATCAACTAGAAGAAAAGACCATTGAGTTCAAAGGATTTTATCAAAAGAAGGAAATTTTTCTATCTCAATAGACAAATTTTTATCTCACACAGAGCTTTCTTGCATCATATGTGTCTATATCTTCAAGGCAAATCCAACGAGTTCGATAAAGAGCCTTTGAAAAATAGAGTCTTTACTTAGTATAGAGCCTTAAGTTATCACAAAAACAAAGGAGGCAAGACCAACCTTGCTTTCTTTCCAAACATCTGCATTACATATAACATAGCTCGAGAAGAACCACCAACCCCTGAGAGAGAAGAGGAAGAAGAAGTCCCCTTTGTGACACAATTTTTTCCTTGAGGTCCATACTCTATCCACTTTCACATTCATACCTCATCAATCCATTCAACTCTCAAAACATAAAAAGGTCTTGTCCTAAGTTCTTTTTAGATATTGCTTAAATCAAAACAACACATCAATTTTTAGAGTGTCTCTACATCTAGGATCAATCATCCTAATAGGCATTTCTACGCAGGTTAAAACTAGTCTATGAGTGCATCCTCTCATTACTAGGTAGTTTGGTTTGTAATTCATCTCAAACCTAGTTATACCTTATCGCATCCCAATTGTTAAAAACACAAGAGCAATTCTCAAAGAACTTTGGTAACATCCAACCTTCAGTGTTAGAGATCCATCTTCTAAACACTTCACAAAACACTTATCTCTCATCAAAACATTTCATCACCAACTCATAATCACTTTCACCAACCTCAAAAAAATTCAAACAAAATGGCTCAAACTAGATCGAAAACTAGACAACCAGAGATCGAAGAAGAAGAGGACGAAATGTTAATGACTTTCAAGAAGCCATTGGAGGAGGTCCAAATGATGAAGATCCTAGTACCCCAACTCATGAAGCAATAGAAAGAGCACAACACAACCCCAAGTTCAATCGACTTTTCGATGAAATCCTTAAAAACAACATAGATGCTCATTTTTTAAGACTTGCCCAAGAGGGAGCTTAACTACCCTCTGATTTTGATACCACACAAATATGGAAAACATCATAAAACCATAGCCATAATGAGGGTGGAAGAGGTAGAGATTACTTCAGATATGACCTTAATCAAGGAAACCCCCACCTCCTCCTCCTAACGAAATAGACATGTTGAGGCAACAAGTCAATAATCTCGCCCAACAACTCCACAGTGGTGTGAAGACTACCCAGTTTTCACTCAATGATATTTGTCCCTATCCCTTTGATAGGAACCTACATATGCCACCTTTTCTATGAGGGTTTGAAACACCTATGTTTGAAAAGTATGAGGGAAAAGGAGACCCTAGAGATCATGTTAGGGAATTTCACTCAGCTTGCCTAGAATTGGCATATGAAGACACATATCTAATGCACCTCTTTCCTCAGAGTTTGGGAGGGACAACCACGCAATGGTTTTCCTAATTAACCGGCGGCATTAGGACATTCGAGGAACTAGTCTAAAAGTTCATCATGTATTATGCACACAACATAGAACGCAATGTTACCATGGCAGATCTGTGAAATACCAAGCAAAAGCTAGGGGAGCTATTTTCAGCTTTCCTACAACAATGGAGGCAACTGTCTAGTAGACATTCTCTTCATCTACCTCAATGAGAGCTTGTGGAAATATTTATTTCCAACCTGAACAATGAAATGGAATTCCATCTACACATGAAGGGAATAGAGTCCTTTGAAGACATGATCACCCAAGGATTAAAATGTGAACGAGCCCTTATCAAAAAGGGACTTATCAAGATATACAATGAACCAAAAGATGGCCCTCGCCCACATTTTAATAGTGATAAACCTAACTTAAGGAATAAGAACAAAAACATCATCAATGATGGGGTCGTAGATGCAATGACCATAAAAAGTGAACAACCTGTGGTCAGATTTGTAGGGCAAAATCCCCCTCCTAAAAACAACACCATTGCTCATCCACAAAATTAAGGTCACAATGCATCACAAGAGGAACCGAGACAACGACAACAAAATTATAAACCAAAACGTACATACACACCCTTAGGGGAACCCATCGAAACAACATTGCGTCAATTGGTCTCTTCAAATCTGGTGACCTTACCAAAGACATCTAACTATGAACCTCAGGTCAAACCTCCATGGTGGAGAGATAATGAACATTGTGAATTCCACCAAGGGAAAGGGCATAAAACAAGTAACTGCCATAGACTGAAAGATATTGTTCAAGATCTTATTGACTGAGGAGAAATTGAAATAGAAGGACATGACCCAAAAACCTCAAATAATGATCATCTCATGTTCAAGAATCCACTTCCATCACAAGATCAAAGGGGTCCTTCCACCTCAAGGTGAAACACATATACAACTAATTATACGCGAGCTGCCTATAATTACAATATGAATCACCTCTATGATGCCAATGAACAAATTGCAATCCTCACCATTAGAGATCCAAACCCTTCCTGCAATGTTTTTACATGTCGTAGTAAGATCACTATTAAAGCAGCTCCACAAGGCACAACATCCATCCCAAAGCAATATAATCTTATGGAGCAGTTAGATAAGACACACACACTTATATCCATCTTAGAGATTTTGCACCTATCCCCATCTCATAAAACAATCTTGAATCAAGCTCTCCAAGAAGCGTCAATCCCTGCCAATCTTAGTGCAAATCAATTTCAAGCTATGGTTGGTAATCTAAGGTCATCACCATGTCTCACTTTCTCTAAAAAAGACAATACATCCTTCCAACAACCTCATAATGCCTCACTCTATATTGAAGGATTTGTGAACCAACACAGGATCAAGCGAGTCTTGATTGACAATGGCATCGGTCTGAATATATGTACATTACAGTTGGTCACAACATTGGGATATGCAATAGAATCAATGGACCCCCACAAAAAGATAACCATAAAAGCCTATGATGATGCGAAGCATTCTTCCAAAGGAGCAGTTGTGTTACCAATCCGAGTGGGCCCAGTGGTGAAGTACATCATCTGTCAAGTTTTGGACCTTCCTTTACCATATAATCTCTTGTTAGGAAGACCTTAGATACACACCATGCAATCCATTCCATCCACCTATCATCAGTGTATCAAGTTTCCCCATAATGATGTAGAAATCACAATCCTGGGCGATGCAAATCCATTTGCATATTGTAACAATATTAACCATCAACTCAAAATCACCATTCCTAACAATAGAGAAGCCATCCCATCCACATCATATGTTAGTCCAACCTCTCTTTCTAGTTCAATCACCCCTATACCAAAGCAAGAGAAGTTGAAAATAAAAATGGCTGAGGAAGGTCCCGGGGAATATAATCTAAGCCAACTCTTTTGTGTTGGGCAATTACCCACTTCTCCTAGAACTTATGGCAAGCCTCAAAGGTTACTTCAACCACCACTGGTCAATCCAACATGCACTTTGGCATAATCCATCACTAGAAAATGTCAGGAAGAGGAGACCAGAGATGAGGACCTAGCAAAATGGATCTACAAAGACTCTATCAAAGACATCCCATAGGCTAAAATACCTACTGATAAATATGGAAAAGGTCTTATTATCATGCAGAGAATGGGTTTGTGATGGCCAGAGTGCTTTGGGACCTTGCAAGCAAGGACGACACAAGCCCTTACAACTAGAATTAAAACCCAAAGATAACACTGGATTAGGTTTTCAAAAAGAATCTCTTCCTAAGCTCAGATTCAAAGGGAAACCCAACAAACCTCTATATCAGCTTAATACTCTAGAGAGGCCACCCTTGATTATATTGGCAACACCAAGAACAAAACCAACTACCCCAACAAGGTTGAGAATCCCATCAGTAGAATCCACAATACCACTCACACCGCTAAAAATACCTGCAAAACCCATAATCCCACTAGCAACACCAATAATATTACCTACAACACCGATAATCCTATTTGTAACACCAATCATCCCACTAATCAAACCAACAACACCATCAATAGAAACAACTGCATCAATAGTACCATCAACAGTATTTGTACCCCCAACAACATCAATAGAACTGGTAAACCCATCAGCAACATCAGTGACACCCACAATACCAACAATTTCAGCACCAGTAGTACATTAGCCTATCATAACTACAGTGTTCAACTCAAAAGATATCTCGGTTTGGTATAGTAATTGGATACTAGAAAGAGACTTAGAGACCAACTCACATGAGTGGGAATTTGATTCTGTACATCTCAATACTTTAGATGAGGAAGATGCATCACCACCTCCACCTCGCAAAGAAATCCTTGTTTACGGAGAGGCACATATTAAAACCTCTTGGGTTCCTGAATTGGAAACACCTTCCATAGACCCTATGTCACACCCTACGCCTGATTCTTATAGGGAGAGTACCATCAATGACCTTCACCACAATGTCTTAACCCTCACTGACACATCCCATGAACTTAACTTGATTGATGAGGTAATGCCCATTATCCATCCTAAACTCATTGAATGGAACCAACCTAATCCCCCATGCCTTGACCAATTCCAAAATGATGAGGTGATCATTGACTTTTTGGAACTACAGGATAACATACCAAGAGGAGATCACAGAGCTAGATTCACCATCAAAATTAATAGTGCAACATGCTTTGGGGCGGATGCCAAACTTTTTAGCTGCAAAAATATCACAATAAAACATAGATCTTCTAGTGAAAACCACACTGTGGCACTGTTTGATCCCAAAAAAGTAAAAAGAAAGAGTGTATCCAATGGCAAAAACCTCTCTGAGGCCCCTGAGGATGAAAGGTTTGACATCCTCCCCTCTAGTACAAATCAGGAGAGATCGATGATCCTAATTGAGGAAACAAAAGAATTCAATGTGGGGACCCCTAAGACTCCTCACCACATGCATTTGGCATCTCTACTCACTCTAGAGGAATAGCCAAAATTTGTATAATTCTTCCATAAGCATAAAATCACCTTTGCATGGTCTTATGCAGACATGCTTGGTCTAGATCCTTATTTGGTCATGCATCACCTCACCATGGTAGAAGGAGCTAAACCTATAAAACAAAAGCTCAGAAAGATGCACCCGTAGATTGTTGTGCTTGTCAAAGCATAACTCAAAAGGCTTTGAGATGTTGGTTTCATCTGACCAATCAATTATGTCGATTGGATCTCCAACATTGTACCTGTCGGCAAACCAAATGGGGGCATCCATATCTATTTAGACTTCAGAGATTTGAACAAAGCATGCCCTAAGGATGACTTCCCCCTACCAAACATCAACATGATCATGGACCTAACAGCAGGACATCCCATGCTTTCTCTTATGGATGGCTTTTTAGGGTACAACTAGATAAATATCGTCCTAGAAGATCAACATAAAACTATCTTCACATGCCCATGGGAAACATACTGTTGGAATGTGATGCCTTTTTCATATAAAGAATATAGGGGTGACCTATCAAATATCTATGACCACCATCTTTCATGATATGATGCATACCATAATGGAGGATTATGTTGATGACTCATTGGCAAAATCATTAACAAGAGAAGGTCATCTTGCCATATTAGATAAAATCTTTGATAGATTAGAGCAATATCATGTACGACTCAATCCAAAGAAATGTTTCTTTGGAGTAACCTTAGGGAAGCTTCTAGGGTACATTGTCTCAAGAAAAGGCATTGAAGTAGATCTGGAAAAAGTCAAAGCAATTATGGACATGCCACCTTCAAAGAACATCAGCCAGTTAAGGACATTACAAGGGTGCCTACAATCAATTCAGAGATTCATTGCACAACTGGCAGACAAGTGTCATCCCTTCATGCATCTGTTACACAAAAATATTTGCTTTCAATGGGATACAAAGTGCCAACAAGAATTCCAAATTCTTAAAGATTACCTAATGAATACACCATTGTTGATCCCAGCAGATCCAAGTAGACCTCTATTTCTATATATTTCAGCCACTAATACGGCATTGGGAGTACTACTAGCACAACACAATGCAGAAGGAGTGCATTTTACTACATCTCTCTCACACTGGCCGACTATGAACTCAACTACACACCTATTGAGCGAGCTTATCTAGCATTTATCTTGGCAGCCACCAAACTGAGGCACTACATGTTGACACATAAAGTACAACTCATTGCCAAGATCGATCCACTAAACTACCTACTTAGCAAAGCAGCACTGACAGACGGCTTGGCCAAATGGGTTATGATTTTGAGTGAAATTGACATTGAGTATGTGGACCGTAAGGCTATCAAGGGCCAAGCTATTGCAGATTAGTTGGCCGATGCACTCCTCACAGGTGATCATCCTCTTGTTTCTAACTTCCTAGATGAAGAGATCTTCATGATCACAACAACACAACCTTGGAAGTTATACTTTGATGGCTCATATACTAGACATGGCTTGGGGGCAGGAATTCTATTTATCACACCTCAAGGTGACAACATCCTAAAGTCTTTCAAACTAACTTTTCCATGTACAAACAACATAGCATAATATGAGGCATTCATCACAAGACTCGGACTAGCCATACAATGGAAACTAAAAGAGCTACAAGTATATGGCGACTCCCAACTGGTCATCTAACAAGTCACAGATGGATATCCGACCAAGGATGATATGCTTATGCTGTACAAATAAATGGTGGACAATTTAAAGCATCATTTACAACTATCACCTTTGAGAAGATACCCAGATATCAGAATCGAGTTGCTGATGCCATGGCTATAATTGCGTCTCTCCTAGATCTTCCATAGAATTCAACACGCTACGAGTTCTTGGTAGAACAACTTTGGATTCCTACTTATGATATCCCTGAATCTGAGATGATATTTCGTGTTATCGGTTCTAATTCCCAGTGGTATGGTGAGTTCTAGACTTACCTATGCAATCGCACACTTTCTTCTAACCAATTGAATAACCAACACAAAACCTTCATCCCACAACTGCGCGATACACCATCATTGCTAAAACCCTATACCGATGCAGTCTTGATGGTACTCTCCTTCGATGTTTAGAACAGGATGAGACAACAAAGGCCTTGGAAGAGGTACATGAAGGAATTTGTGGGACTCACTCAAATGGTCCTTAGCAAAGAAAATCATGTGCGCTAGATACTATTGGCCATCCATGGAAAAAGACTCCTACTATTTTGTGAGAAAATGCAAGAAGTGCCAAGTTCAAGGAGACTTGATACATGCACCAGCATAAGATTTCCATCCAATAATAACACCATGGCCCTTTTGTTAATAGCGACTTGACCTTGTGGGTAAAATTCATCCATCTTCATCCAACGACCACAAATTTATCATTACTGCCACTGAATATTTCACAAAGTGGATTGAATCTGTTCCACTTACCCAAGTCACTAGCAAGAAGATCACCTCATTCATCCTTAATTACATCATCTACCAGTATGGTGTACCCATGTCCATCATCATAGATAAAGGACTTCCTTTCAAAAATCAGGATGTCTGTGAGCTCTCTGAGAAGTTTCACATTCCAACACCGCTTTTCCACTCCCTATTTCCCACAAGGAAATGGTCAGGCTGAAGCATCAAACAAAAACATATTTAGAATCCTCAAGAAGACAATCAATTATGCTAGTTGTGATTGGCATGTTCAATTAAATCTAGTACTATGGGTGTATCAAACTAGCATCTGAACTCCTACAGGCGTAACTCCCTACTCACTGGTCTATGGAGCATAAGCTATCCTTCCTATTGAGGTTGAGATACCATCTCTATGGGTTTCCTTACACAATCTAATAGATGATGAATCATATCGAGTCTCCTTTCTTCAATACTTGGAACTACTTGATGAAAGGTGACAATCTGCATACAACCACCTCAATGGCTATCAGCAGTGCATGAGCAGAAGTTATAATCATCAGGTTAAACCTCATACATTTGAGGTAGGTGATCTCATTCTTAGATAAAATCCTTGTAATCAACCAAACAGAGAACATCAGGGAAATTTTGAATCAAACTAGTTGGGTCTATATGTTATCACTGTTGTATTTGGGTCTGGGGCATATCAGTTGGCTACTTCAGAAGGAGAACTGCTAGGAGATCCGATCAACACCATGAACCTCACACAGTTTCATACATAAGTTGTACAGAGCATTAGGCTCCAATATATACTAGGAAAAACACCAAAAACATTCAGATAAAAAATTCCTGAAGAAAATACAAAAAAATCAAAATAGTAAAGAAAAATCATGCATCTAAACAGTGAGCAACCACTCCAATGGTACCTTGGGTAAGTGCGATGGTGAAAACCTAGCAAATAGGTGCCACTCATAAAGGCTATGGCTCCATTGTCTTTCAAAATTGTTGTGATCACATCCATTGCATCCATTCATCCATCATTCAAACCATGGCTTGTTATTGATTTGCAATCAGGGATAGTACTTCATGCATCCTGCATCCTTCTTTTCATAGTAATATCTAAACTAGGGGCATTGCTCATAACCTATTGATGGAAGTGGATTCTACATTACTTGTGATTTATTGAGTTCTTCATTCAAAACTGTTTGGAAATAATACCAAAAACATTCAAAAACACTCACAAAATCCAAAAACATGATTAAACATTAAAAAAATCAATCAAAAACATGGCAACACATAAAATCCTTTGTACATGCACATCGCAACAGATATCAACCAAAAATTTTGAGCTACTCAAATGATGATCACTTATCAAATCAATCAATCAATCAACATGGGTACACACAACCGTCTTAACAAGGATGCATCCTTCCTTCCAAAACAAAGACATGATAACATTTTCTTTGACAAGAAAATTTTGTTTAAGCTATCAAGTACTTGGTCGGTTTGTTAGTTATTTATTCATTTATATCAGGTTCCTACGCTACTCTGGGAGATCCACAATGTTACTACTTACTAAGTTGCCATTAGTCTTATGTTCAAAGTTATTCTAGTCGGTTACTACTACTGAATCATGAAGTTGGTTATAGAAGAAAGTAGTCTCAGAGCATAGTATACACCGAACACTCTACCAAGTAACTTTCTATGTCTACCGAGCAGCAAGAATGATATACTGAGTGAACACACACCGAGTGAAATGTGTTACCAGATTCATTGAACCTGGACGTATATGGGAAACGTGTTACAAAGATCGAGGAACAAGTAACCATTATCACATTGGAAATTGCACTTAAAGATTGTGTATGATTTTGAGGACATCTAACCAATGAAATATTTTGCATGGTTATTCATTCGAAATCATGTTTGTAAGATCAAAGCAATGAACCAGATCACTGACATAAGAGATATATTTATACAGCATGAATTCAAGATTAGAAATGTGAGTGCATGTATGTATGAAGCAAGGCTTGTACGAAAAAGGAAAATCATGAGTAATTACAAAGTATTATGATTGTTACAGTTGACAGAGAAACACAGAGGTCACCAAGAAGGAATTTAGAGAACAATCAAGGGACAAAGTAAACAGAAGGGTTTACTAATTTAATATATGGATTACCGAGGTATGCTATAAGCAAGGTAATATCATTTTGAGCACATAGAATCTACTATAACATTCTAGATGTAAAGTTGTAGATATTTGTAATATTGATTGAAATATTTTGAGTTGTAAGAGAAACCTTTAATGGGGTAAAAGACTCTAACAGTCTATAAATTGTAAATCCTTTAACCAGGTGTAGCATTTAGAATAAGTGTTGTAAAATCCTTTAGCAAGGTAGATCTAACAGATCTTGATACTCCTAACAGGGTAGGCTATTAGAAATAGCTAAACATGTATCTCTAACTGAGTAACCTTTATTATTGCAGTAGTGAAGTTGTGGGTGTCATCTCCACTGCATTTTTTCTCTCTAACCAAGAGTTTCTGTGTAACCAAAATATATGTGTTATGGAGTGAATCATGTATGATTGTTATTTATTTGTTTTAGCATTATATTATGTTACAACAATATTCAGTTTATGCTTAACAGTAAAGTTATTGTTGAAGAAAAGTTTTGAAGTACTGATTCACCCCTCCCCTCTCAGTACATTAGCTTTCCATATTGGGCCTAACACACAAGTGATTAGAGTAGCCAAGATGGTTCCTGTGTATCATTTTGTTTATTGTCTATGACTTGTTCTAATGAAGATCTGGGGCATGTACTAATGGTGTCTACGTGGGAAGTTCACTGAGCTACGTGATCATATGCAAAAATATAGTCATGGATCACTATGGCTTACTGACTACAATGTATACCTCGACCATGTGCACATGAACCAGAATGGAGGGTCCATATTCTTTATCTATACTGCTTGCTTATAGGTACAATGCTCAAAACTTGGTTCCTACTGCCTCATCCAAGATTGATACTACCATGCTCAATGATGAAAAATAAAGCACTATGGATCGTCATTTCATCTCATCTGTTTATATTGCATTTCGTTGCATATCGCCCATCCATTTGATTGTTCATTATTCATATTTATGGTTTGTATGCAAGTGTAAACAATTTAAAATACGAGAGGTTCTTTAATATGAATTGGTCTTGGATACAATCATGACGGAGTTCTCTGATACATCATCATTGCATCATACAATTTTTCACCAACTTGCATTCATATCTCATGAACGCATGACATTATCATTCCATTACATTTGGTTGCATGAAAATGCATCTAGTTCATTATCATTTACTTGCATTTTAGATTCATTTAGAAATTCAGTTAAGTACATTGATTTGTTCATCCCATTAAGGCATTTAACATATTAGATGCATTTATCATCATTTACTTGCATTTTCCTTTAAAGTGTATTTTATTATTAAGAACATTCATTCATTCATATAGTGCATTCATTTTCACAACATTCCTTAGGCATTCCTTTCATGTTAATTGCATTACGGTGCAGTTATTCATTATCATGTTCATTGCATTAAGGTGCAGTTATTCATTATCCTTTTAATTGCATTAAGGTGCAGTTATACGTTATTCTTTTTAATTGCATTAAGGTGCAGTTATTCATTATCCCTTAGTTGCATTTATTTGCATTATCATTTCACTTTCATTTATCACTTAGTCACATTTTATTTTTAATAATTTAGAATCATAACATAAACATTTGTCTCAAACATTTGTTTATACATTTTAAAAGTGCATTCATTTAAGATCATTTCATAAAAATTTGTATTTACATTTGTTTATCCATTTTGCATTCATTTGCATAACCATATGATTCCTTATGATTCATATTACAAACACTATGCATATCATCATATCATCAACATAAACACAAGTATTATCTATCCCATAGTCATCATCATTCATTCATCATTATGCATACATAGTCATCATGGCATCACATTCATAAAGCATTGCAACAAAGCATCATACATGTATTAACCTGCATCCACATGTTAGCACCACATCCATAACATGCATATAGAAATCATAAAATCATCATCATACACATAGAAAGAAAAATCATCCATAGCATGCATCTAAGCATAAATCATAATCATCATCCTGCATAAACCCATACATATCAACAATAGATATATCATCACAAGATATGGGATCTCCTCATATATCATCTCACAAAAACATACATGTATCAGAGTACAATGATGTCAAAAATATATTGGCTACCAAGAGCCATCCAAGTCACAGTCTAGAATAACAATGTAACAATTACATAAGCTCTCTCAAATAGCACTTTGGCTAGATGTTGTACCACCATCACCACCTGCTCCACCACTACCCTCTGCTCCACCCGCACTATCTCGCCATGGAGGATGCATAACACAACCACTACTCTGCATCCTTTGAGACCGCTTTGATCTCACTCGATGCATCTATGAATAACTCAGTGCCCACTGACTAGATGGCACCACCTTCTCATATAAACCTTGCCAATAGTCAACCTCTCCACCTACCTGTCATCACTCCCTCACCAATGAATCAGTCGACGAACCCTATCCCTGTACTCTCTCCAAGGCCCAAACTCTCTCCTACAGCTCGATCACCCTATCAATTGCATCATCCCGCTCTCACCTCACTACTGTCAACTTTGACTCTGATGCAAACAACTAAACATCTCTAGCTGCAACCTCTACCTCCATATCCTCTACCTCTACCTGGGTCGCTATCAAATGAGTCTACAAATATACTACCATATGCTCCCATAGGTCTCCCCCTCCCATCCCTATAGGATCCTCTCCTCCACATGTAGCCCTCTCCCATCTCCATAGGTGCCTCTCCCTCGCCAATATCCCTGCCTCCTACTCTAGTTTCTCCCTATATCAAAGGACCCTATGACAGTCACAATGGTTGCCTGCATCTCCCTCTCCTCTATAATCATCCTCCACCACCTCCACCTCCAAATCCACCTCCACCCTCTCCACCTCCTCCTGCTCCTCCAAAACCTCCTCCACCACCTCCATCACCTCCATCTCCTCCTCCTCCTCCTCCATCACCTCCATCTCCTCCTCCTACTCCTCAGCCTCCTCTCCTCCTTTGTTGTTGTCTCCTATCATCCTCAAAGGATAGTATCAGCTCAGCTAGATCTGAAATGCATGGAATAAGATGTGTGATATGATACTGTGTGTACTCCTCTATCACCCCTTCATCCATAATCTTAGGCCTCATATGCCATGGTCTTTCTTGTAAGGTCTAGAGCTTAGCTCAAGCCTAATCATATGATAACACTGGCCCCCACTGAAATCTCTCCCGCACTACCCATGCATACTCCCCTGATCCCCTCGGCAACCCCTGCCTCTATCCAAATTGTCTCATCACTCTACCTAGTACTTGTCTCTCTACATTGTAGGTTGTCCTACCAATCAAAACCGTGTCATAAATACATATGGTAAGGCCTCTACATCATCCTCCCATGGCTCACACTTGATATATGGCCTCCATATCACTGAATCCAAATCATCCAATGCCCACTGCCACCACTCCAACTTCCCCAAGTGGGGCTGACTAATTATACCTCCATATATATACACATAGGGCTGATTTACCACCCTAAATCTCAGACAAACCAATCATGTCACTAGCAGGTGCTCCCATGCCAAGATGTGTAGCAAGGTAATCCCAACCCCTAGATAACTCATCTCTTGGTATACAACCTCATGCAACTCCCTGTACAAGTGTGAAAGCACACATGGTCCCCATGCATAGCAGGTCCCATCTATCACCATGTGCTCAATAACCTGGCCCCAACCCATGACCAGTCCATGTGATCGTCGATCAGGGAAAAGCAAGCCCCCAACAATGCCTAATAACACAGCTAGTAGTGGCTCATATAAGGTAGCTATCTCCTCCCATGCGATCAAGCCATCATGAATATCTATGTCTTC
Organism: Cryptomeria japonica; assembly: GCF_030272615.1. Lineage (NCBI taxonomy): Eukaryota > Viridiplantae > Streptophyta > Pinopsida > Cupressales > Cupressaceae > Cryptomeria > Cryptomeria japonica. Next base: position 671,123,308 of record NC_081408.1, on the reverse strand, counting down.
TGCAAACATCCGCTGCACAGCTGCTATCCCCAAACCTCAGTCATAAGTCACTAGATCCCCTCGGATAGGGATGTGTAGTATCCACCACACATCCTCTAGTGTCACAGTCATCTTTCCCATAGCCAGATGGAAAGTACGGGTCTTGTTATTGATGAGTTGAGACATTGTCATATTTTTATCCTTAGAACTCTTGAGTTTTTGTCGTATTTTGATTTACGTAGTAGTAATGATGTTTTAGAAGTTTACTATATGTATTTCAGATGTTAGTCTGAACCTATGAAAAGTATGTTTTGTCTTTGCCAAGTTTATTCCTACAGCCATGTCATTTATTCATGCTACCATGCAAATTGTTTAGGGCAATATCATATGTAAAATTAATAGATGTCCTGATTAAATAAAATACGTATGTATGTTCTTGTATGTTATTTCTTTTTGAAATGTAGAGAATAAATGATGTTGCAGTGGAAGCTTGCCTATCACGCAAGTTGCAGGAAGAGATATTCATGAAGATAACTGAAAGATCGAATAGCAGAAATGCTAAGAAGCATAAGGAACGACATAAGAGGAGAAATCAAGTGATGCTACCAATGTTTAACTTAGGTGGACATTGAAGTTGTAAATACTTCCACAATATGTTATGACTGTGGTTCAATTCAGATCTGCATTTCATGTAGCATGACTCCAACTATCTCCTTTCTCAGTCAGTTATCTGCCTCTTCTTTTCAACGTGATTTGTGTTGTCTGTAGTTGATGATTTCTTTTTAATAATAATCTATTTATCCTCTCAGAGGTTAGATAGAAGGAGGGGAGAAAAATAAGCAGATTAGAGGATTTTGCATAAAAAAATTTGAGTTTCTTTTCCTAATGAATCATGTAATGATTTCCAAAGATTCATGAATAAAAGTATGTTATTCTGAGCATTTAGAGTTGTTCTTGGGAAGCCTAGAATCACTCACCCAAGGGGCCCACTTGGTGAGTGTTCTTATGCATTTGTTAAGATTAGTTTTCTTTTCCTAGCTATAGTAAATGTTCTTGCATTGACTGTTCCTACAGCCACTGGAAATAGATCCACTGTCTGTTCTTGCAGCCAAAACAAAACAGAGTAATTCCTATTTATTAGCATTGAACTTAGCCAGTATTGTTTTATGAATTTATGCAGAAGTTTTCCTATAGCTTTTCATTAGTTTCAATTCTTTCTTATCCTTTCTGCATAATGTTAGTTGTTGTAGTAATGCAGAATAACTGTTGCAGGAACTTAGTGCATATATAGTGCAGACCCATTTCAAGTATTACGTCCCTGGGTTGACAATCAAATGAACACTAGCTATGGAAATAGTGACTTTACCAAGTGAATGTCCAAACTTTGGGTTGAGACTTCAACTAGAGTTATTATTTTTATTGTTGGGTTGAACATTTTTGGTGTCGTTGCTGAGGATGGTGTCAAACTAAGAACCTGTTATGGTTATTTTTTTTAAAAAAGTTTTCAGTTAATTATTTTTCTGGCATTCTTGATTGTTCGAAAAAGTTTCATGAATCTGCATGCATAGGTGAAGAAGAGATGTTCTAGGTAGATTTATGCCCAATCGTCGTAATCATGCAGGAATTAATTCTTCAGATCTAAATCCTTTTACTGAACTTTATCAAACGCCAAAAAATTTGAAGCACCCTGAATCTGAATTCCCAAAAGGTAGTCTTCACTTCCTCTTTGGACCCCCAGAAGAAGAATTTCATAGAGTAACCCCCCCACAAGTCGAATGCAAGGAAACCCACCTCATGGTAGAAATAATCCACCACCACCTTTGGACCCAACGTTTGAGTTCCCCGTATCTGATCAGCATGATAATGCTAATCTCAAGAATATTCCAACTTCTTCCCTCCCTAAATTCTATGGATTGGTGACAGAGGATCCAGACACATTTTTGTTTTAATTTGATGTTCTCTGTAGGAGTTTTGATTATACTACAGATGCCCATAGGCTCAAAATATTTCCTGCCACTTTGAAGGAATCATCTTTAAGATGGTTCATGAGCTTGGGTAGTAGCACAATTAATACATGGGATGAGATGAAATGATTGTTTCTTGCAAAATATAAAGAGTATTGTAGAGGCACTGATCGTCATGGGGATGAAATCTTTAGAATGACACAGAAAGAAGATGAAAGCCTTGAAGATTATCTAGAGAGGTTTCTGTTTAGTGTCAAGAAGTCCAAGCACAATACTCTAAATGAAGATTCCCTCAAGTTGATATTTTTTAAGGGAATTAGTGATGAATGCACTAATTTTTTAGATCTTATGGGAGGAGGTGACATTACACAGTCCACTTGGACTAAAATAGGACAAATTTGTAAGAAGTATTCCAGATCTTCTTCTAAAAAGAACAGGCATTTCAAGCTAGGAGAACCTTCATCAGCATCTGGTACTGGAGTTTCTCTAATGGAACTTAGTCATTTGTTGAAAGAATTTAAGGAGGACATTATAAACAATATGGCTACTCAATTGGATACACTCTCAGCTAAGAAGAAACATGAAGAAGCTGATGCATTTCTTGCAGAATTTTGTCCTCATTGTAGACAATGAAAAAAATGACTGCGGATGTAAAATAGTTACAAATGTTGAGGTTCCTGACTTCAAGCCAATACAGGGTGAGGATGAGCAATTTTTCTATGTTGCTCAAAGAAGGCCCAATTTTCAAAGACAAGGTATGCCTCCAGATCCACTTTCTTTTTTTGGTTATAGTTAAAATTATTGTGTACCAAATAATCAATGGCAATCACCATATGCTCAAAATTTTGGTAATTATCAAAACTGGTATGGTTCTCAAGGCCAAGGATAGTGTTTTGCTAATCAAATGCCATAGTGGCAGTAACCACAAGGAAATTGGTATCCACCTCAGGGCCAAGGGAGCCAGTTTCAAGGGAATTGGCAACCTACTCCTCAGTGGAGGGGGAGTCAGCCATGGACTACTTAGTCTACTAGTTATCAACAGTCTATTCAGGAGCCACAACAGTCTACAATAATGCCTCCCCCTGTAGCCACTATTGTCCCACCTAAACCAACGCAGTTTCCCACTTAGCCAATACCAAATCCTAATATCAAATCTCAACAACAACAACAACAAGCTTATTCAGCTGATCTTAATCAATACCCAACATGTTCTTTATCCATAAGTGATATTCACCTTCGATCTAGGACAACTCTACCTACTCCATCTCCTCTAGTTATTACTGAGGTACACGAAGAGAAATAAATTTCTAATCCAATAGACTCAATGCCTCAGAAGCAAAGATTACCACCATTTCCCCAGAGATTGCAAGAAAAGGAAGTTCTCACAAAACAAGAGCAAGGATTTGATATTATAGATCAATTGAAACATGTCTATGTTAAAATTCCATTGTTGTAGGCAATAAAAGATGTTCCCATATATAGTAAGGCACTAAGAGAAGCATGTCTAAAAAAACCTGGCAGGAAGAAGAAGGATCCACAAACAGTGCATGTTATGGGTCAACTGGCAGATATTATGTTAGGCAAAGTTTTAATTCCAAAATATTCTAATCCAGGTAGTCCTGTTGTAAGTATAGTCATTAATGACAGCCAGATACATAATGTTTGAATTGATTTAGGGGCAGCCATTAATGTTATTGACCAGAGTAGTAATGAAACAAATTGAAATCAATAGTCTAAGGCCTACACCTACGGTTCTACAACTTGTTGATAGCTCTACAGTGAGACCTAATGGTATGATTGAAGATGTGGTGGTTATTTTGGATTCTTGGGAATACCCTGCAGACTTTATGATTTTGTCTCCAAAGGCAACACTGGGAGGATACTTGGTGATTTTAGGAAGACCTCGGCTTGCCACAAATGATGTATATATTGGATGTAGATCAGGAGATATGACTTTTTCAGATGGGAACTCTACAAAAACATTAGCTTTGTATTCTCCTGCACAGGCCCAGTTTGATCAACAAAAAGTCATTTAGCCTACTTTAGGAGAAGAATCTGAGGGACTTGACTCTATTAATCACCTTATGATGATTAACCAAGGGTTGTTCATGCAATTACATGATGAAGATTCAATTCTTTATAAAATTCTAACAAATCAGTTGATACAAGAACAACAATTTCAGGAGTTGGTACCAAATGTTGTCAATTCAGACTTTCCTGCAGCCATTGATATTTTGCATACTCTATTGTCGCAGGAAGTCTGTACTTCTCATTTTTCTGATATATCTCAGATTGATCTTACTTTTAAAATAGAAGTTGATTTGAATAAATTTTTGAATATCAATAGTGATCTTTCAGATACTCAAAAGGAGGCACTTGTGGAATTGCTTAAATGTCATAACAATGCCTTTGCATGGGATTACAAGGATATGCATGGAATAGATCCAATGGTTTGTACCCACCATATCTACATAAAAGAGGAATGTTACCCACTTAGACAACCACAAAGAAGAATTAATCCTGCATTAAAGGAAATAGTAAAAGAAGAATTGTAGAAGTTGTTAAAGGTTGGATTTATCTATCCTATCTTTGATAGCCAATAGGTATCACCTTTTAATGATAGTCCCTAAGAAAGGAGGAAAATGGAGGGTATGTGTTGATTATAGAGCTTTGAATTTAGCAACAAGAAAAGATCATTTTCCATTGCTATTTGTGGATCAAGTGTTGGACTCTTTGGCTGGGAAAAGATATTTTTCATTTCTTGATGGATTCAATGGTTACAATGAGATTCAGATAGCCCCAGAGGACCAAGAAAAGACAACATTTACTTGTCCTTGGGGCACATATGCATATTATGTTCTTCCTTTTGGATTGTGTAATGCACGAGTCACTTTTCAAATAGCAGTAATCAATATCTTTTCAGATATTTCTCAGGACATTATGGAAATCTATATGGATGACTTTACAACTTATGGCTTTGAATTTGAACAAGCATTGGGGAACCTAAAAATTTTTTTACAGCAATGTGAGGACTATAGTTTGTCATTAAACAGTGAGAAATGTTTCATCATGATGCAAGAAGGAATAGTCCTTGGTCATCATATTTCTATAGAAGGAATACAGGTTGACCCAGTAAAGATTGAAGTCATTCAGCATATCAATGCACCGATAAAGAAAAAAGATGTGAGAAGTTTCCTTGGTCATGCTAGATACTACAGAAAATTTATTAAAGATTTCATAAAAATTGCAAGTCCCTTATATTCACTACTTACCAAGGATATGGAACTTAAATGGACCTCTTCATGCAATGAAGCTTTCTTGAAGCTTAAGCATGCTTTGACCCAAGCACCAGTTCTTAAAGGTCTAAATTGGTCTTTACCATTTCAAATTCATATAGATGCATCTGATTATGTAGTAGGAGCAGTATTAGGACAGAAGATTGATAGCTTGGAAAGTGCATTATATTATATAAGCAAGAACTTGTAGGGGCCTGAGTTGAATTACATAGTCACTGAAAAGGAAATGTTAGTTGTTATATATGCACTCAACAAATTCAGGCACTATATCACAAGATACCCCATATTTGTGCATATTGTTCATACTGCAATCAGATAGCTCATGAATAAGTCTTCAATTACCAGTAGACTAGCTCGCTGGTTATTGTTGATGCAAGAATTTGATATTACAGTTGTAGATAAACCAGAGAAGTCCAATGTGGTTGCAGATTATCTTTCAAGACTTCAGTTAGAGGAATATTCTACAATAATAGATGATACTTTTCTAGATGAACATCTATTCCTTATACAAGCCCACACTCCCTGGTATGCTGATATTGCCAACAATTTAGCTGTTGCTAAAATGCCACTTCATTTCTCTCCTAAAGAAATAAGGTTGTTGGTAGAAAAAAGCTTTAACTTCTCATGGATTGCTAACTGTTTGTTTATATTGGACCTGACCAAGTCATGAGAAGATGTGTAAGAGAAGATGAAACATATGATATCTTGCATGCATGTCATGATGAGACATGTGGAGGACATTTTGCTGCTAAAAGAATAACACTCAAAATCTTAAATACAGGATATTATTGGCCCACATTATATAAGGATGCAATAGAGTATACAAGAAAATGTAGCAGATGCCAGCACATGGGGAGACCTACTAAATCTGATGAGATCCCATTATATCCACAAATATTAGTTGCATCATTTGATAAATGGGGATTTGATTTTGTTGGCCCGATTGATCCTCCTTCTAATGACAAATCCTACATTTTGGTATATATAGATTATATAAAAAAATGGGTGGAAGCTCGTGCCATGACTCATGCAAGAGATAATAAGGTAGCTAAGTTTCTTTATGAGGAGATATTTACAAGATATGGAGTACCAAGGGAAATTGTATCAGACCAAGGCCCACAATTTACTTCAACATTGATTGCAGCCTTAGTCAATGAATACAATATAAGACACAGAAAATCTACTCCATATCATCCACAAGCTAATAGATAGGTAGAGGTTACAAATAGAGAGCTTGAGGCTACTCTTACCAAAATAGTATCTGTTCATAAAAAAGACTGGTCTCATAGGCTTTCAGAAGTAATCTGGGCATACATAATAACTTGGAAAACACCAATTGGCTTTACACCTTTTGAGATGGTTTATGGCAAAGCAGTAATGATGCCTATTTAATTTGAGCATAAAACTCTGAGGATAGCTTTGCAATTAAATATGACACTTTCTAAACCACAAAATGAATACATTCAACAATTGAATGCTTTGGATGAAATGAGAAAAATGGTTGTCCAGCAAATAGAACTAATACAAAATCAAAGAGCAAAGTGGCATGATAAATATATCAAAGAGAAAAAGTTCAAAGCTGGTGACTGGGTTGTTAGGATTCCCACAAATACTGAGAGGGGGGGTGAATCAGTATCTAACTGGTAATAAGATTTTCTTAACTTAAAACATTTAGAACATATTAATGTTGTATATCGGTAAACAAAAAGTAATGCAATAAACAAAGATAAAAGCAACCACATGAAAAACACACCATAACACAATAGTTTAACAAGGAAACCCAGTGTGGGAAAAACCTCGATGGGATTTGCGACCCACAATATTCACTTACTAGCCAATAAGAGAATATTACTACTACAAGAGGGGTTTGCACATGTAGGAAGGCCAAGTGCCTAGAGCTCAATACTCAATTACAAAATGAGAAGTCTCACTGACTTACAAAATGGATTATATAAATCCAATGTCTTGTACTGCTTCAAAATAGCATCTACTATGCCAGATCCAGTACCGGTTTATAGCTCTACTTCTTACATAAATCCTTAACCTATAATTCGCATAATAGGTCTGCCTTATTTTGCCTAATTATATTTCTCCATGCTTACATTATTGTTCTACAATGATCTCTTATATATATGAGTCATTTTACAATTTGCCAAGTCGGCTTACAATGATTTTACAATGATAAACAAAATATATTACAAACAAAATTCCTGTCGGCTTCTATGCCGGTATGCTTCCTTTCACTGCCAGTGCCAGTGTAGAATCTGACTTTGCTGGTGTCAGTGGATTGCCTTGCTGGTGTCATAGGATTGTAAGGTTGCCATCAATGAAAAAACCTTCAATCACCTACAATGTCTCATTGGAGTGTGCATTTTCCAACATGGGCACTATTGTATGACTCCAGATATAAAGATAGTATGGGAAAGCTACAAAATAGATGGTTAGGTCCATATGAGATTGAGGAAGTTTTCCATAATGGAGTTGTTTATTTGACTACAATTGACCTAGTTCGGTTTATGCTTTTGGTGAATGGTCACTGATTGCATCTTTATCATAAGCCAACTAGTAAAGAAGAGTTCCTGTAGCAATTTACTAAGAAGAATCAAGCACAAATTCCTACAACAACTAATCAGGTTCCTGCAGCCACTAATCCAGTTCCTTCAATAATTGACCAAAGTAATAGAGGTAAGGTTCTTGCAACCACTACAATGAACATGCTTGCCACTTCAAAATTCTTCTCACATCATTTCACAAAAATATTTCCATGTCTTATGGAAATATTCTTCTTCATAAATAAAATTTCCATCCACGTCATCCCATCTCATTTTCTTATCTATCATTTCATTTTATTTTGCCTTCTTTTCGTACGACTGCAGGTATGTACATATTGTATTTTATTTTAATTATGCATTTATGATTTCATTATGATTTTTGTCTTTCCTAAATCTGCGTACACTCCCCTAAATCTTGGGGGGGGGGGTGTTTTATGGTTTGGTTTCCAAAATTGGTAATTATTCATCCTTTTCAGTACCTTGAATTGATTGCTTGCTATCATTGTTTTTAACAAGATATTCTTTCACACAAGGGAGTAATAAACTCTGCTGCCAAATTTGGAGATATGTATGGAATTTTCAATTTTCAGTCTATTGGATATTTTGGTTCTCCGTTTCTCAACTGTAGATTGTGATATACTAATAGAGTAAGGAATGGGTGGAGATCCAATCCACCATGAACCAATAGTCCATGATGCGTTTTTGCATGATACTCTTTGTGAGCATTATTTTAGGCAACATGGATGGATTGTTTACTTTCTGAAAATCAGGAATTATAATGAAGAAATTGCCATAGAGTTTATGCATTCATTCAATGAAGGAGAGGTTGTTGCTAAAGGATTAAGGGTCATTGCTACAGAGTAGCAGATAGCTGAAGTTACAGGGTTGCTGCAGGAAAGAGAATTGTTTCTAGAATCAAAAGATGCCAGAAGTGTTAGAGCAAAGTTTACACTTCCCGCAAATGGACCTCTAATGGTGGACAAGCAAGGAACCAAGAGGGTTTCACTACTAGCAGAGTGGCCCTAGGTGGCTTTATATGTAATGAAATATATTACTTGCAAAGGGAGGTATTCAAATCTACATTCACCACATTTTAAATTACTTAGTCATCTACGACATGGCCAGAGAGTGAATGTCCCTAACTTTCTATACCACCTCATTTCCATAAGTGCCAAAGAAATGCAAAAAAATGGAAATCGTTCTGTCAGCCATCACAGTTTGATTAAATTGCTTGTAGAATGTTCTCTTAGAGATGTTTCACAGATGGAATGGGGGGTATTTGAAGATATATCATAGTTTAGGGTTGAAAATGCTCCTGTTGCCGATAACCCACTAGAGGAAGAAGAAATTATTGAAGAACCCTCTTCTCCTATAGTGTTTGTAGAGAATGAATTGCTCATTGCTGAAGGAGCTATGGTTATTATGGAAGAAGAGATGGTTGAGGCAAATGTGGAGCAACCCTCCACTTCTCTTCAAAGAAAATCACCATCTTCTAAAAGAAAAGGGAAGGAAAATGAAATAATCGATGTAGATGAAGAACCTATGGTTCAGCGGCATGCAACTCAAGTTTCTCCTTTGGCCAAGAGGCATAGGTCAAAAAGAAAAACTCCTGTGGCAAAGCCATAGTTAGAAACCATTCCTATAGCCACTCCAAAGGTTTATGTTAGAAGAACTCAAAGTAGGACCCAGAAGGCTCGTCCAATAGGTGACCATGCAGAGGTTATTTCAGTAGAAACATCAGAAGAAGGGAGCCCTACAGATGTTGAAATCCAGAAGGAAGATGATGTAGATAGAATATCAAATCTTGCATATGTGGTAGAGCAGCTTGAGGATCCTATTGAAGAAATTCCATGGCCTAAGGTAACACCTATTAGACCTCCATCATCCCTAAGCAGTTTATCCATTGCGTTAACATTTTATAGACAATGGGAAATAGAGAGGGCTAGGCTATAAGGGGTTATTGACAAACAACAAAGAGAAATTGAAAAGAGGGATAACAAAATGAAGAATTAGAGGCTAAAATTGATACAATCACTCGTATGGTTCCCAAATTGATGCAATGTAGAGAACCACCAAGGGTTTATGCTATGCATTTAAGGGAGCGATATTTGAATTTCAAATTGAACCGCATTATCAGGGACCGTAGCCCCCCTTTAGAAACCCTTGAGGAATTTTATGATGCTTACCTAACTTCTCCCACAACTGTGAAAAACTTGTTATGTGAATTTTATTTGCATAACTATGTTGTAGCTACAGATAGTGAGTGGAATCCTTTGCTATATATTGGTGATATCCATATAAAAGCTTTAATGTCATGGATTCAAAATGAGATCAGCATGGGGGCACAAGCTAGAGCATAGAAGGATTATGAATTTGATTGTCCATTTCTATTGAGGAAGGAAGCAAAAGAGCCAAGAGTTCTTTATTATGAATGACATAAATTACTGGTAAGAAATGATGTTAGAAATCTAGTGTTGCCGATGAGGGAAGAAATATACCAGGCATATGAGCATTTAGTTTAGACTGACAGTGCAGCTGCAATGGATGGTTTAACTCAGCGCTGGAATAACTTGCCAGAAGAATTGAAGCAGGGAGAACCTCATTCACTACCAAATTTCTAGGAAGCTATGCAAAGAGCCCCCAAATATATACAACTAGGCAGAGAGAAGACCAATAATTGGTTACCATTAATCTTTTAACCTCCTATTCTTATGTGGCCACTATTGGGATGTAAGACTACAGATAAGCCCTATGAAGCGATTATAGAAGAAGCTAGATGGTCTAGGTTAGAAAAGATGAAAGGATTTTACTGGAATTTATCTTCAGGAGGAACAGGTAGCCATTGGTGACCTAAGAGTTAGTGCAAGAATCAAAAAATTTCCTCTTGCTGGAGGATCAGCAAGATCTTAAAGTTGGGGGCATGATGAGTTGAGACATTGTCATATTTTGATTTACATATTAGTAATGATGTTTCAAAAGTTTACTATATGCATTTCAGATGTTAGTCTGAACCTATGAAAAGCATGTTTTTTCTTTGCCAAGTTTATTCCTACAGCCATGTCATTTATTCCTGTAGCCATGTCATTTATTCCTGCAGCCATGTCATTTATTCATGTTGCCATGCGGATTGTTTAGGGCAATATCATATGTGAAATTAATAGATGTCTTGATTAAATAAAATACGTATGTATGTTCTTGTATCTTATTTCTTTTTGAAATACAAGGAATAAATGATGCTACAGTAGAAGCTTGCCTATCATGCCAGTTGCAAGAAGAGATACTCATGAAGATGATTGAAAGATCAAATAGCAGAAATGTTGAGAAATGTAAGGAATGGAATAAGAAGAGAAATCAAGTGATACTACCGATGTTTAACTTAGGTGGACATTGAAGTTGTAAATACCACCACAATATGTTATGACTGTGGTTCAATTCAAATCTGCATTTCCTATAGCATAACTCCAGCTATCTCCTTTCTCGATCAGTTATCCACCTCTTCTTTTCAACGTGATTTGTGTTGTCTATAGTTGATGATTTCTTTTTAATAATAAGCTCTTTATCTTCTCAGAGGTTAGATAGAAGGAGGGGAGAAAAAGAAGCAGAGCAGAGGATTTTGCATAAGTGTTTTTGAGTTTCTTTTCCTATTGAATCATGTATTGATTTCCTAAGAACGATGAATAAAAATATGTTATTCTGAGCATTTAGAGTTATTTTTGGGAATCTTGGAATCACTCACCCAAGGGGGCCCACTTGGTGAGTGTTCCTATGCATTTGTTAAGATTAGTTTTCTTTTCCTAGCTGCAGTAAACGTTCTTGCATTGACTATTCCTACAGCCAAAACAAAACAGAGTAATTCCTGTTTATTAGCATTGAACTTAGCCAGTATTGTTTTATGAATTTATGCAGAAGTTTTCCTGTAGCCTTTCATTAGTTTCAATTCTTGCTTATCCTTTCTGCATAATGTTAGTTGCTACAGTAATGTAGAATAGCTGTTGCAGGAACTTAGTGCATATATAGTGCAGACCCATTTCAAGTATTATGTCCCTGGGTTGACAATCAAATGAACACTAGCTATGGAAATAGTGACTTTACCAAGTGAATGTCCAACTTTGGGTTGAGACTTCAACTAGAGTTATTATTCTTATTGTTGGGTTGAACAACTATGCCAGCACTCAGCTAATGTCGTCAATAGTCCGTGATTCATCTGAATCACGAGCATATACATCATGTCATACAAATCGGTCCCTATGACATAATCGATCTCAACCTCAATCAACTTCTCTTGTAGCTTCTGCATGGCAGGATGCTACTCCCACATCTGTAGAATGGGAAGATCCTCCTACACATACACACATCAACATCATCATCAGTTGTTTTGTTTCAATTTTTCTTAAGTTTAAACCTAGACTATCAATAGATACTTTGATCAAGTATCTTCGGGTCTCAATAGGTAAGCGTTCATGGCAAACCTAGACTACAACAAACATTTATAATAATGACCTAGTTTCAACGAGGCTGCTATGATTCAAAACAACTCATCCATCCACCCAACACAAGCATCCAGAGATAATTTTTCCCTAACACGGGCACTTTTTTCACAATACACATTATTCAGCTAATAATAGCACTACAATTTGTGTATAGCAATACTTAAACAACAATATCGCTACAACATGTATCCAAAAGCGCTACAACTAGGACATGTATGCGCTAAAACAACAAAAGTGCTAAAACCACTAACCAATTGCGCTATTACCTGACAATAGCGCTAACAATACGCTATAACTACGTTATTTTAATGACTATGCTATTACTACTATGCAAAAGCACTAATCCTAATGATCATGCTAAAACTATTACCCAATTGCGCCATAGCGGCACAAAAGCACTAAAACACAGTTTTAGCGTTGTTGTCTTGGTTGGACTTTTATGCTTGCAAAAACACATCAAAAATGCATAGAACTTAAAATTCACAATTTGCATACCACTGGTCCGTAGTCATCTGGCCATTGGAATCGACGGATTCGCTCTAGCCGATGATCTGCTATAGGTACCGATATGATGACTGCTGCTCGCTCCTTCACAAAAGGTCACTATCAGAGCTCAGAGCTACAAGGGAGATAGGTGCAAATGAGGTTGTTTTATCCCTTCCCCTCCATATATACCCCATCCACCCTAAACCTATTTTCACCCCGCTCACCGTCGTGGTCCCCATGAACTCCCAATGTCTCTCATTTCTCTGTTTTAACTCCAATTTCTCCCATTCTTCACCATTATTGTTGATTTCTTCTATTCCACTTCCCCTCCACTTCTCATTCTTTTTTTAGAGATCGCCCGATTTTTCAAAAAAATCAGCCCATCTCTCAAGGGGGCATACCACCCATTAAATTAATATTTATGGGGCACATTTCTTCACACCTATTTTCCTTTCTTTGAAACGACGCAATTAACCGCATCTTCTCAAAGAGGGGCAAATGTAGTCACATAAATCTGTTCATTTAATTAAATGAATGTTTACTATTTATTTGATTAATAAACCATCAGTCACCAGTTAATTAAATTAATATTTAATTAATTCATCCTCAAACTCTTCTCCTATTAGTTAAATAAATTATTCAATTTATTTAAATTAATTCATTAAGCCACATTCAAAATCAATTAAATGAATAAATCATGTTTATTTAATTTAACCCCCTTTCCTCTTTTAAGTAAATAATTAAAACATTTATTTAAATCCCTAAACTACACCCCCCCCCACTTGCATTCTCCTACAAATGCAAGTTGCAACCACAAATGAAATAAATTAATTTTATTTTAAATAAAATCCTATTTTCCCTCACCCACCAAACCCACTTGCAATCCTGAATCCCCTTCTAGACTCTTCTAACCACTTTCTAAGTTCTTCTAACCATTCCTAATTAGCCTAATCCATCTCCTAAATTAAAGCCTCCAAAGTCTTTGAAAAACATTTAATGCTTTATGTGTTCAACAAGCTAACCCCTAAAGTCTTCCAAACCACTAATGGCTTTTACATGACCATTAATGGCTCTTGCATAACCATTTATGGTTAATTCCACTTGCCCACATGGCTAGAGGCTTAACCTCTAACTCAACCTCCATGTAACCCATATGTCTTCTCAAGCATTCATTGCTTTGACCATGGTTATTCCCACTAACTCTTGCACAAGAGCTTATCTATTAGATAAAGGCAATATTTACTAGATAATGGCTTTATTCATTCAACTCAACTTTAACCTTACCTCCCAAGTTAACCTTCTAGTCATTTCAAGCATTTAATGTTTCTTCCCTCTCTCCTCAACCCATCTCATGTTGACATTTGTCATCCTGGGATTGGATTGAAAGCCCTCACATGGATCATAAAACCCATCAATCCTGACCCTTGTTGAGATTACTCAATCTCAAGCATTCATTCCTCCATTTTTCCTATAAATGGAGCTCATTTCTTATAATCCAGATCTGAAAATCTTGTATGCATCTAAGTTATAGTGAAAATTAGAGATAGCATTTAGGAACATTTATCTTTTGTTATTTTGGTTAGAATTAACATTAGATAATTAAATAATCTCTCACATTTTAGCTTGTTAACATTTGCATTATCATAAGTTTTTATTCTATAGTCTTGAATCTCCATAAGGCATCCAGAATAGTGCAAAAAGCTACTGAGAGATACACTCATTTGGAACCTGGAGAGGAGAGGAACAAGGGAGGAGTAGCTACAAACATGGTGGAAAGAATTTGGAGATGTTTTATTGCATTTCTTAATTTTTTTAAGCTTTCTATTTTGTGTTTGGTATCTCTCTTGATATGCTTGCTTAGGATAGTCTTTGATTTGTGATTTCTAACACTAAAACTTGGATTGTTTCTTGTGTGTTTCTGTTTGTTTTCCTAACATATTCTAATCCCATTTTGTAGAGCATCAGATTGCATCGGCACAACCTAGTAGTGTGAAAGGGAAAAAGAAGAAAGGTGAGCAAGCAACTTTTGTGACCACCGGTACGAGGGTAAGTATTCAAATTAGGAAGGAACCGATACCTAAGGTATATGCAAAGAAGTAGACTATCATAAGGAAAAGAGGTAGACATCTCATTCTTCAAGAGGAATCTGAGGAAACTAAAACTAAAGAAGAATCAATGAAAATGAAGGTAATTGGTAAGGAGTCTAAACCAGTAGGAGAAATTTCCAAGCAAAATACTCCTATTAATGTTACATCATTCAAACCAATGATTGGTATGTACCTCAGTTCCATGGTTACTATTATAAATGCAATGTGTATGGTCATAGAATTGTCGAATGTAGACTCATGCGTATTTCCACCTAGTTTTGAAAGAAATCAATTTTTTTCTCTTAGTGATATGACTATTATCTATTATCAATGTAATAGGTATGGTCACAAGAGTTATGAATGTAGGAGAAATGTATCTCAATCCTACAATAATTTTTCAAATTCATCATTCAATGTAAATGTTAAATGCTATCATTGTCAAAACTTGGGCCACATTGCAAAACATTGTGAGCTTAGAACAACTAAGCAAAAGAAGACAATGTCAACATTAGAACTTAGTGCAAAACAAGAACATAATGAGATAGCAGAAAAGAAGAAATAAACTAAACAAGCTTGGGTAGAAAAGAGATAAAGACAAGGTTGAGTCAAGTTTGATTGTTCAAACTACCCTGCATGCTGAAAGGAAAAACTTGTTGGTAATAGATAGTTGTTGTTCTAATCACATGACTAGTGATAAGAAGAAATTAATTAAGCTTGAAGATTGGAATCATGGCTAAGTGAGGTTTGGAGACAATTCAACAATCAAAATCAAGGGTAAAGGTACTCTAAAAATAGATGGCAAGATGAAAGATCATGATGTATATTATGTGGAAGGTCTGAAACACAATCTACTCAGTGTGAGTCAAATGTGAGACAAAGGATATAAGTTTACATTTGATTCAAATGGATGTCAAATCAGAAAAGAAATAAATGGACAACTTGTTGCTGAAGGAAAAATGACAGATGGCAATGTATATAATCTTAAGGAATTCTTTGAGTCTTAATGTATGATGGGACAAGTTGATGAGAGTTGGGTATGACATAGAAGACTAGGTCAGATTAATTTTGATATCCTTGTTAAGGTAAGAAAGAAAGGTTATGTAAGGCATATACTACAGATTATCAAACCTTTAAAACTAAAGAATACTCAACTACAAGACCTCTTGAATTCATGCATACTGATTTGTGTGAGCCTACAAGAACAAGAGTCCTAAATGGAGAAAGATACTTTATGCTTCTTATAGAAGATTTCTCTAGGATAACATGGGTCACCATCCTGCAAGACAAGTCTCAAGCCTATGGAAGATTCAAAATCTTTAGGAAGATGGTTGAGAAGGAAAGTGGATACAAGCTGAAATGTCTAAGATCAGACCATGGAGGTGAGTTCACATCAAATGAGTTTGAAGATTACTATGAGAGACATGGAATTAGAAGACAATATTTAGCACCTAGGACACCACAACAAATTGGTATCATGGAAAGGAAGAATAGGATAGTCAAGGAAATGGAAAGAAAAATGTTGAATGAAGCCAATTTACTTGATGTATATTGGAAGGAGGCAGTTCATACAGTTGTATATACATAAAATAGAGTTCAGTTGAGAGTGAATAGTAGAATGACACCCCATGAACTATGGTATGATAGAAAACCCTCAGTCAAATACTTCAAGGTGTTTGACAACAAATTCTTTATCAAAAAAGATGAATATGGACTAGGTAGCCTTGAATCAGGAGGTGATGAAGGTATATTTTTAGGCTAATCTACTCATAACAAGGTCTATAAATGTTTCAACAAGAGGCTAAAGAAGGTGATTGATAGTGTACATGTAAGAGTAGATGAAGATCTACATAAAGGAAAATAAAGTATAATAAATCAAATTGAAGATCCACATATTGAAGATGAAGAGCAAACTGAAAGTGAACAAGAAGAAGTATCTAGCAAGACTCCAAATAGATATGTGCAAAAGAATCACCCTAAAGAGAAGATCATAGGAAAAAAAAATGAAGGTGTGCAAACTAGAAGGAGAACTAGGAACACTGAGCAAGTAAATTTCTGCCTCATGACTGACATGGATGTTGTCATTTTTAGATTGTTGGCATTTTGCATATAGATTGCATTAATGATATGTTGTCATTGATGTCAATTGAACCAGTGAATGATATTCATGATATTGTTGATGTTATTATTATTATTGCTATTGTCTTGTAATCGGTATGATAAACTTTGAGGAAGATGTTGTAAACTGGTATATGGTAGTTTGAAAGTTGAACCGGTGTAAAGGGTTAAACCTTTCTATGTTATGTAACCGGTAAACCCTACCAGATGTTTTCTGTTAAACCCTAACCAATCAAGTTTGCTGGTTTAAGATCTAATGTTGAGGGGTAATGATGGAGACACATGTGATGATTGAATGAGGATTAGTTTAGATTGATTTGGTGCATTTGTTTATTGTCTTGGAAACGAGCAAAGTAGATTGCATCTAATACATAGCATCCGATGAGTTACAAAGTCCGATGAAGTGGTGATCATGGAGCGGTTGGAATTTTCTTGATTAATGTGAAGAGATTGTTATGATTTCTAACGGTCAAGATTGTACCGACTTGTTTGTAATCTCGATGATGAGAATTAGTTTTTTTGTTGTGTTACCAACCTAGTTGATTTGTATTTAAGGTCGATGATATTGTTTTTTTAAGTGTTGGCAAAGTTGACATGATTGGAAGAAACCAGTTGAGTGTGTGGCTGCCTAATCGGTGGATGGATTTGCAGTTTGAGTAAAGGCAGATTGAAGCTTAAGAAGGATTTGATCAAGCAAATGTAGTGCTATTCAGATAGATCAAGAAAACCTGTTGTTTTCTAACAATAACAGCAGAAATTGAAATCCCCTAACCAGGTAAGCTCTAACAAGCTTGGTTACTTTCTAAATCCTCTAACAAAGTGGTCCATTATTTTGGATTCTCAAATCCTCCAGCGAGGTTACTCCTAATAGGGTATTGTGTTTTTCATCAAGGCATATTTGTAAATCTCTTAACCAAGTGATTCCTAACAGAATTAGTTCTTAACAAAACTTATTGTAAAAGCATTTACAAGCTTGGCTCCTAACAGGGCGAACTTCAGAAGAGTTTAGATAGCTATCCTTGTGAGTCTCGTCTCACTGTGGGTTTTACCTATTTGGGTTTTCCATGTATAAATATTTATGTCAAGTGGTGAATGCTTTTGTGGTTATGATCGTATTTGTTGATTTGATTAACTACTTAACTATTTTGATAAGGCATGATAATTGGAAGCATTAAAAGATGAATATGTTAACATATGATTGAGCATTTTTTATGTTTACAAGATTGAAGTTGTTTACTGTTAAGTTGTCATAACAATCAAACCAATTGATGTTGGTTAATGTTGGTAATCTTTGAGATATTATCTTGACTGAGTTATTTGTTGATAAGTTTATTTTTGAGTTTGGGAGTTTTTATCAGTTTTTCAGTATACTGATTCACCCCCCTCATCTCAATATTCTACCGGATACTTATTCTTTCATCATACCATCAATTGGTCTCAGAGCATCTCAGGTCCTCTTTAGCCTAAAGCCTAACAGCTCGAGGAAAAGATCTTGTAGATTATGATGAAGAAAGAAGGTCTGAAGTTCAACAAAGATAACTATAGGATATGGAGTGATAGAATTAAGATTTACATTAAGAGTCTGAGAATTCAGTATTGGGATCATATAGAAACTAAGTATACTGCACCTACTGGAACTCTGACTGGTAATCAGAAGAAAGAACAACAAGAGAATCATCAAGCATTAGAGGCTATTATCAGTTCCTTGTCTGATGTTGAATATGTAGATGTTCATGGTTTTGAAACTGTATATGAAGTATGGAAAAAACTTGAAGAGATTTATAGCGGTGATGAACATGTTAAGATTTTTAAAGAGGAGAGTTTAAGAGGAAATTTTGATGACATGAGAATGTCTGAAGGTGAGAATATCTAGCAGTATGGTCAAAGGATATAAGAGATAGTTGGTGAAATAAAGAGTGTAGGAGGGAAAGTAGAAGATGCCACAGTGATCAGTAAGGTACTGAGAATCCTGCTACCAGTCTATGCTATCCGAGTCGCAGCTATTCAAGAGCTGAAATCAATTGACAAAACAAAGGTAACTCTTGACTCTATCATTGGCAAACTTACTACGTTTGAACTAAATGACTATGATGGTAGTGTAAAAAATTAGAATTTGCATTTAGAGCTTCTGTCTCTAACCCATATGTGAGAAGAATTAGAGATACTAGCCATAGCTATGAATCTAAATCTAGTAGAGATGCGGATGATGAAGATAATTTAGTGGAGCTTGAAGCATTGTTGGCAAAATGACTTCCTAGAGGCACTGGGAAATACAGAGGTAAGCTACCGTTGAAATGTTTTGCTTGCAATAAGATTGGTCATATAGCAACTAATTGCCCTAATAGTGAAAATGAACACAAGAGAGACAAATTAAAGAAGTATAAGGGTAAAGGAAAGAGAGTTTGTCTTGTTGCTATTGATGGTGTTATTACTGATGATGATGCTAGTGAAGATATTGTGTTTGTGGCTATTAAGGAAGAGATATTAGATAAGAAGGCACTAGTGTCCAGGATGGATAACTCTGATGATTGGATCATTGATAGTGGCTATTCACATCACATGACCAGTGATCGGAGAAAATTTATGTCCTTGAAGGAATTTGATGGTGGTGGTGTCAGATTTGGCAATGACTCACCCTATGTGGTTAAGGTTAAGGGAGTTATTTCTCTTAATGGGAAGAGCAGTGCTGACGATGTCTATTGGGTTGAAGGCCTAAAGAACAATCTTCTAAGCATGGCACAACTTAATGACAGAGGATACCCACTGGAGTTTAGAAATGGTATGTGCAAAATCTTTGACAACAAAGGAGAATTGATTGCAACCGGGAAACAGACCAGAGGTAATCTATTTCATCTTAATCCTAAAGTTAGCAACTATTTGATTGCAAAGATAGATGATAGTTGGCTTTGGCATAGGAGATTTTGTCATATAAACTTTGATAACATTGTTAAAGTAAGCAAGTCTAAGACAGTAAGAGGTCTACCTCATATAGACAAACCAATTAATGCTCTTTGTAAAGAATGTCGGTTAGGAAAGATGACTTCTTCAACTTTCAAGAGCAAGTCCTTCTCAGCAGAGCACTTGTTATATTTGGCTCATACAGATCTATGTGGACCAATAAGAACTAGAAGTATTTGAGGTGATACATATTTCATGATCTACACTAATTATTGTTCAAGGATGATGTGGGTCACATTCTTGAAGGTTAAGAATGAAGCTTTTGGTAAATTAAAGGCATTCAGAGCCTTAGATGAGAAAGAGAGTGGCAAAAAGATAAAATGTCTAAGAATAGATGAAGGAGGTGAGTTCACTTCTGAGGAATTCACTACGTATTGTGATGAGAATGGTATCAAGCAGCAACTTTCTACACCAAGGACACCACAACATAATGGTATAGCAGAGATGAACAATCGATCAATGGTTGAAGCAACTAGAACTATGTTGATACAAGGAAATGTAGAAAAAATATTTTGGAGAGAAGCTTTAGTACAATGGTCTACACAATGAATCGAGTTCTAGTGAAGAGAGGTAAGGACAAGATGCCTTATGAGTACTAGTGAGGAATATCACCTGATGTTAGCTATTTTAAGATCTTTGGTAGCAACTGTTTTATTAAAAGAGGTGATTACATAAGAAAGTTTGAAGCTAAGAGTGATGAAGGCATATTTCTTGGCTATTCCACCAAGAGTAAGGTCTACAAATGCTTCAACAACTAGACACAGAGAATTGTTGAGAGTGTTGATGTTTGTGTAGAGGAATGTCCTAAAATTTTAGAAGGAACCTATTCAGAGAGAAAGGATGAAGATCCTTGCATTTTTCTTTTGGAACCTAAAACTGTTAAATCAAAAACTAGTAAAGAAAATCCTGATGTACTTGTTCAATCGGAACAAATAAATTCAAAGGAAGAAGACAATGAAGAAGCTAAACCTAATGAGAATGATCATGTTATTCCTAGATATGTGAGATTGAATCACAGTCCTGAGCAGATTATTGGGGATAAGGATGTTGGATTACTAACTAGAAGGAAAATTAGAGAGAACTCTTGCATGATCTCCACCATTGAACCTAGAAGTTGTAAGGAGGCATTTGGTGATGATCATTAGGTGAAAGCAATGGAGGAGGAATTGGATAAAATTAAGAAGAACAACACTTGGATGCTAGTACCCCGACTGATAAACAAGAATGTTATAGGTACTAAATGGGTGTTCAGGAACAAGTTAAATGAAGATGGTGTTGTGGTTCGCAACAAGGCAAGATTAGTTTTCAAGGGTTGTGCGCAAGAAGGAGAAGATTATGGTGAAAATTTTGCACCAGTATCAAGACTGGAAGGAGTTAGAACCTTACTTGCATTTTCAGCCCATAAGAAGTTCAAGGTATACCAGATGGATGTTAAGTTTGCATTTTTTAAAGGGATATTGGAAGAAGTGGTTTATATAGAGTAATATGATGGTTATGCATTGACAAATAAGGAGGACGTGGTATGCAGATTGCATAAAGCTTTATATGGATTAAAGAAGGCACCCAAAGTATGGTATGAATGACTTCATACATATCTGATGAAGATAGGCTTTGCAAGGACTAGTGATGACAACAACATTTCTCTCAAGTCTGAAGGAGATAAAATATTGGTCAATGAAGTATTTGTTGATGACATTATATTTGGAGGTAATGATGTCATGAGAAACAATTTTGTAGGTGAAATGAAGAATGAGTTTGAGATGTCATTAGTAGGGGAAATAAAAAAATTCATAGGCTTGCAGATACATCAGATGAAGAATGGTATTTTCATTACTCAATCTAAGTATTTGAAAGAGGTTTTGAAGACTTTTGGCATGAGTGACTGTAAACCAGCTGGAACTCCAATGGTTATAGGTTGTAAATTGTCCAAGGAAGATGCATCTAAGTATGTAGATGAAAAGGAATATAGGTCAATGATTGGCAAATTACACTATGTTGTTCACAGTTGACCAGATATTGCCCATGCAGTTGGTATTGTTTCTAGATTTAAGAAGAATCCAAAGGAAGCACATCTGATAGAAACCAAGAGAATTTTTAGATATTTGAAAGGTACAGTTGACTATGGGTTATGGTATCCATATGGAGGCAATTTTGATTTCAAGGCATACATTGATGGTGATTGGGCAGGAAATATTGATGACCAGAAGAGTACTACCGATGGAGCATTCTTTCTAGGAGGAAGGCTAGTTTCATAGAGTAGTAAGAAGCAGAGTTGTACTTCATAATCTACTGCAGAAGATGAGTATGTAGTAGCTTACATGAATTGCACACAAGCTATTTGCATGAGGCACATTTTGGAAGGTTTTAAGATGAAGATCTCAGAACCTATAAATATTTTGTGTGATAATACAAGTTCCATTAATATGTCTACGAATCTTGTTTTGAACACAAGGACTAAGCACATTGAATTGAAGTATCACTTTTTGAGGGAAAAAGTTCAAAGTAAAGATGTTATCTTAGAGCATGTTTCTACCCAGGAGCAGCTTGCAGATATCTTTACCAACCCTCTGCCTAAGACCACTTTTGAGTATCTTAGAAGTCAGTTGGGGGTTGTCCCTCTTCATGAAGTCAGTTGAGCATGATGTTGATTGCATCATTCCCTGAATTACTTGCAAAATCTTACATGGATTCATATTTTTGGAAGTGGATGTATTCCACAAGGGGAGCATCAAGTTGTAGTATGCTAATGCATAGTGATAATTTGGAATTACATGTTTTACTTTCAATTTGGCATTGTTTTCAAAGGGGCAAAAGAATTATGTGATTAAGGAGAAGAATTATGTGTCTGATTAGGTGAACCAACGATAGACTGAAGACAACTAGAGCATGGTGAATACTTGGTAATGTAAACCAAGATTCCTATTCACCAATCCACAACAACAATTAGAGGCATTGATATTTGTATTGCCATCAATGCCAAAGGGGGAGATTCTTGGCATTTTGAATATAGATTGCATTAATGATATGTTGTCATTGATGTCAATTGAACTGGTGAATGATATTCATGATATTGCTGATGTTATTGCTGTTATTTCTATTGTCTTGTAACCGGTATGATAAACTTTGAGGAAGATGTTGTAAACTGATATATGGTAGTTTGAAAGTTGATTCAATGTAAAGGGTTAAACCTTTCTATGTTATGTAACCGGTAAACCCAACCAGTTGTTTTTTGTTAAACCCTAACCAATCAAGTTTGTTAGTTTAAGATCTAATGTTGAGTGGTAATGATGGAGACATGTGATAATTGAATGAGGATTAGTTCAGATTGATTTGGCACATTTGTTTTTTGTCTTGGAAAGGAGAAAAGTGGATTGCATCTAATGCATAGCGCGCGATGAGTTACAAAGTCCGATGAAGCGGTGATCATGGAGCAGTTGGAATTTTCTTGATTAATGTGAAGAGATTGTTGTGATTTCTAACGGTCAAGATTGTACCAACTTGTTTGTAATCTCAATGATGAGAATTAGGTTTTTGTTGTGTTACTAACCTAGTTGATTTGTATTTAAGGTCGATGATATTGTTTTGTTAAGTGTTGGCAAAGTTGACAAGATTGGTAAAAAACCAGTTGAGTGTGTGGTTGACTAATCGGTGGATGGATCTGTAGCTTGTGTAAAGGCAGATTGAAGCTTAAGAAGGATCTGATCAAGCAAATGTAGTGCTATTTAGATAGATCAAGAAAACCTATTGTTTTCTAACAATTACAACATAAATTGAAATCCCCTAACCGGGTAAGCTCTAACAAGCTTGGTTACTTTCTAAATCCTCTAACAAGGTGGTCAATTATTTTGGATTCTCAAATCCTCCAGCGAGGTTACTCCTAATAGGGTATTGTTCTTTTCATCAAGGCATATTTGTAAATCCCTTAACCAGATGATTCCTAACAAAATCAGTTCTTAATAGGACTTATTGTAAAAGCATTAATGGGCTTGGCTCCTAACAGGGCGAACTTCAAAAGAGTTCAAACAGCTATCCTTGTGAGTCTCATTTCACTGTGGGTTTTACCTATTTGGGTTTTCCATGTATAAATATTTGTGTCAAGTGGTGAATGCTTTTGTGGTTATGATCTTATTTGTTGATTTGATTAACTACTTAACTATTATGATAAGGCATGATAATTGGAAGCATTGAGAGATGAATATGTTGACATATGATTGAGCATTTTTTATATTTACAAGATTGAAGGTGTTTACTATTAAGTTGTCATAATAGTCAAATCGGTTGATGTTGGTTGATGTTGGTAATCTTTGAGATATTATCTTGACTGAGTTATTTGTTGATAAGTTTATTTTTGAGTTTGGGAGTTTGTATTATTTTTTCAGTATACTGATTCACCCCCCTTCTCAGTATTCTACCAGATACTTATTCTTTCATCATACCATCAATTGGTATTAGAGAATCTCAGATCCTCTTTAACCTAAAGCCTAATAGCTTGAGGAAAAGATCTTGTAGATCATGATAAATAAAGAAGGTCTGAAGTTCAACAAAGATAACTATAGGATATGGAGTGATAGAATGAAGATTTACATTAAGAGTCTGGGAAGTCAGTATTGGGATCATATAGAAACTAAGTATAATGCACCTACTAGAACTCTAACCAATGATCAAAAGAAAGAACAACAAGATAATCATCAAGCATTAGAGGCTATTATTAGTTCCTTGTCTGATGCTAAATATGTAGATGTTCATGGTCTTGAAACTGCATATGAAGTATGGGAACAACTTGAAGAGATTTATAGTAGTGATGAACATGTTAAGATTGCTAAAGAGGAGAGTTTAAGAGGAAAGTTTGATGACATGAGAATGTCTAAAGGTGAGAATATCCAATAGTATGATCAAAGGATAAAAGAGATAGTTGGTGAAATAAAGAGTGCAGGAGGGAAAGTGGAATATGCCACAATGATTAGTAAGGTACTGAGAACCCTGCTACCAGTCTATGCTATCTGAGTTGCAACTATTCAAGAGATGAAATCCATTGACAAAACAAAGGTAACTCTTGACTCTATCATTGGAAAACTTATTGATTTTGAACTAAATGGCTATGATGGTAGTGTATAAAAATCAGAATCTGCATTCAGAGCTTCTGTCTCTAAACCATCTGTGAGAAGAAGTAGAGATACTGGCCATAGCTATGAATCTAGATTCAGCAGAGATGTTGATGATGAAGACAATTTAGTAGATGGAGATCACATGATCATAGTAGTGGTATATGTAGACGATATCATCTTTTGAGGCAACAAAGATGTTCTATGTAAAGAATTTGTTGATCAGATGTAGTCAAAATTTGAAATGTCCATCCTTAGAGAGTTATCTTATTTTCTTGGTTTGCAAATATCACAATAGAATAAGGGGATATTCATCTCTTAGACCAAGTATGCCAAGGACATGCTAAAGAAGTTTCAAATAAAGGACAACAAACTGGTTAGTACCCCCATGGTGACAGGATGCAAATTAAGCAAGCATGATGAGTCACCTAGTGTAGATCAGACCTTGTATAGATCCATGATTGGTAGCCTATTGTATCTCATAGCTTCAAGGCCTGATATTGTGTAAGAAGTGTGCATGGTATCTAGATTCCAAGATGCTCCAAAGCAATCATATGTAAATGTTGTTAAAAGAATCTTCAAGTATCTGCAGGGGACACTCACTTATGGCTTATGGTATCCAAAAAAAGGAGAATTCACTTTACAAGCCTTTACTAATGCTGATTGGGAAGTTTGCATAGATGATAGGAAGAGCACTAGTGGTGGAGCTTTCTTCTTTGGAGACAGATTGGTCTCATGACACAACAAGAAGCATGATTCTATTTTTTATCTATAGTTGAAGCAGTGTATATAGTTGTTGCCACATGTTGCTCACAGGTTTTGTGGATGAAAAAGACCTTAAAGGATATTCATGTATCATTTCCAAATCCTATTTCTATTATGTGTGACAACTCAAGCGCCATTAACATTTCCAAGAACCCTTTCATGCACTCAAGGACAAAGCACATTGCAATCAAACGTCATTTTCTTAGGGAGAAGGTTGCAGAGAAGGAGGTAAAGGTTGAATATGTTCCCATAGGTGAGCAAGTTGTTCCACCTTCCTTTAGCACTTAAACATATTGTTTTCCTATTTTTCATCCTTGAACCTCATGTCTATCTCAGGGGGATTTCTGCAATCTCCATAAGTAGTATTGTCCAGGTTGAACATCTTTCAAAGGAGGAGAAGAAATGTACAAGTTTTATGGCAGGTGGTGTGTAGATCCCTTTGCCATTGTTGTCAAAGGGGGAGAAAGAGATTCTTGTTTGCGTTGTTGTGTGTGTTGACATCAATGCCAAAGGGGGAGATTGTTGGCATTATTGTCATTAATGTCAACAAGTGTTGCAGGGATGCTAAGAGGATGCAGAGAAACAAGTGTTGCAAGTTTTAGAAGTGATCATATCAGGATAACTTAGCCAATCAAGTGTTGTGTAGGTGATATTTGCTCTGGTGGTTTCATCGGAATAACTAGGCCAATTTCTATTGATGTAAGTCAGGTTGATGTCGAGTCATGTGGAGTTCATGTCATGTTTTATCGCATCGGAATTGCATGATAAAGGTGGAGTAACAATTTTGGGTGATACCGATAGAATAAACTACTCTGATATCAATCTATTAGAATAGCTCTGCTAACCAAGAGACCGAGGGTGTGTATCAGAGTATCTATTGAAGGAGAAATGACATATTACCACTATGCCAATAGACCAAACTATTCCGATATGTGGTCGTTTGGCTTGGAGGTTCTTCGTTCAGGATAACATTATTGATGGATCAATCAGGCTATCCTCTTATCCCGTGGCATTCCTGAGACAATTTTTTGACCTCGCGGGATAACACTTGTGAGGTGTACATGATTTACTTTCTTCTTATCTCACAGTATGTTGGACAAGTGTTGAATGCCCTGCAGGATAACACTTAAGCGAAGAGAATAGTTTTATACTTTATCCCGTGTTGTCAAAATGTGACCACCGATGGTCATGTGGGATAACTTAAGTTTGTTGAACAAGGTGGTCCCTCTTATCCCGTGTTGTCAAAAGTGATCAACGATGGTTGTCTGCGATAAGATAGTCAAAATAGGTTGAAATGGAGAGATGTTCTCTCTTATCCTGCAGTGTCAACGTGACCAACAAAAGTCACATGGGATAAGAAACTAAAGGGAAGATTGCAGATTCCCTTATCCTTCAAAGGCTAAGATGCTCACAAAATGGCATGCAGGATAACAATTAACAAGGGAAAATAAGACACCCCATTATCCTATGTTGTACAAAATTGAAGAGAGATTGGTTTCATGAGATAAGAAAACAAAAGGAAGTGAAGGGTCTACTTATCCTACGTGATGAAGATAGGATGTGAAGAAGCCTGCGAGATAAGGAAAAGCGAAGTAGGCATTGAAGGGTCTACTTATCTAGCATGAAAAAAAGGGATGAGAAGAGACTCATGGGATAAGGAAAAGAAAAGACAAAAGAGAAACCTTATCCCACATGGGTTAAGAGACTATGCTAATGTGGTGTGGGCTAACAAAGAAAGAGGAAGGCTTATTAAGAATGATAGAAGCTTATCCCGCATGGTAGAACATACATGCAAGGCGTATAAAATGAAGGTTACCCATAGTATGAAGTTCAATCTATCTGAGCAACCTGATAGTCCACATGAGCATTGACCAAATTTGACCAGATGACGTGGCATGTACGGAGAAAATCAGAGCATACTTGTCGAAATGATGAAAGGATATTTTGCCAACAGAATTGAAGATTGTGATCGACTTTGAGATCATGTCTGCAAGCTGATAGACTCAGAGGTCCACGTGGATGATTGACCAGGATTGACAAGGTGACTTGGACACTAAATAAGAAGATGTTTGCATGCTGATAGGCAAAATTATCTACATGGTGGTAGACCAACCTTGACCATCTGATCTGGATGAAGAATATGTAGACATGAGGTTCCCTATTGAACAAAGAATGAATCAGATATGCAAAAGTTGGTGATGAAGGATTCTAGTGTGGTAGTTGTCAATCTTTTTTAGAATAGGTTGACAGAGGATGGAAAACGCATTAATGGTGACTGATTTGCAGGCAGGTTGTGTGGCTCAAGGAAGGATTGCAAATCATTTTGGGTAGAGGAAGATTAATAAACTTAGTAATCCAAGTACAAAGAATGACTTAAAGATAGATAGGATGCATTTAATTTAGGCAGTTGATCTGAGATTTTATTTAGGATAGAGAATAAAATCTCTTGAGTTACAGACCTCCAAGACAACCGAATTGAATAAAATATTTGTTCGTAGTAGAAGAAAAATTTGATGTGTACAGAGTCCATGTAATCCAGTAGTAGTTGTAAATGTGATTCGACATTAGTAGGTGTGGCTGTTGAGACAATGACAAAGGTAGAAACAAAGATATCTCCACTAGTTAAAAAAAAAAGGTGTAGTGCTAACCAGAGGGTAGTTGCTGCGAAGAGTAGAGTGAGTATTGACAAAGAGAGAGTGGGTGTTGCTACAGAGATAAAAATAGAGACATCCACCGAAATAGGGAGTGTAAGAAAAGAGAAATTGAGAAGGAAATTCAGTAGGCAAAGTAAGTCATTCTCATGATATACGAAATTTGTAAGTGTTACAAAACTCATTTGTAACTAGGCTTTATCATTACAATTATAAACTTGAACAATCACTATAAATATCTGAGTGGGTTCTCAGAGAAAGGGTAGGTTCTCATTAAATTAGGGGTTGGTTCTCCTTGGGTTGGTGCCCTAAACATTGTAATCAGTCTTAATTCTGAGAATGGATTGGAGTAGTAGACTCCAACAACACTTCTCACTGAGGTTTTTTTTCTCATCATGGGTTTTCCTCGTATATTCTTGTGTTATGGGTATGCCTCTTGTGTGTGTGTGTCGACCTATTTAATATCTCTACACATGGTTTTGTGATTAAATTTGTTGTTGCTTAGATCTTTAGAAGGTAAAAGTTTTTTATTGATTACCACTGATTCACCCCCTCTCAATGGTCCATTGTGTCCCTTCAATCACATCATTTCAAACACATACAACTCTTTTTATACTTCAACACATACATGTACTCGTCCTTATATGCAAAGATATTCATTAAAACTCTCAACTAGGTCGGTCCAAAATAAAGTATATAAAATTACATAAAATAGGCCATATGGACCAATAATATCCAATGTGGTCCACTCTAGGAGAAAGAGGGGACACAAAATCAGCATTGTACATCCTTCTAAGTTGATTCTAATGAATCACATACCCTAAAACATCTTCCAAATTTGGTTCTAAATGAAATGTGTGGATAAACAATAAAACTCGGCAACCTATCACCCCAAAAGCATCTTCCAATGTAAATTACCTAATGTGGGTCTCCACACACCATGGTGAGACCAAAAATAATATCTAACTCAACCTCTAATGCATATCCAAACCAAAAAAGAATGATCCAAACAAGATAATCTATATGGGAACACTAAGACCCAACACAACTAACCATACCAAGTATAGACCATCATACCTCACTTGCAAAATGAAAATAATGCCATAGATTCAAACTGGGTTACTGAACAAACCAAATAAGCACTTCCTCCAAACAATCACACTTGAATTCACATATCCGGAAGATACCAAGTAAATTCCAAACTAGTCTGATAGACACTCTCACTGTCAAAGAGTAGTAACAACTAATCATACCATTTGAGCAACCAAAGGATCTACAAACTTGATAGTACACCATTCAGATAACATTAACTTTATATCTAGGTCTACACACCATACTCTTTGTAAAGCGAAAAAATCGAACCCTAGTCGTTCTCCCCTCCCCAACTCCGAGGAGGGAGAAGGGAGAGTCACTAGGGTTGATGGTTTTCACTTAGGAGGGACTTTACATTCAAAAGAGGGGTTGAAACCCACAAGATACAATCCCATGCAATGCAAGATTGGATTCTATATGAGTTTCAAGGGTTGTGATAGCAAGGATACCCTCTTTTGTAAAGAATGTAGATGGAAAGATTGAACTAGGAATGCATAGAAAGTGATAAAGATTCGCTTGTAAACTGAGATAGGGATATAGGATGAAGCTGCGGACCTGGAATTAGCAGGTAAATGTCGATATGGTGCTGTCCTGCAAATTTGAGCAAAAGTTGACGGGACGATGGTGCCCAGCGTGCACACGGTCCTCCGAAAAATCCGCAAAACGAAGGGGGATCTGTTCGTCTCTGCACAAGGATTCCAGATCTTCAATTTCAGCCGCGTACCTGCACCCTACACACAGAAAAGTGAAGACGATTGGGGGGTTAGGGATTAGGGGTTTGCCCTTAGGTCAAACCCCAGTTTTGGAATTAACCAAGAAATGAGAAATGCTGTAAATGTAATGTAAAACAAGTACTAGTACCTTGTTGTAAGGATGTTTGTATCCTTATGTGCGAAGGTATAGATGTTGTTGTTTGTTGTATGTTGTATGTTGTAGCATGTAATGTGTTGTAAGTGATCTCCTCTTCAATGGTTGAATCCTTGTCTTGAATGCACCACTTAGCCTTGAATGGAGACTTAGAATGATCAATTGCTTGAAGGAATGCTTGAATGCTTGAATGCTTGAGTATAGTTGCCACGCTTTTTCCATCATGTCTAATGAAAGAGGAAAATGTAGTTTATATACTTGTCAATTAGGGCTGATAGACTGATTTTCCCGACCTTAGGCCGACCAGGAAATGTTAATTTCCAATTTGCAAACAAAAAGGCCCGAAGTCCCATAGGAGACCGGGCCCAAAATAGGGTCAGTGACCAGGGCGCTGGGCGCCATGGTCCTGGGGGACCAGGGCGCTGGGCGCCCTGGTCCTGAAGGACCAGGGTGCTGGGTGCTCTGGTCCCACCTCCCGGGATAGCAGGGTGCAAGGAGGATCAGGCCAGGGTGCTGAAAAAATGCAATTTTTGGTGTCATGAGCAAGTTTCGGGGTCCATCCAGGTTTAGTGTTGCGTCACCATCATGAAGACCCAAATGCGGTCAAAATTGCAAGTGTCACAATTTTAGGACGCTACATTTAGCCCCCACTTTAGTGGGAGTATAAGCGTACGCTCATACTTCCGGTAAAGTACAAGGAAACAACATTGAAAAACTTTCACCACGTCAAGGAGGCAAGATACACCAAGCCCCCAGTGGACTAAGGATCTTACGACTTTGATTGACAAGGTAAAAGGGAAGATCATGAGGGAGAACCATGACTGTCAGTAGTAAGGTTCCCTCACTATGAGTCATGCAAGAAAGATATCAAAAATTTTCAAGGCAAAGCTAAATTTGTCAAGAAATTTTCAAGTATCTTGAAAAGATATGAACGGGATGTATGCCCCCCTACATTAAAGCGATCGCACATGCCTCACCGGGGGTGATTGCTTTAAGGTAGTGATACATATAAGAAATGAGAAAGGAAAGGAGCACGTTATCACAAGGATTTAGCCCCCAAGTGTGAGATAAGCCCAAGGATAATAGACACAAAACACAAAGCACGAGGTGACTTCGCTTTCCTCGGGGTCAGTATGTTGTATGATAATTCATGTATATCATATGTATGTATGCATAATTGTTCTTCATTCCCCAATCAAGGAAGGTCACCTAGAAGAAGGGAACACATGTGTCTTTTGAGTCAACATGAGAGAGATCGAGAGATCTCAATGCTTTGCATCGTCCTCAAGTAGACAACACTAAGGACAACAAATAGAAGAATGAGAATAACACATAGAAGAAGTAACGAAAGAGAGGAGGAGAGAATCTGCTATGCTAATGAAACTAGTCTAGCATGTCATCTACCCCCCGATCTTGCTGATCAATGTTTCGGGAAGGTAGGGAACACGCTAGAGGAGGAACATCCAACATAGCAGATGGAGCTATCACAAGATCCAAACAAGGGCTATGTTCATATCCCAAGCCGCGGTGTTCTTGTCTAGGAGCTAGGATAAGTGCTTTAGAAAATTCGTTAGATAAATGGTTATCAATATCAACAAGTTCATATTCACTATCAGAATGAACAGGAGAAGTAGCATTTTCATCATGAATAACATTTTCATCTATATCATCATCAAGATTTATAAAAATAGGATCTTTAACTCGCACAGGATCAAGACCATCATGCATCTTATGTTTAGGAGATTTCGGCTCAATCGTCGGCTGAGGAGAAAATGGAATAATGCTTGTTGAAGGTGTTTTTGGGGATTGTAAAGTTTGAGCTCTAAGATGACGCTTTTGCCGGCGTTCACGTGCAGAACGATTTCATCTAGTCTTAGTAGGAAGTTGAGAAGATTGAGGAGGAGGAATGTTCTCATCCTTATCACTTGGGTGTTTAGGTTGTGGTCTCTTAGGCTGAACAATAGGAGAAGAGGAAGGTCTCTTCTCTCCATAAGAGGAAGGAGGAGGAACTGCTCCATATAAAGGAGGATTATTTGGTTTTGGAAGGAGACCAAGTCCATCATGACGAGGAGGGATAGGTCTACTTTTAGGAAGTTTATTAATCATAGGCATAGTCACATCCATAGGGATGGATTGGGAATCTTCTTGAGGAAAAACATTAGTTTTATCTTTCAAAGGAAGAACTTCCTTCTCAAGAATGATAGGAATGTCAAGTTTGGGTGTTCTAGGTTCACTTAAAGATAGGATCATATCTGTTTTCCACTTTTGATAAGATTTGAAAAGATGATCACTTCACGGAGGAAGAGATTGGAATTGTTTAGGCCAAAAGTAATCAAGAGGAACGCTAGAAGTTCTTTCAGCTGGTTTAAAGAGACTATGATTGACAGTAACAACTTCACCATTATGGGGAAATTTCAAACACTTGTGAATAGGAGAAGTGATAGCTTTCATGGAAGATAGCCAAGGATAGCCAAGCTTCACACGAAATTGTTCAGAAGATGGAATAATAGCAAAGTTCACATCAAGGGATTTGTTACGGACCTCAATAGGTAATGTAATAGAACCAATTGCAGGAGAAGAAAATGCATCAAATAGTTTCACAACCACATTTGTTTCGTCATAGATCACTTGATTCAATTGCAAAGTAAAAAGAAATTCTTCAGTAATGATATTAACCATGCAAGAAGGATCAATAAGCACTCCACGGCAAGGTGTATTTTTGACTTTTGCAACTATATATAAAGGATCATCAGGTGCCCTGATAGTTTCACTAGAATCAAAGGTGATGGAAAGTTCTTTAGGGATTTTCTGCTGCTCCACAAAGTTAATCACATTCGGAGTCATAGACACAAGATCATCAGGTGAGACAGAGGAATCAGTAGTATCAATCGCATTAGAGATATGAGAAGGTAATGGATCAGTGAAAATCTGAAGATTTTGGTTAGGAGGAGCTACAGATGTATTGCCTTTATCATTCACACCAGAAACAGAGATAGTATTATTATCAATCAAATCTTGAATTTTCCCCTTTAAAGCAAAACATTTTTCAGTATCATGCCTAGGTTGACGATGAAATTGACAAAAAGATTTGTTATCAAAATAGGGTGAATTAATCTTTGCAGGATCAATTTGCCTTATAGGAGGAAGAGTAAGCACATTTTGTTCCAATAACTTATTCATAATACTATGCAATGATTCATTCAAAGGAGTAAACTTTCTTTCTCTCTTGAAAAACTTAGAAATAGGAGACACACCTGATGCTGCATTCACATTGTTGTTGATGATGTTTTCATTGAATTTAATGGACTCTCTGTTCGGTTTAAACTTCCCAAATGGTTGTTGACTACTATCACCCTTATCACTCGGAGTCATAGGATGTGATTGTTCCATTTGACTCACAGTCAGTTGATAATTGTGAAGAGTTGCGCACAACTGTTGGAAAGAAGTAAACTCAGAAAACAGGAGTTTGTCTCGAATATCTTTTTGTAAATTAGAAATAAAGATTCTTTGAATATCATTGTCAGGCACTGGAAAAGAAATTTGAGCATACAAATGCTTATATCTACCAATGAAATCAGTCACTTTTTCTTTAACACCTTGTTTACAATGCATTAAATCAATCAAAGTAACTTTAGGACTTATATTGTTTTGAAATTGTTGAATGAAAGCATTTGCAAGTTGTTCGAAAGAAGTAATAGAATAGGAAGGCAACGAGCAATACCATTGTAGGGCTTTGTCTCTTAATGTTCTAGTAAACAATTTTGCAAGCAACCTTTGGTCATAAGCAAAATCAGTACATATTGTTTGAAAGGTCTTAACATGTGTTAGAGGATCACCCTTACCATTATAAAGCTCCAAATGCGGAATTTCAACATGTTTAGGGGGAATAGCTCGAACAATGTCAAGAGAAAGTGGGCTCGCAACATCAAATGTGGGCACACTAAACTTAGATTGATTCATAGAGGCAATTTGTTGTTGTAAAGAAGAGACAGTTTGTGCAAGATTGTTAATGGTCGCTTCAGTCGAAGAATTCATATTAGACGTGTTAGATTGTGATGGAGGTGTTATGTTATTGAAAGAAGGTAGAGAGTAAGGTGGTGGGACACTATGATAGTTAGTCATAGGAGATGATTGGACAGGAGGAACACTACAAGGAGGAATGGAAAACGAATTGCCCCCTTGTGTCATGTTCATTTGTGGTGATATAATAGGAACACTCATTGAAGGAATGAATGAAGAAGTTCGATTGAATGAAGGAAGAGGGTTAATTGAAGAAGAGGGATTGCCCCCATGACTGGTGATCATAGGAGGAATGTCTTGTGTTGAAGTAGTCATTATGTTTGATGTAAAAGTAGGTATACTAGCAATAGGAGTCGTCAAAGGAATAGAATGATTGTCTTGAGTAGGAGGTTGTGTATAACCTAAGGTTTCGGCACAACTCTTCATAGGCATCACATTTGAATCCACAATGTGTGCAATACCACGCAAAATATCAATTCCATTCTTATCACTTTGAAGCATACGTTTTAGACCCTCAATTAAAGGAAGAGCTTGACTATCAGGGTATTCTTGAGACATCCATTGTCGAAAATCGTCAAATTGGTTATCCAATTTTGAAAGTTGTTCTACAGAAACCTCATGGAGAGCTTCTTCATCATTAAGAGGATTAGAGGAATTACCCATGTCCTTGTTAAAAAGACCATTCAAATTAGGTTCCATCTCCTCAGTAATTAAACCTTGGAAGGACTTAATTCTAAGGCTTCGTCTAACAGGAATAGTGTAAGTAGGGCTTATTGTTGTAAAACTCATGCACTAAAGAGAGAGAGAAGATTTTGAATTTTTAGAGATAGCAAATTTCAGTAAAACCAGCCAATCTTCTAGATTTAAGCTCTTAAATACAATCAGGACAATCTCCTGAAATTTCGAAAAAAATGTCCGGGACCGTGGCGCTCGGGGTGCACACGGTCCTCGCAACTTTTTTCGAAATTTGCAGGGATGAAAGTTATGATGATTTTACAGCTAACCTGAAAAAATTGAGTGATTTTACAATCTGTAGATAGGCCAAATTAAAGTTACAATCTCAAAATTGAACCCTACCAAGATTGTCGAAAAATGCAAAATTTGAATTTTGAAAAAGAGAGGGAAACTGAAATTTTGAATTTTATGATTTTAGAGGGAATGTTAAGAGCAATGCAAGTTTTGAAATTTGAAAATTGACTCAATTTCACGCAAAATTCAATTCTGAAAGCGGAAATCAATGTTGTTGTAATTAAGCACTTAATTTCAAAAGTCACAAATTGCAAGAATTTGAATAAATTACTGAAATTTCGAATGAATGATAACACACTTTTCAGATTTAGGACTATAAGAAACACAATTTTGACACAAATTTCAATTTCAACAATTTTTGAATGATTAGAAGCCTCAATCCAAGCAATCGCTAGACCAACTTTGACTGTAATTTTGAAGGTGTTAGAATTGATGAAATCAGCCAAAATTCTGGATTTTAGCAGAAAAATACAGTAAGATCTAGCTCCCGAAATTTCAGCAAAAATGTCGGGGACGATGGCGCTCGGAGTGCACACGGTCCTCGCAACTTTTTTCCAAATTTTCAGGGATGAAAGATATTGTGATTTTATTGCGGAATCCAAAGTTACAGCCGATTTGGAGATGTTTTGATTAGTGAAATTATCAGCCAAAGGTTGAATCAAGAGGATTTCAAAAATTAGGGTTTTGACACTTAACCACTTAATTTTCAAAATCAAAGCACAAATATGAATTGATAATTTGTAATTGAAGGGCAGATCTGAAACAAGCATCAACAATTAAACATTTCACAAGTTTAATTACTTAAAAAGAAAATTTAGGGTTTTTATGCAATTAACCTCTAAAATTTTGCCAAAGATCAAACATGGAAATGTAATCAAGGAATCCAATTTTCAGATCTAACTATGAATAATCAGAAAGGATGTTCACGTCGGGTTCACCAAAATGTAAAGCGAAAAAATCAAACCCTAGTCGTTCTCCCCTCCCCAACTCCGAGGAGGGAGAAGGGAGAGTCACTAGGGTTGATGGTTTTCACTTAGGAGGGACTTTACATTCAAAAGAGGGGTTGAAACCCACAAGATCCAATCCCACGCAATGCAAGATTGGATTCTATATGAGTTTCAAGGGTTGTGATAGCAAGGATACCCTCTTTTGTAAAGAATGTAGATGGAAAGATTGAACTAGGAATGCATAGAAAGTGATAAAGATTCACTTATAAACTGAGATAGGGATATAGGATGAAGCTGCGGACCTGGAATTAGCAGTAAAATGTCGATACGGCGCTGTCCTGCAAATTTGAGCAAAAGTTGACGGGACGATGGCACCCGGCGTGCACATGGTCCTCCGAAAAATCCACAAAACGAAGGGGGATCTGTTCGTCTCTGCACAAGGATTCCAGATCTTCAATTTCAGCCACGTACCTGCAACCTACACATAGAAAAGCCAAGACGATTGGGGGGTTAGGGATTAGGGGTTTGCCCTTAGGTCAAACCCCGGTTTTGGAATTAACCAAGAAATGAGAAATGCTGTAAATGTAATGTAAAACAAGTACTAGTACCTTGTTGTAAGGATGTTTGTATCCTTATGTGCGAAGGTATAGATGTTGTTGTTTGTTGTATGTTGTATGTTGTAGCATGTAATGTGTTGTAAGTGATCTCCTCTTCAATGGTTGAATCCTTGTCTTGAATGCAACACTTAGCCTTGAATGGAGACTTAGAATGATCAATTGCTTGAAGGAATGCTTGAATGCTTGAATGCTTGAGTATAGTTTCCATGCTTTTTCCATCATGTCGAATGAAAGAGGAAAATGTAGTTTATATACTTGTCAATTAGGGCTGATAGACTGATTTTCCCGACCTTAGGCCGACCAGGAAATGTTAATTTCCAATTTGCAAACAAAAAGGCCCAAAGTCCCATAGGAGACCGGGCCCAAAATAGGGCCAGGGACCAGGGCCTGGTCCTGAAGGACCAGGGCACTGGGTGCTCTGGTCCCACCTCCCGGGACAACAGGGTACAAGGAGGATCAGGCCAGGGTGCTGGAAAAATGCAGTTTTTGGTGTCATGAGCAAGTTTCGGGGTCTCCATCCAGGTTTAGTGTTGCGTCGCCATCATGAAGACCCAAATGCGATCGAAATTGCAAGTGTCACAATTTTAGGACGCTACACTCTTCACAATCCAAAACAAAATTCCTTCACTAGAGCATTAGATACTCTTTTCTGTATATTGAAACTTTAGCTACACTAATCTTCCAGAAAATCCTTATGTAATCGCAACGTCTTCACTAGGCAATATGATAATTCTAAACACTCGATACTAGACCAAATATATCACTAAACATCTTATACAACTTTATATAAATAACTATAACATTAATGATAATACAACCTCAGCTAAGATACCAATCAAACTCAACAACAACACCAAGAAGCACATATTAACATCATAGATATTTGATCATCTTCCAAAACAAACTCAAGAATAACACCAATTTATGACTCCCTTAATCAATAATACAAAATTAAGAAACTTTCATAAACTTGCATGACAACATAATAACAACTCTTGCCACCAATTATCACCAACAATAATTAGTACAACAAAAGACTGTATTTGGACCAGACCATATCCGAACCAACAAGTTTGACATCAATGATAGTAGAACTTGAACTTCCAACAAGTATATCAAGGGACATCTATTTCTCAAAACACTATTTCTTTTCCAAGAATAAATAATACTGAGAGAGTAATTAAGAAAATAGAATAATGGGAATTGCTTTCCTCGAAATCCACATTTAGAGAAGATGAAATAAATGAAGAGATAGAAGAATCATTTGATGAGATATTTGATAATCAATCTCCAGTGATAGAAGAATATCTAGACCCAAGGTTAGAGAAGTACACAATTAATGTAATGCAGAACAAAGGAGCAAATGACAACCTTGAGGTGAATGCACTTGGAAAGTATAAAATATTAATCCTTTAAGGATGACTAGCAACCAACAAAAGAAAATGAGAAAAATGTAAAGCATAAGGTTTCAAAAAAATAAGAAAATAAGTAGGATGATTCACAAATAGAACAATCCATTGCTCCAACCTAATTACAAGAACACTAAAAAGGTTAAAAAGTTACAGAGTCAGCTTCTACAAGCTTAGAAGATTTCTTAACAAGGATAGGAAGGCCTAAGGAGAAGAAGAAGTTCAAAGTATATTTTAAAGTCACTAAGGATAAAAATAAAAATAGAATATTACATGTGGAGCTTTCCTCTACTGTAGACAAACCCATAAGATATTATTGTTTGCATAGTGTTGTCATTGATGTCAACCGGTATAGCATGTTGCTAGTATAGCAAGACAATTGGTATGAGATAATTGTTGATATAATATCAGTGTTATCAACCGGTAGTGTGGATAGTGAAGCCACCAGGTAAGCATGTTGGAGTCATCAGTTTACATGTCAGTGTTGGGAAGAAGGAATCAGTTAGTAAGTATGCATGTTGATGCTGAACAAGCATGGTAGAGCTTGCGATCGGTAAAGTTTACTGCAGTATGAACTAATGAAGGGTCAGCAGTGCAATCGGTCTGCTAGTATGTTGTCAACTAGTAGGACTCCCACTAGATGAAAATAAGGTTGACAGAGAGTGTGTTGCTTCAGTGAGAAAATATGACATATGGAAAAGCTAACGGGACATATGTCAAGTTGAAGATGTATCCTCTCCTCAGTGAAGTCGCATTATTACTAGCAGGTGACATAGTTCCTCCTCCACTGATGTTTGGTAGTTGAAGTGTAAATGTCTATTCTTTCCACTGGTAAGTGGGAATACCTTGCTTATCCCATAGTATTTATGGAATACATCATGACTCTCCAGGATAAGATAGTTAGAGTAAGAAAAGGCAAGTGATTGAATGCATAGACTGGATGACTAATATGGATGATGAGGAAACCTCTAGAGTTTGAGATCAGAGATGAGCACTAGATTAGTAGAGAAGGGATGTTGTGTTATAGGGACAGAGAAGGAAAAGTTGAGACGATGTGTTTTCCATCTTGGAAAACTAGTTGAGATGAGAACCGATCAGATGAAGATGAGGCTCTGTAGTTGCACACATGGAGTTATCGAGATGCAGTTGGAGAAAGGTGTTGCCTTAGATACATAGTAGTTGGAGGTTTATAGCATGAAGTCATCAAGAGTCCCAACCAGTAAACAAGGTTACTTGCATGCAGCTATGTGAATTGAGAGACAAAAGTGAAGTTCTCTCAATCAGATAAAGAAGCACATGGTGAGTCACCCTAGATAACTATTGAGGACTGATATGCTTGTTGATCGGGAAAATGTGACTCATCGATAAGAGAAAGAAAGTGAAGGCATGAAGGTTAACTGGTAAGGCGAGATGTACCAGTAAGGTTAGGTAATGTCAATAGGGTGAGTTGTACCGATTGAGTGTTTGGTCGGTGATTCTGTTTGAACCGACATAGTAGACTAAGTTGAGATGGATACCAATAGTGATTCCATGTGGATTCAAAGTGGAAAGCATGAATAGGTTGGTGAAGTATGTCAATGAGGCAGTTGGCAGTTGGTCCAGCATTTAATGGTGACTACAATGCTTAAGGGATGATAGAAGAGGTTTGTAGCTTGAGATCAAGCGAAGAGCAGAGATCCAAGATAGACTGATCTAATAGATCAAAGTGGAAACCACATCATGCACGGTGATTGACAAGACACAAAGCTAAAAAATCATGCTACAGATGACTAAAAATAGAAGACTTGCATTGGAAGGCAAGGAGATGGCAGTGTTGATTGATGTGATGCAGGTCAATTCATTCGAGGAGATGAAATCCAATCAGATTTGATTTGGATTCAATGCATGGTAGGAAACCCTAGCATACCAAAAGTTCAAACTCAT
This sequence comes from Cryptomeria japonica, assembly GCF_030272615.1. Classification (NCBI taxonomy): domain Eukaryota; kingdom Viridiplantae; phylum Streptophyta; class Pinopsida; order Cupressales; family Cupressaceae; genus Cryptomeria; species Cryptomeria japonica. The sequence goes on along the minus strand of NC_081408.1, from coordinate 671,082,959 downwards.
GTTTTGGCAAGAAAGCTCTAATATATTATATGTTGATCAAAGACAAGATGGATTGATGATGCCGAAGACAGAGGTTGATGTTGCATGGGAGAGTGATTCCAGTGAATTAAATGGAAGCAAAGGGATAATCAGTTGGAGAAGTTTATTGAAGATCATAGTGATTAAATGTTGGTAAGGTTAAACTAGTAAGAGGGTTTAACAGAGGGTCAAACTGATGAGGTCAAAGCAATTGGTAAGTTGCCAAAGAGTGAGACAATCAAGAAACTGACAATGTTAGAACCGACAAGGAGGTAGAAAATAATGTGGCAGTGAAGTGTTAGCTCTAAGGATATCCAAGAAGGGAGAAGTAGAGTAGGAGGAGAGTCAGTCTGGAAGAGCAGAAAACCTTTAGAGTTTAGAGAAGAGGTGAACTGGTAGTGTCTGAACTGGTAAAGAAGTAGTAGCAAGCTAAGAAGAGAGAGATAGAGAGAGAGAGAGAGAAAGAATAAGTAGAGATCCGATAAGGAAGGGAAGAGTGACAAGTGGAGGAGTGGACTGGTGAGGCAGAGGAGGTGCCAAACCGATAGGGTGAAGCGTATGCTATGGTTACAAGATTCACTGGTAATAGGGGTTATTACTTTTGTATTAATCTGTTATGTATTGTGAACACTGAGTTGGTACTCAGTGTAGGGGTTGGTGCTCGGTGCAGGCATTGGTGCTCGATGCAGGGGTTGGTGCTCCTTGGGTTGGTTCCCTAAAGTAATGGTGGTGCTCCTTGGTTGGTGCCCTAAATGTTGTAACCAATGTTTCATTGTGAGGCTAGATTGGAGTAGTAGTCTCCAACAACATTTCTCACTGAGGTTTTTCCCATCTTGGATTTTCCTCGTATATATCGATGTTATGTGATGTGCCCTTTGTGTGGTTGAATCGTGTTGTCTTGATTTATCTTACTAGTAGGTTTGCTTGGTCCTTAGGTTGATAACCGGTAATCTCTCTTGGGGCTAAAAGGGTTAATAAATTTAGAAACCACTGATTCGACCCCCCCCAGTCTCAATGGCATCTTGTGTCCAACAATTACTCTTAAAGATTACAATGTTACATCTATTAATATGGGCCCAACTATTAAGAAAGAAGATGTGGAAGAATTAAGAGGCATCATAGAGGAAATTATTTGAAGATTACATAAGGAAGAAGAGGCAAATAAGAAATACAAATCACAAGTTGAAGAGATGGAGGAGTACATAAAACATTTATTAGAACCTAACCAACAAGCAAAAGGTTCATATGTACCTCTGGCAATTCATTTCAAATAGTGAGTAGATGACCTTGATAAAATTATGTCAATGGCCAAAATGACAAATAAATGGCTCAAAAATGTTTTCAAAATATGAAATCATATGTTAAATGATCTAATTGAAGAGCATCAATCAATTGAGTCTTCTCTAAAGAGGCTCAAGGATACAAAGGCCAAATGTACAAAATTTGATACTTCTTCTAATAGAATTTTTGTTCACTTATTTTCTTTGGTGGAAATAGATAGAATTTTTTTGGTAAAAGAAAAACTTGTGGAATCAGATAAGTTGAAGGTTGTTAAGGGATTGTATTAGTATGTATTCTTTAAAGAGACACTATTAGTGGCATTAAGGAGAATTGTGGTAGATTTGAGAAGGTGAAAAAGAATATTTTGGATGATTCTTCTACATTTCTTGGAGGAAATTATAGGATATGAGAAGGATAAAAAGAATGCTAAGGCATTCAAAGCAGATTGGAAGAAGAATTTTCTACCCATAAACACTATTCCATTTTATACAGATAACATAGTAGATGCAAATATGATGTATATGATGATCTATAATTAAAAAAATGATACAATATAATAGGAAAATAAACTTATTGGGTTAGATGAAGAAATAGATGCTATCAAGTATAGAGTTAATTTTGTTTGTGTGCTACTTGATCAAGAATCAGAAAAATTAATGGTAAAATTCATGGAGTATGTGACAACAGAGCGAGAAACTAGAAGAGATAAGTGGAAAGATAATTTAATTTAAAAATAAAATACTTTATTGTAAGAAAACAATAATATTTGGCTAAATTTAATTTAATATTATAAAGCCAAAGTTGTTATTTTTTCCTATTATTTCAGGAGAGCACGTCTTCTTGTCCTTTCCCATTTGGTTGGTGAAATGTATCTAATGTAAATTGTCTTAGGGGTCATTGAAAAAATTAATCCTGGCCATTGAATCTAATTGAAAAAAATACAAAAGGTTGGTGCCTCTCTCATTATTTTCATAGAAGGATGTTGAGTTTGTAAGTAGTGTGGTTTCTTACTTCTCATTTGCTATTTTCTTTCCAAGTAATTTTATCATGGAAATTTAATGAAGTTTATATTTGATGAAATCCTAGTTCATACCATTTAGGATTTTCTAAGTATAAGTTCTAGTGCATGGTTAGTTTGAATATTTTATGTATATGAGTTCAATTATTAAGATATTCATTGATTTGTACTATCTTATGGTTTTCATGAATGCTTGGTAGTCCGAAATATTAAGAATTTCTATTAAAGCCTACATCAACTTTGATTATGTTGTTTTAACTTGGCAACCTGAAGTTTGTTTTATGGATTTATCTATTAATTTCAATATCTTTTCATTTAGTTTTGGAATTATAGTTAGACTCTAGATATATTATTGACCACTAAATATTTTTGAATTTTATTTAGGAAATGATTTTACAAAGTTTGAAGACATCACCATTAATTGATAAATCTAATGTTTATGAAATTATAGATCTTAGGATTTGTTGAAGTCTTTTCTACAAGGAAGAAGCTCTTGAACACTTGTGTAAGTCCTTTTGTGATTATCAATAATATCACAGATCTTTCACCAAGTTATGCTTGAAGCATTGTCAAGACCTAACTTATCAAAACATTAGGGTTAATATATGGAATATATAATTTCCTTTTTTAACAGAGAATAACATATACTCTAGTATATTTTTATTCTATGTTGGTAAATTAAAAAATTCCTCACCAATAGAATTGAAACTATTTTTGGAATCAATGAACACTGAGAGGGGGAGGTGAATCAGTGTTCTGCAAATTTCAAACTTATTATGTTTATTCTTCAACCACAAAATTCATAAGAAAGAAAGTAAAGTGCAGCAACACAAAACAAATTACCAAGCAACCATAACACCAATATTTTTACGTGAAAACCAAAAGGGAAAAACCATGGTGGGATTTGAACCCACAATATTACTCCACTACAACCAGTAGCAAAACAATATTACATAAGGGGAATGCACTTGTATTCAAGAACACTATTTAGAGCTCACTGCCCAAGCTACAAAAATAGGGCAACAACTCTGGAGGAAGGATCACTTCCTTACAAGAGATTACAAATTGATTACAATAAGTAGAGAACTAGAGAATATCATCTGATTATGCCAAAAATCAGTTATGGTTAAGTGCAAAATGATCCACTGCAACTTATCTGCTTATCTAATATGTTCTGCTCTACAACTGCTTACCAGATCAACCAAGATGAAAATGCACACATGAAACTATGCTCAATCACTTCAATATAGTCTATCACACCATATCTCACACCAAATGCATCATCCAAATTGGTATTATATATCCGCACATACAAAAATTAATCTTTCACAAGTCGGCTTCACCAAAAACTGCATAACACGCAACATGAAACATGTTCCACCAAAGTCATCTTAACCTGATCACAAATCCAAATGTAGACCAAAACAAGATGATAAAATGCTTCCCATAAGTTGGCCCAATCTCCTCAAATGTAAAATTGATCACTGAAATCATCCCAACAAATCCGCAACACACGTTACTTAAAATAGCTTTGCCCTAACTGAAATACTAGATACCTGAGCTCTAAACTTGTACATAATTCACCACCGAACATTCGAATCACAAAATAATTTGTCACTAACCTCGAACCAACTACCTAGATCACCGTAACAAAAAATACATTGTCAAGACCAAGATGTACACCATGATCTCATGTTCTATCGGTAACTGAGTTCCACCATGCAGACTTATGCCTTACGAACATAACAACTTCTGGTAAACCAATTCTACGTACATCGGATAGGATTTGCATATTGAGCTGCCATCAATGACAACCTCTAAGCATTTATCATGCACCAATCTTCACTGAAGTCACCAGAACAGTGTCATTTTCCAACAATCTTCCCCTTTGGTATTGATGGCAACATTGTGAAAAATGAATTGAATGAACTGTACATGCAAGACTGCAAAATTTTCAATTTTCAAGGAATATACAAGCCCCCCCTAACAATTTACACCATTTTTCACTCTACTTTCTTCCCCTTTGACAACAATGCCAGAGATTGATGTACAAGGTTATATATGGCCCCTCACACAAACTTAAAAATGTATGCAAAAATTGTTCTAAGGGACACAAAATGATTATCCCATGTCTTCTTTAAACTCTCCAAAATACTTATCATCCTGCTAAAAAGGTAAACATGCATTTCTAATCCCTTTCTATCTACTAGAATAGGCTTATTCAGTGCATCCTCAACATCTTGCATGCTACACATCAATGAGTCTATCCAGGGAGTGATAACACTATCTCATTTGAGGTCAAAATTCGACGAAATTTTTTGAGGAAAGTGAATTAATTTATTGTTTCATCAGGTACCTTTCAATTTAATGTGAAATTTTCATTATTTCTTTAAATTGGTCCCCGATGTTCGTCAAAATTTTGACAAACAATAATTTTCGTCGCTATTCCAATGTTATTCCGACGAACGCTTAAAGTCAACATGTTTCGAATGGATTTTTTTTTTAGCGCACACTTTCTTAATTTATGATCGATCGACGGGTATATAGTTTGATTGTCTAGCCAACTATTCTAATATGTTTAATTACATACCTATTTGATGATTCCAATTGGCACTTGAGGTTGACATAATATTGTGAGTAATCAAAAAATTCCTTTACAGTCACTTGACAAGGAATTTTTATGTTGTTTTAGTCTCTAATTTGAAGGCCACTATCAAACTGTCCCAAAACCAGTGACAGTTACAGTTTGGAAGTTTTCTTTTGTTAAGTGCAGTTGTCTCTCACTTTGTATTCATTTTCAAGAATCATGATTGTTATAGAAAATGTACTATTACTTAGTCTATGGAGTTGTTTGATAATGACGAACAAATGATGACTATTTAGGTTTGTCCTCACTGTAAACTTTAAAAGTTTGACTTCTTCCAATTTTTGGAGTCTTCCATTGTTTATAGGCCTTAAGGACCTTTTGAATGTTGCCTCAAGTGCATGTAGACATCCAAGAAAGTACCTTGACTCCCCTTGTGATCCATGTGGAAGGTGAACAATTGTAATGAGAATACAAAAGTTTGTAAGTCTGACCCTTGATAGTAAGTTCACAAACTTGATGGGGTGTTGTTACAAAACAAAAGCATATTGGAAAAGGTTGCATTACAAGGTTTAATGTCTCTCTTCCTAGAGTTTGATCCTTGTGGCAAAAGTTTGAATCCAAAGTTCATATATGGTCCTTGTGAAGGTGCATTGATATCATGAGTGGATGTGTAAAGCAACTTGTTTGAAGCATGGTTTCATTGGTCCCTACTATCCTATTGATCAAGAGTATTGTTCCTTTGAAGAACATGTTGTTCTTTTGTTCAAGCCTTGTATCCATGATGTTGGCCTTGTTATGTGTTAAATATTGATGAGACATTGTGCCAAGAAGGCCTTGTGGGTGGGTTGGCTTATTAGAGCCTTGTTTTGACAATTTATCAAAATCTTCAATCTTGGTAAAGAAAAATCATGTCAGATAATATTAGTGCAGAACAAAATGAAGAAACACTTGCTAGATTGTGGGCTAGAATGGAAAGAAATGGTGATGTGAAATGTTATTGTCCTTGCAATAATTGCAAGGTCTTAAAGACGAGAAGAATTTTAATCACAACAGTTGAGAAACATTGTAGGCATCATGGCCATGTTGAAGGGGGGCATGATTATCGTCCATTGGTAAGTTATTCATTATATGTCTTAATATTGATTGAATTTGTAAATGTTTATATCGTTTTAACATGATTTTTAATATATATAAAAAATCACTTGATCATGATCATGGTTTATTTGTGTTGATCATTATTATAAAGGTGGGGCACCCTAGGGCACATGATATGGATTATCATGGCCCAGAGAAAGTGGATTTGTAAGCGGAGGAATATGGAGCTGTGAATATCGAAGATGATCATGTACCAGAAAACATAGTTGAAGATGATGGTACAAATACATTAATCCATGGCACATTTAGTGGTGTAGCTGATCATGATGATGATCTAGATGACTTTGATGATGTCCATGATTTACCTGTACTTGAGAAAGAATATGAGCCCCTTTATGAAGGCTCCCAAACAACTCTTCTCTCTTTTATATTGTTTCTAGTGAATTTGAAGGTTATGAATGGTTTATCCAGCATAGAAATCTCACAGAGGTTAAGGTATGTTATATATGTCATATTTTTTCATCAATTTTTTATGTTAGTTCATAACTAGTAAATAAAGGATGAAATATATACCATTAGTGTTCGTTATATGAATTAACAAATTATTTTTTGTTACCACCATCAAATATTTTACCTCGCTCATACCGAGATTTATCTGCCATTATGAAAGATATTGGAATGGAGTATCAAGCAATAGATGCATGTCCCAATGATCATATTTTATATCATAAACAACATGAATTTGCAACAAAATACCCAGAATGTCATATAAGTAGATATCGAACAGATCAACTAACAAAAAGGGTGGCTTGCAAGGTTCTTCATTATATTCCCATTATTCCACATATGCAATGATTATTTATGTTCAGAAGCTTAGCGCAATTTATGGATTACCATGCACATAATAGAAGTGGAGATGAAATTCTTTGAATCCAAATAGATGGTTTTGCATTTAGGGACATGGAGGAAAAATGACCACACTTTAAAAAAGAACCTTGTAATCTCAAGATTTCATTGGTAGCAGACGATGTCAATCCATTTGGAGCGATGAGATCTATTTACTCGGTGTGGCCTACTTTTGTTATCAACAATAACATTCCTCCATGGATGTCAATAAAGAGGGAGCACATAATGTTGGCAATGATTGTTCTAGGTATTTGTTTACATCAATTTTATAGTAGCACCTCATTTGTCTTGTTTCTTGCATAATGGCATATCTTTTTCATTTAATAGTCATGTAGATTAATTTATATATATTACAATAAAATGGTTATAACAATTATGTAATGTTTATCTTCATTCAACTAGGTAAGTACCAAGTTAAAGATATGAATTTATATATCGATCCTTTTATTGATGAGCTACTAAAGTTATGGAATGACGTCACTATGTATGACGTCTCTAGACCAATAAGACAAAGACAATTTCAATTTCATGTAATGCTTATATGGGCAATTCATGATGCACGAGGGCTAACACATTTTTGTGGTATGTTATAATGTTCAAATGCACTTTAATGATATTTAATTTTATGAAGTAGATATCATTCATGATTTTTAAATAATCTTTTCTTTATATATAATTATAAAAATTGACATATTTAATCCAATTATATATGATATTGCAGGCCTTGAAACAAAGGGAAAATTTGAATGTCTAGTTTCTGGTCCAAAGATGTAATCTCATCGTTCAATAAGTTTAGGAAAGAAGGTGTTTGATGAGTATAGGCACTTCCTCTATAGAAAACATAAGAATTGAACTACTGAAAAAACATCTTTTCAATGGGAAAGAAGATACAACATCAAAACCACGAAGAATGACACCTCGCCTATGGAATTTGGAATATAATAGAATTAATCATCAAGGTTATACATCAGATCAAATTGTTTATCTATTATATATGATATGTTTGGAATTTATATGTTTATATTGTGTTTTGTTGACTCTGTTGTAATTGACAATGATTATTGTTGTTACATTGTTTAACTTATATGCTTCATGAAGGTCGTCAAGGCATTAATGGTCGGCTTCCACAAGGAATGAAAAGTTATCCCAGACAATTTAGTAGGTTGCCCTACTATAAGCAACTACAAATTGTGCATTTGTTTGATACAATGCATATCAGAAAGAATTTAACATAAATGTTATGGAAAATATTGGATGGAAGACATGAAAAAGAAAAAAACTGTCAAAATTTGTAGTGACATTCAGGAAGCCAATCATGCAATGAAAAATGTCATTGAATTAAATAGCAATGGAGACCAAATCAATATAAGTGCCCTTCATTTGTTATTAATGGAGAAGAAAAGAAATGCTATAAAAGAAGTCATACGAAAAATTCAATTTCCCACAAGATTTGCTACGAACACAAACAATATCATAACAAAGAAAGGTGAATTTGGGTCAGGGATGAAAACACATTATTGGCATACCTTCATTAAGGTAATTATTCTGGTATATATATTTGTATACTACATGTACTTTTTAGTGTATTATGTTTACTACTTTTGGAAAAATAATGAAAATGTCATTTTATAATTGTTGCACTACATTCTACCTCTATCTCTCCCAGACAAGTTTGACAACAATGTCAAGCAAGTTATATATGATCTTAGAAAATACATGAGGTAAGCAGCAATATTTGTTCAATTTGTTGTATAGATCTTATATTTGCCATTTGTTTTACTTTTTATGTAATATATTGTATGTTTTTGTTAAATCTTGTTAATATATTTGTGCCTTGAATCACTTGTAGATGGTTGTCATCTGAAGAAATCCATAAAGAAGATATAAATTATTGAAAGAGAAAAATTCCTCATCTAATGTGTGAAATGCAAAAGTGTCATCCTTCAACATTTTTCAATGCACAAGAACACTACCTCATACACCAAGTTGAGGAGATTGAATTGTGTGGACCTGTGCACACAATGTCAATGTGGATGGTTGAGAGGCACTTGAAATTTTTGAAGGCTTTGGTTAGACAAAGAGAACATCCTAAAGGTTCTATGGTGGAGGGATATATTGTTGGCATTATGTGAACCGGTATGAGGACATATTGACATTGTATGTTGTCATTGATGTCAATATGTGAAGAATAGAGAACTAGCATGTGTGAACTAGTATATGTGCCAAAGAGAAGTGGTATGTATGTTCAAAGTAAACCGACATGTTGATATGAGAATTGGTTATGTGAAAGTGAAGCAGTATGTTTGATGAAGGTGAACTGGAATGTTGTTATAGGAACCAGTACATGGAACCTTTGTGTGACTACCGGTTGGTAGTCTGAGGGTTTCTAGTTGGCAGTCTCAGGGTTTCTAGTTGATGAACCTCAAGCCTGTGTGACTTAATCAGTGACTTTGTGTGATGAGTTAGCAGTGTAACAAAGAACAGCTCATGTTGCCACATCAGCCTTGTGCGCATGAAGGATATTGCATGAAGGAGACTATCCCTATCTACCTTGGGAATGTGCGAAGTTTGTTAAACGATGATAATGCATGATGGGTTATCAGCCGCCATGAAATCGGTGGATGATGGATGATGGAGAATGTCTTGAGAATCAATTCAAGATTGTTGCATTTAATGCAGTATGATCAACAGTCAGGATCAAACCATTTGAATTGCTTAACCTAATAGGTTTAGGGTTTAGGGTTTTTGCTATTGACCTATCTGTTTCCTATAAGGTTGATGTTGTGCTTCTTTCAGAGGTTGTTGGCAAAAGTTGTGTGTGTATCCAAAGGAAGTGATACGTGATTCTTGCTAGACCAAAGGAGAGAAGAGATACCTGCAAAGTGAATGTGTAGAAGGTGAAAAGGAGCCAAAATGGATCTGCATTAGCATTGAGTGTTGTTACCAAATCATTGTAATTCCTGTTGATCTTTAATCACTTCAACAGTTGTGAAATCCCTTAACAGGGTAGCCTTAACCAGCTTGCTACAAATCCTTTAACAGGGTAACTCGAAGCTATTGAGTTCTGGAAAGCTATAGAGCTTTGGAAATCCTTTAGTTATTGAGTTCTTGAAATCCTCTAACAAGGTAACCCTAACTGGGTTTAACCCTTAACCAGGTATTCTAGCCATCTCTTAATCGGGTGATCCCTAACAGGATCGGTTCCTAGCAGAACCTATTGTAATGTCTTTAACTAGACAAGGCTCCTAACAGAGTGGACTTCTAAAGAGTTCAGAAAGGAGCTTGTGGGTATTCATTCCCACTGTGGTTTTTCCCAGTTGGGTTTCTACGTGAAAAATTAGTGTGTCATGTGTGATGTTTTTATCTTGTGATGCTTTGTTATTGCCTGTTAAGCATATGATGGTTCTATGTTTTATGTCTGTCAATAAAACATGTTGAACTAGCTGTTGTGAAGATCTGATGATAGATTACCTATTCATGCATGAGGGTGAAATGGTAGTATAGTATTGAGCTAAGAGGAAAGCTAAGTGAGTAACCGGTTTATGATTGTTTTAGTTATTCTGGGTTTTACCAGTTGCACTCTGTTTCAAACCAGTGTCACTGTTTGCCAGTCATTTGGAGTATCTATTGACAAACCGGTTTAGGACTATATTTTTGTCTGTACTGATTCACCCCCCCCCTCTTAGTACTAGTTTGGTACTATTCGTTCATCATTGAGTTATCATATATGGTATACTAGACCATGGTGTACATTACTGATTATCTTCCTAAGTATGCATCAAACTTCCATGTATATCGCATTTGGGATCCCAACCCCATTAATAAATTCGAAGGGGAGTACCTGATGGGGAAAGGTAGATTGAGGAAAGTGAGAGGTAATTATAAGATGGTCATGGAGATTAATTAGAATATATTTTACATTTCATTTTTATGTATATTGTACTTATTTAATTATTAATCTTCAATATACATCAATTATAAATTAAGGTCATATATCGTAGTAATTAACTAATTATATGTGATTTGTGAATTTCAATTTTTTTTGATACAGTCAGTCGAGAGTGGGATGCACTACATTTGTACGTCACAAACAATGTTGATTGGATGATGGTATGGATTGAACAATGTCAACAATCTGGTCATGCATTAGCATGGGAAGGTGTGGCTTCATTGGTTAAAGAAGCTCATTGTAATGGAGATTCCAATGTTACACAAGGAAAATTGATTTAGCATATGGTTTAAGAGATTAAAAGGTATGCATAAATATATTAATCACCCATATTATTTATTATTTTCAATCATATCATGGATAGATATATATGTTGAGTTTTTTTTCTTTGCATACATTCGGCCAAGAATAAATATTTTTATCAACTGATGATGCAATAATTTTTACATGTTTGACATATTGCAAGTGAAACACCACAAGGCTGTGTGGTGCAATGGTCATAGATTTCCAACCAAAAAGTTAGATGACATGAAGAAAACTTGTGATTCTAGGATAACTACAATCTTTCAGGTGACTAATGTTTCATCTAGAAGCGACATACATCCAGAAGTCTCAGAAAATTGATACTATGGGATTTTGGATGATATACTTAAGTGTGACTTTAAGTCCTTCAAATTAGTTATGTTCATCATCCAATGGTACATGCTATGATTGAATGAAAATGATCCCAACAGAACTATTATTGAACATGATAATGGATTTACCATGGTTAATATAAGGTCGTTCGAGCAAGCTAGAAATGAGCCCTATGTTCTTCCAAGCCAATGTGAGCAGGTATTTTACTCAGAAGTTCTAGGTAAATTGGGTTGGTTATTTATTGTTAGATATGACCCAAGAGGGAGGTTGGTAAAGTATAATGTGGTGGAAGAAGAAGCTACCAAAGAACCAGAAGATGATGTAGATGATGATCAGGATCAACAGTTAGTTGATGATGTGCCCAACAAAGATGTCAAAGAAGATGAACTAGATCATGATGATGTAGGAGTTAATATTCATGAAGATGATATCTGTGTGGATGATGACATTATTGGAACTGATATCAATGACGATGATGATGATATGACCAATCCTTACAATGTCAAATCTGGATCAAATGATATAGACAAAGAGTTGGATGAAGAAGAAGATCAATGACTTGATGTAATTTGCACATGATTTGTTGTAATTTGATAGATTTACTTCATGATTCTTTTGGTGTTATATCCTAATTGTTGAGCTGCTTGCTAAATTATTTATTATATTATCCTAAAGTAATCTGATTTGTTGTGCATTCTATTTGCCATTATCTGCTAGGTTGACATCATGTTCCATCTTCTTTTGCTATGACCTGACTGTTCATATTGGTTAATTTGTTATCATGTGGTAAAAAAAAGTAAATAAATAAATGTGAACAAAGTTCTTAATGATTATAGGAGGGAAAGATTTAATATACAGATTTTAGAGTCATGTCCTATTTGAAATCAAGTCTCTCTTTCCCCTTCCTTATCTCTTGACATGTGGATGAAAAGATTGGTAAAATTAATCTTTATGTGTCAAAACATGTTTGGAAAGCTAACAAAACTTTTATGCCTTGATGTATGAGAAATAAGAAACTTATGAGTAAATAAAGTCATTTATAAGTGTTATATGAAATATGTATTTCTGAAATCTCAAATGTATCTTGATGGTCCAACTATGTAACTGATGAATACTAAGTGGGGGGGGGGGGGGTGAATTAGTATACCAAAAAACACTGCACTTAAATAGTCTAGAGATAAACCGGTAAAACAGTTTGACAGAAAAATCAGTTATCACATATGCAAACCAAAATGCAAATAAAGCATTCACCCACAGAAGCACTACAACCATAACACAAGATATTTGATATGGAAACCCAAATGGGAAAAACCATGGTGAGATGAAACTCACAAGTCACTATCTGCAAAATAGAACCCAGACCGGTTAAGGTCAGACTGGTTAAGGTCTTACAATGTTCTTTACAAGAACAGATCCTATTAGGAATCTCAATCTCTGTTAGGAGACAAGTCTGATCAAGGACTACCTTGCTAGAGGATTTTAGATTCACAGAGGTGAACCACCTTGTTAGAGGATTTTACAAAGGCTACTCTGAGCCTACCCGATTAAGGGCTACAGACTTGTCAAAGAGGTGAGTAATCAACTAGTGTGTGATCTATCAAATAGCATAGATTGCTTGGTTAGATCCAGTATAGCTCATAGCCAATGCATTCCAGCATTACTTCAATCTTCTCTATCTCTCACTCTGTTACACCTCACAAAACTTGATCTTCTCAGATAAGATCACTTTTACAAAAACTCATCAACCACCTTAAACCCTAGCAGCAACAAAAACTTTCAACTACAACCTAAAACCCTAGACATGATGTCCTTATGAAGGAATCTAATTTCATGTTGGTCCAATAGGATTACATTTAAATTTCCTAGGTTCAATGAATCTAGACATACTCAGTAACATGACACAAAAAGCACTGCCAGTGTGTCGACACCATCAAACAATTGGTGGATGGTAACTCATCACAAAGTGTCGGTTGGTAACTCATCACATAGTATTACCAGTTTATACAAAATACTGGTTGCCAGTTTGCCAAAATTGAAGACTAGTAAAAATGTGTTATGCCGGTTTAATCCCTCGTACCGCTTGGGATCCACAAACCGCTTGGGGTCGACATGCCGCTTTAGACCAAGAAACACATTCTATAAAATCACCAATAGTCTAAAGACTAGAATACAACATATCGGTTGGAACAAATACCGATTGAGCTCAAACTCATACATATAAAGGGGATCTCAATGCAAGTGTGTGTCCATCAATGACAATCACAACATAAACATAAAAAATGTCAACAATCTCCCCCTTTGACATTGATGGCAACACTTAGGAAAATAAAATTTTGACATCTAAGTGCTTTACAACAAAAACATGTCATTAGCAAAATTGCTCCCCCTAAGCATATACACTATCCCTTTAACAATACAATGTATAGAAATTTTGCATATAAAGCATAAACATTGAGATATCAGAGCATATATCAAAGCATATAGAAAATTTTTAAATCTAGATACTTCTCCCCTATACTTCTCCAAAATAGAGTACTTCTCCCCCTTGGCCAACAATGACAAAGTACCATTGAACAACCCTGTTTCCATTTGATATTAAAATAATAAAATTTTATGACAACAAGGAATAATACTTGTCAAAAATAGATTTATAGTCCTGCAAGAATTGTTTCATTGATAGAGACCATTACTCAAATAGGGAGGTGGCTACTTCTTTCTCTGTTTGCATCTGGGAGACCTGTTCTTCCATGGCATCAACTATGCTCATCTCCTGTGTAATTGTCAAGGCATCTAGGTTTAGATAACACTTCTGAAGAATTTGCAGACATGGGAGTAGAACCAGTTGTAGCTCCTACAAATCTCTAGACCATGTGCTGATCTCTTGCTCCATTTTGGCTGACTGGATGTGAAACTGGTGAACGGTTTGCCCATAAGTTGCAAAGGAATCATAAGGTGGCTTAAATGTGCTCATGTAGGACTGTAAGTCTGATTTAAGCTTTTGCTTCTGAGCTAGCACATCATCATAGAACAGATGGGGTTGACAGATTTTGCTAAGTAGCAGATTTCCCTCATCCAAAGTGTCCCTTATATCCTTTTGGTCTTTTTGCAGTTCAGACAGGAGCTCATTCAACTTCTTCACTAGAGCAATGTTAAGAGCTTTTTGATGCTCTTTCTTGACATTTGCCTTAGCTGCTTCTTCTAGGCTGTGCACCTAATCATCCACTACTATACATAGGAGCTTAAGTTTAGCTAGTGATGATTCAGTGTTGGGAAGATTTGTACCGGGTATCAAACTAGTAAGGGTGTCTACAGCCACTTGAATTACATCCTGCTCCTTCTTGCTCCATAAGTTTTCAAGCCTTTCTTGGGAAACTTTGATGCTCTGCATCAGCTCCATTTCACTTGTAGACTAGAGGTTGATAGGACTGGTGAGGTCAGCCGGTTGGGCTTGACTCCCAGTTGCCTTCAAAGTCTCCATCTATGTGCTCTTCTCCACTTCTCCTGCCTTGTCCTCTTCCACTTTCTTTTTCTCCACTTCTCTCCTTTTCTCTGCTTCCTTATCTTCTTCTTCCTTCTTCTTTTTCTTTGCTTCCTTCTTCTTCTCCTGTTCCTTGTCTTCCTCTTCTTTCTTCTTCTTCTCAACTTCCTTCCTCTTCTCCTCTTCTTTCTCTTCCTCTTCCTTCTTCTTCTCCTCTTCTTTCTGCTTCTTTTCTTCTTTCTCTTCCTCTTCCTTCTTCCTCTCCTCTTCTTTCTACTTCTTTTCTTCTTTCTCTTCCTCTTCCTTCTTCTTTTCCTTTTCCTTCCGCTTCTTTTCTTCCTTATCCTCTTCTTCTTTATTTTTCCTCTCATCTTCTTGCTTCTTCTTCTCTTCATCTTTTCTTCTCTCCTCTTCCTCTTTTCTCTTCTCTTCCTCTTTCCATTTTTCCTCATCTTCATCCCTTTTCTTCTTCTCTACCTATTCCTTAGCCGCTTCCTATCTGTCCTCAGCTTGCTTATTACCCTGCTCAACCTATTGCTCCTGTCCTGTTCCCTTAGAAGGTATTTCCTGAGTAACATCTTCTACATCCAGGGAATCGACATCAATAGTGTCTATTGGTTCTACAAACGGATTTCCTTAATCATCAAAAACTTCATTTGGTTGGGATATAACCGATTCTTTTTCAGCTTGTCGGTTGGCTATACGCGCTTTGTGAGACTGGATAGCATGAGCCATATACTGATGAGTGTCTTTTTTGACAACATCAACTCTACCTTCTAACACCTAGAGTCTTCTTCTTCTTGTGAAGAAGAGTCCTTTATTTTGGTCCAAAATATCAAATAGTTCTGAGTTGGACAGGTTGGGAAAGTACTGTGCAAAGACTTTCTCTCTAATCTCCTATTCCTTTTCTATGGCAATGAGCCATTTATTATCTAATGCCTTATACAAGGAATCCAGTGTCTGAGATTTAATCTCTGATGGCAACCGGTCATTTGTACACAAATAATTAATAATCTCTTGTAGTACTTCTTCTTTCTCCTCATCACTAAAATCATCATAGAAGTCTACTAAACCATGTAATAATTTTCTCCTAATATTCTTTATTGTTCTTTGACAATGTGTGAAAGGTTTATAGGAGGAGACATCAATATTTACCGGTGCAGATGCTGCCGGTTCATTCTTTGTTTTCTTTCTTGTTTGTCTCACCTTCTTTGGTTGCTCCTCAGACACAGTTTCTTTAGATTCTAGAGTATTTCTCTTTGTCTTCCTTTTCCTTTTGAAGACTTTAGCCAATGCCACTTCTAGTTTCTTCTTGGCTGGTGACCGCTTGGTCACTTTTGGAGTTGCAGTAGTAATCGATGTCGATGTTGTAGGCACTACCTTTGCCTTCTTTACTGTAGGTTCTTTTCCTTTATTTGCAGAGGGTTCCTCAACTGGTGTTATCCTTTCTAGGTAGGTTCTAGTCCTCTTTGCCTTAGGATCAAGAGGTGAGGCAATAAGGGTAGAGGCATACCCTTCCAGCATATCGTACATCACCTCATAGCCCATTGGCTCCACTTCTTCCATTCTAGGCTCAACAGCCTCCATTATGCATTTATCCACCTAGATGGTGAAACATATGTCATCTTCATATTTCTTGATGATATCACCTGAGATCCTCATCCTTTGGCTCATTTTCCATCTGAACTCATCAAAATACTTGTTTAGAATATGAGGGTAACCGGTTCCAATTGCTTGAATGCTCTCCTTGATTTGCTTGGTTACCAGCTGGTCAGGAGACCACTAAACATCTCCTACTCCTGGAAAGTATCCTTGAAAGTAAAAGAACAACCTGACCAGTAGTTGTCTGAACTTGAACCTCATTACATTATCCTGTTTGATCAACTTTAGATTTGATAGGAGTTGCCTCTGCATACCGGTGCACAAGTCAAATGATGCGTCTTCCTTAATCATCCGGTAAGCGGCATTTACCGCTGCAGTAGATACAGAGTTAATTCTACTGGCAGAGACTATCTGGTAGCCTATCACCATGGAGGTGTACTTAACCAGATCATCTTTGATGGAGTTGACTGTCATGCCTCGTGAGTCACTCACTAAACTAGTGAGCCTTGTCATTTTAGTTTTGCTTTTTGTCCTTAGGGTTGGTACTTCCCCTGTATTGTAGAAACCAGTGACTACATGAATCACCTACAACGTGATATCATGCATCCTCTCCAGGTACATCTTGTCACCATGGACTCTACTCAAAATGATCCTTATGTGATCCTCTATAAAATCTTCCAAGAAGTAGACAACATTGTGGAGTTTCTTCTTCTCCAAGATATTATACTCCGGTTTGATTTTCTTGTCCTTGCCACAAAACAAACCTAACTAGGAGTGGATAGCTAGAGACCCTAGGTCTTCAATCTTGCAGTCTATGTAGTCAGAAATTCCCTCTTCTACTATCCCACCAGCTGGAACTTGTGATAGGGCATTATACTTGGACTTTCGTTGAATAAAAATTTCACACTCAATGGATGCACTAGAACTAGTATGAGATGTGGAAGTCATGATAGAAACTTTAAGAACTTTGAGAAATACCTTTTTAAAACATGTGAATTTAGGGCTTTCTGATTGTCCTTCACTCCACACTCCGTTGGTTGCTAAATCACTGCTTTGTTTTCTCCACTTGACCATTTGCAGTTTGAATTTGAATCTCCTTCGCGGTTTCTCAATTTCTTAAAATCTCAGCTCAAATCGCCTTTTCGTCGCTCTGCTCTTTGAAAAACTTTTCTTCGCTCGAAAATAGATAGTGAGAAATGATTTGAAAAATGCTTTTAAACATATCTCTCACCTACTGCCATTAATGCTCCTTTATTAGGGCGTAAACCCTAATTTGCCTTTTTACCATTTTTGGTCTTTTGCCAAGCGATAGGTATCACATACTAGTTAAGGTCTTTTACCGGTGTAAATCGGGGGTTCAAAAACATTTCACCGTTTGCTCCCCCTAAGCCTTTTGAAGCTTAGTTTGTCGGTTCCAATATTTCCACAGTAGGTGCAGAAACCAGTTCCACTTCCAACATTGTTGGTTTCTTCTTCCAAGTTTTGTTCATGTCCGCTTGAACTATTTCAACATCAATTTCTCCTTCCGGAGTGACCAGTATATCATTAGATATATTCTTTCTACTTCTACAAAATCTTGTCGCATGACCCAGTTTGTTGCAATGATAGCAAATCATTCTAGGTGCTCTCCATCTAGTTGTCGGTTGATAGCCACTGTTACCTGACTGATGGTTATAAGCATTAAATCGGTTGGGGTTCCAGTTCACAAAAGATTCTAGACCAGCTCCTTGGGTCCTCTGAGGATATCTTCCAGTGTTGTTCATGACAGATCTGCATTTAGATGCTCTATGCCCAAACTTGTTGCATGCATAACAATGACCATTGAACTTATTGGATCTAGGTACATTGTTGATAAAGTAAGGAAAATTATTGTAGGCTTTTTTCCTACATACATTGGCAGTGTGTCCTTCTTTAAGACACTTAAAGAAAACAGGTTTGAATTTTTGCTTACCTTTTCCTTTGAATGTTGGTTGCTTCTTTGATGCTTCAGCATTTGTTCCTGAGGATTTTCCTTCCTCATGTCTAGAGAAACCAAGTCCATTGGTATTCTTTACTGGTCTAGCTGACTCAAGCTTTTGCTCTAGCTTAACAGTGCTCTTCTTGAACTTAGCAAGTATTTCCTTTGACTCAGAGAGTTCTTTGGAAATAGCAACATTTGACTTCATTAGGCTTGCATTCTCAGAGATGGCAATGTTCAGTTCACCTTGTACTCCTTTTTCCAATTTGCTCTCATGAAGGTGAGCAGTTAGTGCACTGATCTCTTGTTTCAGCTTGGAGATCTCATGATCTCTATCCTTCACCAGATCCTCAGCTTTCCTCTGGTTCTCAAGCACTTGACTAAATCGGATTGTCAATCCTTCCAACTCCTTTCTCAGATTGGAGTTTGAATCATTCAGCTTATTTACTTCTGCAATTAGGGCTTCCATGTCTGCTTAATTTGAAGAACTATTTTCAGATAGCTCCATCAACTTTTTAGCATGTTCTCTCCTTTTTGTCTGAGAGACCTTGTATTTAGCCATAAGTTCATCATAGGCTTGCTCAAACTGATTGAGCCGGTGAGTAAGTTCCCTCAAAGAGTATTCCCCCATCTCTCTTTCCAAGTGGCTAGACTTATAGAAAGATAGGCTCTGATACCAATTGATGAATACTAAGAGGGGGGGGGTGAATTAGTATACCAAAAAACACTGCACTTAAACACTTAAACAATCTAGAGATAAATCGGTAAAATAGTTTGACAGACAAACCGATTATCACATATGCAAACCAAAATGCAAATAAAGCATTCACTGACAGAAGCACTACACCCATAACACAAGATATTTCACGTGGAAACCCAAATGGGCAAAACCATGGTGAGATGAAACTCACAAGTCACTATCTGCAAAATAGAACCCAAACCGGTTAAGGTCTTACAATGTTCTTTACAAGAACAGATCCTATTAGGAATCTCAATCTCTATTAGGAGATAAGTCCAATCAAAGACTACCTTGCTAGAGGATTTTAGATTCATAGAGGTGAACCACCTTGTTAGAGGATTTTACAAAGGCTACTCTGAGCCTACCTGATTAAGGGCTACAAACTTGTCAAAGAGGTGAGTAATCAACAAGTGTGTGATCTATCAAATAGCATAGATTGCTTGGTTAGATCCAGTATAGCTCATAGCTAATGCATTCCAGCATTACTTCAGTCTTCCCTATCTCTCACTCTGTTACACCTCACAAAACTTGATCTTCTTGGATAAGATCACTTTTACAAAAACTCATCAACCACCTTAAACCCTAGTAGCAACAAAAACTTTCAACTACAACCTAAAACCCTAGACATGATGTCCTTATGAAGGAATCTGATTTCATGTTGGTCCAATAGGATTACAATTCAATTTCCTAGGTTCAATGAATCTAGACATACTCAGTAACATGACACAAAAAGCATTGCCAGTGTGTCGGCACCGTCAAGCAATCGGTGGATGGTAACTCATCACACAGTGCCGGTTGGTAACTCATCATAGAGTATTACCGGTTTATACAAAATACCAGTTTCCGGTTTGTCAAAAATGAAGACTGGTAAAAATTTGTTATGCCGCTTTAATCCCTCGTACCACTTGGGATCCATGAACTGCTTGGGGTCGACATGCCGCTTCAGATCAGGAAACACATTCTGCAAAATCACCAATAGTCTAAAGACTAGAATACAACATACCGGTTGGAACAGATACCTATTGAGCTCAAACTCATACATATAAAGGGGATCTCAATGCAATTGTGTGTCCATCAATGACAATCACAACATAAACATAAAAAATGCCAACAGTAACAACATGCAATTTCTTCACACAATGACTTAGACTAGCAATTATCAACCATAGATAATTATAACAGAGAACTAATTTGGAAATGAAAAATCCACAACACATTTGAAAATAAGACAACTGAATTTTGTATTTCTTGAAAATAAGAGTCTTTACAACTGATTAATTATCATATATGTTTTGTATATCTTAATATTATAAAATGATTTCCCATGTATAGGGAAAATAAGAGTTCTTTCAATGAAAAGACATGTCTCTCTAAAAGAGAATAATTTTAACAAGTAATTATCTCTAATGAAGATATTAACAGACCCCAAGTGCTCAACATATTCTTGAGCCTGGTAAACATTAGTATTTGCAAAGAGATGGCCCATCATGTATTAATAATCACAAAGGAATTCCTTTGCACAAGTTTTAAAAATGGCAATTAATTCCTTGAATTAATAATCACAAAGGACCAATTTGACAAGAAGGTAATTCCACACCACAATTGTAGAGAAAAGAAACTGGATCTATATATTAATATTCAAAGTATGAGTACATGGTATACTTTTTCCTCTAATCTAGCTCCTATTCTATTTTCTAATGTCTTTTAGAATTCAGTCTTGGTTTCTCCTTTATTCAAAATGAGGAGAAGCAACAAGCTTTAGACCATTTACAATTGCATCCTTTCATAGCTAACAACTTAAGATAAAACATAATAAACTAACACATCAAGAAGATAACTATAATTTTTTTTTTGAAGAATATCATGCTTGAAACGAGGAACAAATAACCCTAGGGTCTAATTCAACAAGTAATTTACCGCCATTTTGCTCCTTTACTTCGAGTACCTGTTTCTTCTTCTGGGAAGACATCTTGGTGGGTCTTAAGTACTCGTCTACCCATTCTGAGATTTGAACATGATTAGGCCATTGGTAATGGAGAATATCTAGCATACTAAGAAAATGGTCTTTCCATTTCTTTCTAGTAATTGCTCGAACTTTGACCACAAACTTTGAGAATCTATTTTCCAATACAACAACCCTATCTAGGAACATGAACTTAAAATTTTTAACACTAAAGTCTTCATCTTCCTTCAAATGGGAAATGATCTTTGAAACCATGTCTTTATACTCTATTTTCCATTCTTCCAAACTCTTTACATGACCCTCTTTATCAATAAATTTAGGGATCGTCCAATGCTTAATACTAAGAAAGGAGGATAATGTTTATTTTATTCTTCCTTCTTCCTATTCCATGTAATATATTTCCTTAATAATAGTATCGATCATTCCCTCTATTTCTTTGATTTCACTAGGTGCATCTGGATCCTTCTAAGTAACCTCATGAATCCTAATCAAATCATAATGAGAGGGCTTCCACCTCCTAGAGAGCTCATCTAATTGTGGCTTATGTTTATAAAATGTTACTAACATGTCCAATAGAGTTTTGTATCTAACATATACTTCATCACATTTAATAATCACCAAATCAACCCTATATGTTAGTACTTTCTCTAAAGCATTAACACCTACTTAAGGATTTCCTATAAAAGCATTTCATTTGTACTTCTTAATTGGTGATTTTCCTCGACATACTTATCCATTTTTTTTGTTCACACTTCATCATCCTTTACATCAATTGGTACAGAGGAAGCATCCTTATGTAGTACTACCACCTTGCTCTGGTTACTACTCTTTAATCTTTACAGTTCTTTCTTCAAAGCAACATTCTCAAGGTACAGTTGATTGATGGCTTTGTTCATTTGTGTCTCCCTAGTCTGTGCCTCCTCTAATTACTCTTACATATGTTTGACTTGTCCTTTATTAAACATTTCTATCTGCATTAATGTTGTAGTTGATACCAAAGGAGAAGTGTTTTCTATTGTTTGCACTGATTCTAGTTTACCATTTCCTTTGATAATGTCAAGTAATTTGGGCTTATGAGGGCCCTTAAAACTCACCCATGTTGCCAAAACTTTAGTTTTGGGATTGTACCCTGATCCACTTATCTTCTCATCAGTATCAAACTAATCAACAAATGTAGGGTCCTCTTGTTTTTTGACTTGGTCAAGAAAGAACAAATGTTTGAGAGTTAGCCCTGGAAAAATGAGCATATCACTTTTCTACACCATCTCTCTAACCTCTTCCAAGGTACATTGACCTCATCAAGATGCAAATCCTTGAGTATTTGCTGAATAACCTCCTCATGTCTAGATTCTTCAATCCCCATCAATTTCAATTGCTTTATCTCCTTGAAATATTTCATTTTTATTTGAATCTTCAACAAATCTAGCTGATATGGCTTCCCTTTCATCCATAAAATCAATAGGTTCTTCACCTTTTGGAAGCTGAGCCTTATAGCAATGGACTTCCTCTTGAAATATTAACGCTAAGTCAAGTGATCTATCAACCTCTTCACCTTTACTAAGCTATTTAAGTGCACTAGCAACTTCTTTAGTATCCCCCTCTCTTTCTTAATCATCTTAAGGGACTACAACTACCTTCTCATCTTGTTTTTGCCTCTTTAGAGGGGGATAATTTGATGCATTCTCTGAATCTAAATCATGGATAATCAATTTTCTATGCCTTTTTGGAGGATCGGGCTTAACCTCTTGTGATACACTAGTTGTAGATTTTCCATATAGCTTCTCAAAATATTTCAATCACCACTCCATCCTCAGTATTTTATGGGTTTGATCATGATGAAAATGTGGTTTCCCCTTCTTTTGTCTATCCTCTTCCAATTTCTTTAATAAGATCCACTTTTTCCACCTTTGCATAACATCTTGAGGAGTCATGAAATTATGGGCAATATCTTTGACCATGTCAATATGATGTTTAAATTCTTTTATAAAAGAACTAATATAACCTTCATGGTCACAGACCCTCTCACTTCCATCCTTCAGACAATATGCTTTCTTTAAATTATCCTGAACTTGTTCAAGGGAACCGGAACCAATAGACAATCTAGCATACCTGACTACATGGGGAAAGAAAGTCCCCTTCTTCCTTGGTCCATTCACTTCCTTCTCAAACCACATCATTTTCCAAATAAATTCTAAAAAGGTAACCCTTTTTTATACAAAGAATGGCAACTGGTGGGGACCTACTTGCATCCATATACCCTAATGAGAGTATGATCATTCTTGAAGATCTAATCAGTGAAATTATGAGTGTGACCCTTTTCTAGGTTGTATTCCAATGGCCTGAGAACTGCCCTTATCTTAGAAGGAAGCCTTTCAACCTGAACCCCAAGTGCCCTGAATATCCACACAATAAAGGCATCAAAAAATGCCTTGTAATCATAATCTATATTGCTCTTGTCCCATATCCTACACCATAACTGAACTGGGATTCCTTTTCCCTGACCATCCACACTAGTTAACTTCATTGTGTCTCGAAACACATTTCTGTTAAAGAGTATTAAATGACACAGTAGAGAATAATTCTTAAAAGTTCTACTAGTATTCTAGGAAACCAACTGATTGTGCAGAATTCTTTCAAGCTCACTGGCAACATAAAATTCCAAGTTAATGTTAAGGTTCAAGATCCTCATGGACATATACATTAAATCCACTGACATTCTACTTCTAAGATTATCACCATAAAATTGACACCAACCATGATACATTTTCTGAAAGAAATCCATAAATTCAAGTGTAGAAAATGGAGCCTTATCATTCACAACCATTGATCTATTATCCTTGTCTCTTTTCTTGAAATAAGCTACCTATCACAGTCCAAAAATCTTTACCATCCTGTCATAATCCATCAGATATCCTTCCCTGTCAATCTTGGTAATTGCCTTCCTATTCAAGACAAAGCATTCTCCAATGTATGATCTTGTGATGACCAAAATAGGGTTTTTGTCAATTCCCTTGACTATTCTAGTTTCTTTTTTATAATTACGAGCCAAGACCCCAATAAGTTCTACATCTATAAACACATTTGGCACTATGACCTTCGCTAAGTCAATATTCCAGGGGTTGGACTGAGGCACTTTCTCACCTCTATTATTGTAAAAATACCAAAAAAGGGATCTACCAGTGTGAGGAATGTTAGCATCTCTACATTCTCTCCAGGCATCCTGAAACATTATTTTAGTTCTGATATCTATGAACCCTGGTAATGCATCTAGAAGGCCTTTCTGTAAATGGACCTTGGGTTGTTCATTTTTTTCGTGCATCCTCCTTCTTCCTAGGAATTTTTCTTTTAAATGCAATTTGAGCAGTGGAGAAGAAGACGGACTTACTTGTTCAGCTTTGTCTATAGTACCCAGCTCCCTGTGACTTCTTACACCAACTTGTCTCTCACTTCTGCACTTCTTCGACATTCAATTTCCACTTCTAATGTGATTTGAATTGAATGCCATCTCCTTTAATTCAAGTTCGCAACATTTAATTCTTTTCGAGCCTTCACATGTGTGCACTGTCTTCTTAAATACTATTGATTCCATTTCACAAACCCACTTTATTCATCCTTGTGAAATGGAAACCTTTTTTCCAATTCACAAGTGGTAGTTGATGCCCTTCGCGAAATAGCATTGAGTTCACTATTTCGCAATCAGCTCTTTTGTGTTTTGCGAAATGGCGATCTTTTGGCTATTTTGTGTCTTTCATGAATTGGCGATTTATTCGCTATTTCGCAATCCTCACTTTTGTATTTCATGAAATGGCTTCTCTATTTCACAATCTTCATTTTTAGACTCTGCGAAATAGCGAAAGGTTTGCCATTTCACATCCTTTGTTTTTTGACTCTCGCAAAACACCAAGTAGCATATGAAAAGAGGTCCTAATTGATTGCACATTCTATCTTAAAACTTGTTTTGAAGGCTTATGAGGTATGAATCCTATAAAAAAATATATAAGGATATGAACAAACCCATGGGATGGTTTTTGGGACAATTATAATAAATATGCTTCACAACATTCACACTTTGATAGGTGGGAATAGACATTTTACTAGGGTACTGTTGTGAAATTTTTTATAAGAAAAATTTTATAGCTTCAAACTTTGTTAGGGTTACAATGAGGGTTAGGGTTACAATGAGGGGTAGGGTTTATATCATGGTCAGGGTTAGCATTAGGGTTAGGGTTTGGTTTAGATTTATTATTATGATTAGGGTTAGGGTTTAGTGTTAAGATTTAAATATTTATAGTCATGGTTAGGTTTTAAGGTCATGGTCAAAATTATGTACTTAGGGTTAGGGTTAGGGTTTGGATTATAATTATAATAGGTTTTGAGTTTATGAATAGGGTTTTGGTTAGCATTAAGGGTAGGGTTGGAATTGCTATTAGGGTTGGGATCAAAATCATAATTAGGAGTAGAGTGAAGATTTAGATTTTCAAGGGCTAGGGTTAGGGTCAAGGTTAGGATTAAGGTTAAGATTACCATTAGGATTGTGATCTAGTTTAGGTTTATGATTGTGATTGTCAAACCCCAACCATCAAACAAACCTCCAAGCCAATCAACATCATTATCATACCAACCTTAATTCTCTTACAAAACCATGTCATCTGACCAAACCTATCAATCATACTAGTCCAACTCATCCATGCCTCAAAGCTATCCAAAATATTCATGAACCTCATACTTATCAAATGGGTTTCTCCACTTTGATCCAATCCAATTTACTTAATGAGACTATCATTCATTCCATATCATACCCTGCTCAAAATTGACTTGCAACTTTCTTTAAAATAAAAATGGTATCCCATTAGTAATATAGTTTGTCAAAAAACACATTTTCAAGGAAATGAGTTAGGCCTCCATGAACAAGGAATATTAGAAATCTATATTGAACCACTAGGACCCCACATGACCCCTAACAACACCATATGACCCCTTAGCACACCATACAACCCTTTTGGACCATATGATGTCTTAAGGCATTGTATGGTGTCTTAAGGGGCCATATGGTGTTCTACCACATGTGTGGCCCCATTAGGAATCTGCATGACCCCTAACGACACTATTAGACCCCTTAGCACACCATACAACCCCAAGTAGGACCATATGATATCTTAAGGCATCATATGGTGTCCTAAGGGGTCATATGGTGTCCTAAGGGGTTGTATGGTGTCCTAGGGGGTCATATTGTGTCCTGAAGGGCAAGATGAACCATTATTACAATATAAAAAGTAGTGCCAATATTGCTTACAAAAATAAGTTTAGATCATCCCCTGAGAGTGAGCATCAAGTTCAAGGATAAAAATAATAAACCAATATGCTCCCCCTCTCTCCCTTTCTCCCTACCCCATCTCTCTCTCTCTCTCTCTCTCTCTCTCTCTCTCCCCCCCCCTCTTTATAGTCTCTCCCTCCCACCTATATCTCCCTTCCTTTCCCATCCTCTCTCTCTTCCTCTCCCTCCCTCCCTTACCATATCTCTCTCTCTCTCTCCCTCTCTCCCTCTCTCTCTCTCTCTCTCACCCTCCCCCCTCTATCTCCCTCCCTTTCCCATCCTCTCTCTCTCTCTCTCTCTCTCTCTCTCTCTCTCTCTCTCTCTCTAACATAAACATAATTCTAACCCTCACCCTAACCATATACTAAACCTAGATCCTAAACCCTAACTCAAACCATAATCCAAATCAAAACCCTAACCCAAACCAAACCTTACCTCAAACACTAACCATGATGTAAACGTAAATCATAACCATAATTCCAACCCTATCCTAGGTAAACCTATCCCTAAATCCTAACCCTAACTATAATCATAAACCTAAACCAAATCATAATCCTAATGCTAATCTAACTATAAACTGTTGTCTTCAAAATCTAATTCACTTCAACATCCTTATAATAAAATGATTAAACTCTATGCAGAAGAGATATTAAAGGGAAGGAAACTCTTAGGACAACATATGACAAGTTTTGATTTAACCTTCTACACTTCGGACATACTCAGAGTCCAGGCGGCTATACCTTTGTGAACTAAATTCACACTTTCAAAAGATAAATCCACAGCAAACCAGTCCAAAAAACCAGTGGATCTAATCACCTTGAAACTAATTGAAACAAAGGAATGAAAATTATATGCATATTTAGTATTTTGACCTTCAAACATGTAATAGACAACCTCGATCTATACCAGTGCCTTATCCAAGGTCATAGAGTCATCTAAATTTAAACAATACTCCCCAAACAAAATATCTTTACACATCCCATTGGCTCGGCATCTATTGATCCCTATATATACTTGACACATATAGGAATTTATGCATACCAAAGTAAACTATGCTCATCAAGATTCAAAATATCTCACAAGGAATTTACTGGTAGAAGTGATCCCCGCATATTTAATTTCCCTCCTAAAGAGAAAAGCTAGCAAACACATCTACTGGAAGTTGCCTTACAACCCCTATTCAAACAAAATAACCCTGGATTATTCAGAATGAAATAATAAACAATTCCAAACACATTTGAAGATGACACAAAGTTTTTACTCAAAACCGATGGTCTGTATATTGATATTATCTTCAAGAAAATATTACAAAAACTTTCGAATATTTTCCATTAAACTTAGAAAAGCTCAGATAAATTTCTGCAGTGTTTTCTTACAATTCTTTTGCGATCATCTTCTCTATTAGTACTAGTATCCATTTATAACAATATGGATGCACATAGCTTCAGAATTTCCTAGGAGAGTTTGTTGCAATCATTTCTTTTCTAGAAGAAGTTACAAAGCCTTTTACAAAAAATAGTTACAAGTCCTTTTCGACTTCTGCAGCTTCTTCCACTTGCTGTCTAGTTGCAACATCTTCTAACTATTCAGGAGCACCCTCTAACTGCTCTACATCCTAGATGACATATTTTCTTGTCCACTCATTGTACACATCATCAGTTGGCCATGCGAAATTAATCACTTTTGCCTTCGCCTTGGTTAACCTTTTCCAGGAATTTCTCATCTTGTTGACCTCTGAATTGAGAAAACCATAATGAGATTTGATTTTTGCTATCTCCTAAATTGTTACAACAAAAAAGGAAGAATCATCTAAGTCAACAATTCCTTTTATTCCAGCTGATAGTTTGGCCTCTAATTCCTTAAGCCACACTTGTTTGTCCTTCAGTTGATCTGGGCTAACAAAAACTCCAGGGAGAAATTCAAAAACCTGATCAGCATACTCCTTTTTGTACAAGTTGATTTTCCTATTAGTATTATCCACTCCTTCTGCCAATTTTACAAAGTCCTTGGTGGTGTCACAAGTGGATTTGATGATAGGATCAACCCCTGCTTCATCATAAGATACACAAATAAGCTCCAAGTCCTGCTCTCTAGGCTTCCACTTCTCAAAAATAAGTGTCAAAACGGCCTTATCTCCATTAAGCTCATTCCACATATCCAAAAAATTTCTTATGTTGTTATATAACAATGAGGCACTCATTGTATCTGCAAAACATGAGATGGTAGCCCTTACTCGTTTCTCATACTTCTTTGTATACAAGGCCTGAGCCTATTTTAAATTCTCTAACTCTTGAGGAGTAATCTCAATCATATGGGATCTAGAAGGTGCTGGAGATGGTGGGAACTAAATGATGGGGCTGCCAGGTGGAGGTCTTGCAGGAGAAGAGAAAATCATCGGTGTTGAAAACTCACCTTGATGGTACTGTCCTGTCAACTTGCTTTATAGCTTAGCAACGATGCTATCTTTACCTCTTACCTCTTCCTTAGCATTGTTATAAGCCTTCAAAATTGTCTCCAACTTACCTTGGAAGTCTTCTTTTTCCTTAGCCTCCCTTTCTGCTACTGCGAAACTAAATTTTGCAGTTTCTAACACAGTGCTAGCAGCTTCCACCACCCCTATGTTTTGCACTCTCTTCACTATCATTCCACCAAGGTAGCTTGACCCTGGGGTGTCCATACTTCTCTTATTTTCATCTCTCTTCAGAGACCACATGACAAGTGCAGCATTATCTTTGTTGAAAGTGATTCCCTCCATTGGCTTGGTTTCTTTTCTCACTGCCTCGAGTACCAGAGCATCTGCTATGTCCCACTCAGGGAGAATGAGTACTTGAGATTGTGCCACCATATCTCTTCCTTGCTCAGGAGTGATGGTCTTAAACTCATCCATCCTTTCTTCCTTTATTTCCCCCTCCACCAAAGTTGGATCTTTGTGAGGCTTCTCACCTTTTGTCTTCTCACATCTTGCATTGTATTTGTCTATATTTTGCTTCCATACGAACTGCATAAATGGTCCTGATGTAACAAAATTGTTGTCAGCCAAGAACTCATCACTAGCCTGTTTGATCACAGCATCCCACTCCTCGCCCTTAAATTCATTGGTAGTGATGTTCATTTCAGCAGCAAGGGGCTCTTCTAGCATTCCTTCTTCTACTTCATCATATGTGTAGGCTATTTCCCCCAAACTGCCTAACTGTATCAGTTGTTCAACTACTACCTGTTCATCTCCTATGTGAATAGGGGATTGGGATGGAGAGTACAAGGGTGTATCAGATTGTACTTTTCCTACTCTCTACTTCTTTGGGCTCTCTTGGATGTCAATGACATCTTGTATCTTCCTCTTTCCTTTGGAGGTAGAGGGCTCCCCTATTGTAGGCATCAGCACACTATAATTAGATTTCTTGTGCAATGTATAGTCACCAGGAGGGATTGCTCTGGTGGAGGTAGACCTACTTAGAACCATTCTTGCCTTTTCACGGTTGCTTTTAATCATAGCCTCCCTCTTTTCTTTCAGAGTCTACATTACATCCTCAAAGCAAACAATTAAGAACTTTATTTTCTCCTCAAAAGGGAAAAAGCTAGACAATGAGTCATAGCTGGCATCAAACTGATGTACAAAATCTAAGGATTTCTTATAAGCCACCCATTTTTCCTTCCTCAGCTCCTGCTCATCTAGATCAAACTCATTTCTAATGAGGTCTTCAGGAAAGTGAAATTGATGGGGTCTACCTCTGCACATTGCTCTCTTTCTAAACATGCCATTGAAGAAGTCTTCTGGATCCGCACACTTGGATATTGCAGTTGACAAATGATAAGGTTTGAGAAAATCCTCAAAACAATTCCAACCTCCTTTGGTTATTACAAATTGGTGGGCTATAGTAACCGTAGGGAGAATAGTCCCTTTACCCCTGCCTGTCAGCTCTGCCTCTTGTACACTACCAATTTGTCTGAGGACTTTTGTAATTCCCACTTTGAGAGGGACTTGATAGGGAAATAAGAATGGAGTGCCTCTGAAACCAAAAACTCTAAAAACTGTGGATACAAGGTATAAGTAAATATCACCCCAATTATGAACAATCTTAATACTTTCTGCAAATTCTTTTGGTCTAACAATTTCCAAAAGAACCTTGGGGATTCTTGGGTTTTCTGAGCAGAGGAGAGTCCTAATCTTTGATGCAAAATATTTATCAAATTTTAAGAAACTGGCATCATCTCTATCCCATGACAGCACAGTGCTCCATAGTTGCGCTGGCATCTTTTATCCATCCTTCTCTTTTATAAGGTCCATCCCACTTGCAAAATAATCACCACCTATGAACAAAAATAGATGCATAAGGAGTGAATACCATCTGAAAGGCCTATCAACCTTCCCATTTTTTATTCCTATCAAGCCTCCATGGATAGCATTAGTAATAAAAGAAGCATAATCAAAGGTTACTGCAAGAGAAGGATTCAAAATCTGAGCAATCATTAGCAAGTAGTGATTGGGCATATTTGCCTCAACATCCTCTCCTAAAATCTGGCAAAGTGACCAATACATTTCCTTAGCTGTAAGGGTGAACAGATTCAATGAGAAGGGCTCTTTAGTGTTGGGTCCTACAACTGTCAACCCACCTATCTTCACAAAAAATTCCTTAAGAGGCCCATTTCTAAGGTGGTTCCTCTGTGCACTGTATACTTGAGCTAATGATTTGAAGTTAATGGATTCCAGAAAATTGGTAAACTCATTGAGCCCAAAAGCACTTCTGAATTCCTCATTATTGATTTCAATGAGGGCTTTCCCATTTATGTCCCTAATGCTCCTTGTGACTAGATCATAATTATGTGCAATTTGAGTCAATAGATCCATGTCCATGAATACTCCTGGAACTACCAGTTTCCCTACATCTAACTCCCAAATGCTATTCTGTGGGGCTGGGGAATTTCTCATTCCGAATCCAACTTTGAATAACCCCAACCTAGACAACCCAACCTGTGGATCTCTCAACCAGTTGCCCTTATCATATAACCCTTCTCCTATCTTCAAGCGAGGAGCTCTTGGCACTAATTCTTTCACTTTCGATGCCTGATTAGTCGACAACGTCAACTGCTCAAGAAAATCATCACAAATGGCCCTCTCCTGATAATTAATTTTCTTGGAAAATTCTCTCTTAGGTGCCATTTTGAAATATGCAAGCAGTTAAAATACTACCCCCAACTAGTTCTGTGATAAATCAAGACCTTAATTAAAACACACCACAAAGAAATTGCCACACAAGGGTACAAGAAAACCTATTTTTAGCTCAAAGGAATCCGCTCTGCAACTAAATTGAATTGCTCTGTATTTGAATAAAATAGCTCTGTATCTGCTCTTCTGCAACAATTCTTTAGAATGATACTTTCATCCGAGTGATAGGAGATCATATATGGTACCCAGGCTCTTAAATGCGACATTGATACCACATACTTCGACTGTCCCTTCAGAATTGAATTCATGGGAGAATTCAAATTTTCACTCCAATGGGTCACAACATTCTTGCACATTCTTTCCTTTTTCTCTTTCGTTGTTTCGCAAAGCATAACCTTCAGGCAATTTTGTTAAACAAAATCACGCTAACCGTCTGATCACAAGAAACTTGATCGGCCTTTACACTGACTTAATAGCCTTGCCTTCGCACTGGACCCTACCTCCTTTTCGCCATTTCATGAGCTTTATCCTTTGAGCACTTCTTCTTTGCAAAGCCATGCCAGACGTTTGATGGAACTCTAATTGTTCAGCATTTAACTCTTACCGAAACCATCGACTTCTTCATTAACTACGCCTTTACCTTGACTGCTAGTGGTCTTTCGCTATTTCGTGAAGCTTAAATAGTTTTCAACTTTGGGCCATGAAATAACGCAAAGCATTAGATCAGATCGGAGATGACCATTCTTTAAGGGAGACCTTTATGCTTGCTTTACTTACACCACCTTTTCATTGGTTACTGACTACCATGTGGCACTCAACCATTAGCTTTAGAAAATTGTTCAAGCCTAGTTCAACATCAGCCACGTGTCTCTCCCTTATAACCACTGGTTACACCTTGGTGGGCCCTCAACTTCTTCTAAAACCATGTGTCCATGGACATGTCACCATCTAGCATTACACCTAGATAACTTCTCTTCTTTTTGCTATTTCACAAAGCATATCCTTCGATTAGTTCGCAACCATGAAACAATGCGAGCCCTTGGATCAAAATGGAGTTGATCCTCTTTTAACCTCATGCTTTATCTATCTTTGGGGCCGAAAATCCTTTTCACCATTTCACAGGGCATAAAACTTGAGCACTTTACCATTGTGAAACTTACACGGGCCGTTAGATTATATTTGACTTGATCGATGCTTAACAACTTACTGAATTCGGTAGATGTGGGCCCTTTGACTCACTTTCAAACTGACATGTTAGTCTTTCATTTGCTGAGAGAAAACACTAGGTTCCACCTCATCCTTGCCACCTGTATCTGCCAGGTCACTTTTTATCCCGCGGCATGACTCACCTCTGGGACCCACCTTTTAACCCTTAGACCCACCTTGCTAACTATTTTGGCCTCTACCACGTGCCATCATCTTATTTGCCCTTTCTACCAGTTGGACTATCTGTTTGGAGTGCCATGTCATTTTGCTACTTTGCGAAAGCTAATTTTTGAGCATTTTCATCCTGCGAAGCTGCATGAACCATCAGATCAAAAGAAACTTAATCACTTGTTATGCTCTTACAAAAGACTCCCTTTTCGCAGACCGAAAAACCTTTTCGTTGTTTCACAAGGCATAACCTTTGAGCATCTATCAGCCATGAAATAGTGTGAACCGTCAGATCAGACTGGACTTGATCACCTTTTAATCACTTAGAAAATCTTCGCTGCAGGGTCCCACTGAACACTTTCGCCATTTCGCTAAAGGTATTTCATTTGCAAGTTTCAACTGCAAAATAACACCAGCCATGAGATCTTGAACAAGATGAAGCCATTTTAAACCAAACCAAATGCACCATTTATAACACTTCTCCCTTTCGCCATTTCATGAGTCTTAAACCACACGCAACTTCACCTAATGAAATAGTGAAAACCATAGATCCGCTTGAGAGCTGCGCAGAAATTACTGAGCCCGACAACATTAGGAAGAAAAGACATAAAGTGTAAAATTTTACGACTAATTCAACCACCTAGGCAAAAGACATGGGGGGACACCTCATACGACCCTAAGACCCATTACTTAAGTGGATAAAGTAACGAAGGAAAAGAAACCAAAGGGTTTTTTGATAAAACATTAATTGATTTAAAATTAAAACCCTAAATCCCTAGGACCTAACACAGAGCTGAAGCAATTGAAAGTGTGTCGAATTCAAATTTTCAAAAACTTAGCCGATTATGGGAAAGGAAAACCCATTTTTTAAACAGTGATAACAGCGGCTCTAACTGGGGATGGTTGATCGCAAGGTCAACACAAGAAAACTTAGAAACTCAGGAGAAACAGACCAAAACACAAACCCAAACAAAACAATAGGAAAGAAACCAAATATATACAAACAAAGGACATACTATGCATGGACATCAAGAGAAATAATGTTTCAGGAATTGTCCATGCACTGGAAATTCTTGTATTTCATCATTCATATTCTTCACAAAATATGAATCCTTACCATTTAAGTCACAGACCACAAAAGGGCCAATCCATAATGATTCAAATTTTTTATGCTTTCCCTTGTCCTGTCCTTTTGCATTCCACTGAAGAACAATGTCATCAATTTGAAACTTCCTTAATGATGTCCTTTTATCAAAAAGGTATTTGGAATGTAATTGAATCTTCTGATTTCTCTTATGAGCCAAAGTCCTGAGCTCTTCCACCTCCACAATTTGGATCATTCTATTTTCCATTGGTTCAGATAGCTCCATATCCTCATCTTGCAAGAATTTATAAACTGGAAGAAGATTATTCACTGGCAATGTGACTTGAGTACCATAAACTAGTTCAAAAGGTGACATTCCAATGGCCTCCTTGACTATTATTCTATCTTCCCACAGAGCTAACTTCAATTTTTGATCCCAAGATCTCTTATTTTCTTCCAGGATTTTCTTGATGATGTTCAAAAGGTTTTTATTGTTGGATTCTGCTTGTCCATTCCCTTGAGGGTGATAAGGTGAAGAGTAAGACATGAGTATTCCATGACTGGTACAAAATCCTACAAACTCTTCCGACCTGAAACTCATGGCATTGTCCATTACCAATTTAGCAAGTATTTCAAACTTAGTTATTACATTATCCATCAAGAAGTCAATGACAACCTTGCTTGTAGATCTTCTTGTAGGAATAGCTTCTATCCATTTGGTGAAATAGTTAGTGGCTACTATGATCCATCTGTGACCTCTTCCTGACTTCTCAACAATCTCTCCAATAAAATCAATGCCCCACTGGACAAAAGGGGCTTCCACTGTGACTGGATTTAGGGGTAAACCTCCTTCATACTTTAGCTTGGATGAAAACGTCTAACATGGGTCACATTTCAGGACATATGCATGAGCATCTTTGAATAAGGTAGACCAAAAGTATCCAACCTAGATTATCTTACCAGCAGTTGTCTTAGCAGAGTAATGACCCCCACATACTCCATCGTGCATTTCAGTCAATACTCGTTTAACTTGGAATTCATCCAAACACATTAGTAATTCTCTATCTCTTTTTCTCCAAAATAGATCACCTTGAATGAGCACATATTTTTGTGACTTGAGTTTCAGAGTTCTTTTCTAATTATGTGTCATCCCTTCTAAGAATGCAGCATCTCTTAGGAATCAGACTATCTCTGAGTACCAAGGTTGCCTTTCAATGCTAGTGACTGAAGTATCTCTGACTTCAACATTATGTATTTCAACATTCATAAGATTAGACTCAGTCATGAGCTTAGCCAAACCTAAACCTCTCACCAATTTGGTGATCTTTATCTCCAAGTCAAATTCTTGAATTCTATTAATCCATCTACATCTTTTCCCTGTAACCTCAGACTGGGACAAAATATCCTTAACTACAGCATGTGGGACATAGGCAATGATATTTGCATTTACCAGATATGGCCTAAAAGCTTTGACAACTTTAACTAAAGCATAAGCTTGTTTTTCCATGGTTTCATATTTTAATTCTATTGCTTGCAAAGGCTTGTTGTAGAAAGCTATGGGATGTTCATATCCCTCATTGTCCTTTTGTAACAATACTGCAGCTACCGTATGATATGAAGCAAAAGAAAACAGAGAAAAGGGCTTACTGTAATCAGGAGATTTTAACACCGGTGCTTCCTGAATGGCCCTTTTAATTTTAGCAAAAGCCTCTGAGGCTTCTTGATCCCAACAAAATTTGGTATCCTTCTTGAGCAACTTGACAATGGGCTTCACTATCTCTGCAAAGTTTGTAATGACTCTCCTAACAAAATTTACTTTGCCTAGAAAGAATTGAATACCTTTTACATTCTTTGGTTCAGACACCTTGTTTATTGCTTCAATTCTTTCAGGGTCTATCCTTACCCCTTCCTTGGAAACAATGTGTCCCAATAGTTTTCCTTCAGTGACTCCAAAATGACATTTCTTGGGATTTAGTGACACACCAAATTCCAAGGCTTTATTGAACACCTTTTCCAAATGTCCACAATGATCATCAGCCCTCTTAGAGAAATAGGTTAGATCATCTTGATAAACCACCATGATGATATTAATGAATTCTTTGAAGGATACATCCATGGCTCTCTAAAATGTAGCTTCAGTATTTTTCAATCCGAATGGTATTCTCACATAAATATATGTTCCCCATGGAGTAGTGAAAGCAGTTTTAAACTATTCAGATTCCTTCACTAACACTTGATTGTATCCTGAAAAACCATCCATCATGGATAAAAGATCATAACTTGTCACTCTCTGCAGCATGGCTTCCATGTTTGGGGAAGAGTAGTTATTTTTCAAAGAAGCCACATTCAAATTTCTAAAATCTACACACAATCTAATGTCCCCATTTTTCTTCCTTACTGGGACCAGATTGGAGACCCATGAAGAATGTCTTATAGGTTTGATAATCCCCCCTTCTCTTAATTTAGTCAACTCTTGCTGCATCTTAGTTTCTAATAGGGGATTAATGGGTCTATGTTTCTATCTGAAAGGCTTAGCATCTAGAAGTAAAGGAACTTCATGCTGAAAAAGATCTTGTCTATACGCCTTTAGGTCTTCATAAGACCAAGAAAAAACATGTTTATATTTCCTCAATAAATTAATAAGGTTAGTCCTAACATGAGGGGGTAATTTCTTCCCAATGTATAATAACTTAGGGGATGATTCAGTCCCCAGGTTTACCTCCTCTAGTTCTTCCATCTTGGTGGTAGACTGCTGATGTAAGTGACTGTCATTGTAACTAAACATGCTTTCTAGTTCTACCAGCCCTTTAGGTATTTCATTGGTTTCCAACTGGACCAAATCATTTCCAAACATTGTTTCCCTATTATCAACCACTTCCACCAGTGCATTACAATCAATCTTCTGTCCATCATATTCATCAACACATTGGATGAATCTAAAAATATCTTCATCATCAGCAAAAACTTGCCAGTTGTACACATTATCAGGAATAGCAAGCCTAGATTTTATTTCCACAGTGGAAATATCAGTTAGTGTTGCATCATCATTTTTCAAGGCAACATTAGCTAGGAAATCTGCCATAATATTCTTTGATCGCTCTATCCAATTAATAGAAAATGCACTAAAATGCTCAATAACATCCCAAACTGCATGTTTATATCTCTTTAATCTATCATTCTTGGATGCATATTTGGATCTTACCTGAGATACAACCAATTCTGAATCCCCTAACACTGTCAATAGCTAGATTCCATGCTTCTTTGCAACCTCAAGCCCTAACAATAAGGCTTCATACTCTGCAGTATTATTTGTGCACTGGAAGGCCAATAAGAAAGAATACTTAAAGGTTATACCTGATGGGGATACAAAAAGAACCCCTGCTCCAGATCCCTCTTTGGAGCAAGCTCCATCAAAGTACATCTGCCATAAACCATACTATTGTGCTTCTAATTCGACCACAATGGGGTCAGTATTCTTCAATTGGGGTAAAATTGGTTTAAGTCTAAAATTATCAAGATCTACATCAATCATACAATTGAGCATATTAGGGTCTACATTTTCAATTACCCTAGGAGCATGTGGCTCTCTGTATAATTTGACCTAATTTCCATTGATTGGAATGGTGGCATAAGAAAAATCCAGTTGAACATTTCCTCCTACTACTGTTGCCCATTGCCTGGACAGTAACATACCATAATGAGGCTTGGTATTAGTAACTATAACATCCATTTTATAAGTTGCCTTAGGGAATGCTGCTATTTTTACCTCAACATATTTCATTGTACCTATCATAGGTACTTCCCTATTATCCATAGCATAACATTTTCCATATACAGTGTTTACTGACAGTCCCAATTCTTTCATAACACCATAGGGCATTACATTAGTAGCAGCTCCTGAATCTATCATGCAATTTTTTATCAACCGGTTGTTTACTAACAAAGTAACATAGAAAGGATCTACCTATGAGGGCTCTTGAGTGATAGTGGTTCCAACATAAACCTCTGGGGTTTGGAACTCTTGATCCTTTCCAATTCTAGCTAAACCGGTGGGTAAGACTATGTCACTATCAGATATACTAGAAAATAAAGACAAAGTTGCATCCCTATGTTCTTTAATCTTCATTAATTCTACTAATGGGACAGTGACCTTCATTTGTGTAAGAGCTTGAGCCATGTCAAATGTGGAACTATTACTTATTTCAGTACTAGCTCTAACTCTTTCTGTCTTGAGCTGACTTGCCCTTTTCACTATGGCAGCTCCTTGTATATCACTAGTATCTGTACTCTTGGGTACATCTTTGACTTGTTCCTTCTTTTCTTGACCAATCTTAAGAACAGTAGTAGCACTACTTGCTGCCCCCTTTTTAGTGACCTCTTTTATGAACATGGAACCAGGTTCACCCTGATCAGTGTCCTTCTTGGTGCTTCTCAAGTTATAGTTGTGTTTTGCTTTGGCAATGGCAGCTTTAGTGAGATTTTTAACTTCTTCCTCACTAGGGCTTCTAAGATGAACTTCTTCATCCTCTATTGTTACCAAATTCAATGTAGGATTCCAATCTAAGGTTAGTTGTCCTTGAACAAACCTTTCATTATCTAGCACATCACTATATTCACTTTGTATAGAATCCTCATCACTTTCTATGATGGTTTCAAACATATTGATGTCAGGCTCAGCTTCTTGTCTCATAGATTCTTCAAGAGCCTGAGCCACTGCACACTGATGAGGAGAATGTGGTCCATCACAAGCAATACACTAGGGAGTATTTTCTATATTATGGATAGTTTTCCCTTTCAAGGGATCTGGATTGTCCTGATTTTGGGCAATTTTAGGCTTCTCATTTTGGGGTTTGCCATCTTTCCAGTTGGTATTATAAGGCATGTCATGCAATCTAGGGGGTCTATCTTGCTAGTTATAATGAGGTTTGTCATTTTTGTTTACCTTGGCAGTTAGATCCTTCATTGCAATAACCAACTTCTCTATCTTATCTTCCTCCTTAGCAACTTTATTAGGTTGTTGTTTTGTTTCTTGCCATAACCTACCATCTGTTCTTCTGCCTAACTTCCTGGATGCTTTTCTATTACTTTCTACATTAATGGCAATTCTAAAAGCATCTCTCAAGTTATGTGGATTCTTATCTCTCGGGATATAGGCCATCTTAGAATCAAATACATTTTAGTAGGTATTTAAACACATGTTATCATCTAATCTCATCACCTGATACAATCTATGCATGGCCTTTTAGAATCTGGCATTGAAGTTAGTGACCATTTCATTATCAGACTTTCTGATGTTATTGAATTCATTGAGCATGAAGCTCACATTAGTCTTATCACCATACTTCTCTTGAAAACAATTTTTAAAATCCTCCCATGACCCTATGCTATTAACTGGAAGACCTCTGTACCAATCTCTTGCATCATCAACCAGGGATTGGACAAACAATTTCATGATAACATCTTCATCCACTATCTCATAATCATTTATTAGGTCCCCAAAATATTTTAGATGCTCCTCAACACTAATTGCATTGTTCCTAGCAAATTTATGGAGCCTGTCTCTTAACTCAGTAGGAATATGATTGGGATATCCTGGTATCCCATCAAAGAACAATTGTCTATATTGTTCTAAATTAATTGGTCTCCTTTGAAAAGGGGTAATAGCATTATTTTTTCCCATAGTCATCCTAACTTTTGGAATTGGAGATTGAGATATTTGGGTGTACTGACTATTCATAGGGATTTGACTCACTGAGGCTATATTAGCAGGCATTGTAGGTTGAATCTTAACTGAGGGAAGGGAAATTTGTTGTGGATCAGGCTTACTAAGGTCCTCTGATGGAAACGTGATAGGGTGAGCCTTTAAGTAACTATTTTTTCTTTTTACTTCCTGATTTGCCGCTTCCAATTCAACTTTCTCTAGTTCCATTTGGAGATCCTCTTTTTCTTTCCTCATTCTTTCCATTTCTCTCTCATGTGCTGACAACCTATGAGAAATCTCTTCTGCGGTTTTAGATTCAATTCCATCATCCACCCATTTCTATTTTCCTTTATCCACATTAGTCCTAGGAAGCTAAGAATCACTAAATACTTCCTTGTTTGGTTGGACTACTGACCTATATGCTTGCTTGGCTTTGGGGATCAGAATTTCTCTGATCACAGGGCCTTCCTCATCACTCTTTTCTTTTTCCTTAGCTAGCACTTCAAGATCAGCTATTTGTCTAAGAAGCCTATCTCTCTCCATTAATTTAGCTTTGACTTCCTTCTCCTTATTTGCTTTCTTTTGGGCTCTTAGGGAGATTAGATAGTGAACTCTTTTATTCAGATCTTCAATTTCTTGGGATACTTTATCTTCATCAAGGAAATTTTCCTTAGAATCTGATATATTGACTTGATCTATGTCAATCAAACTAATGTTTCCATCAATTGTTCTAGGCACAGAGTGTCTAATTGCATTTGAACTGGTCCTATCTCTTGCAGAGACACTAACATGGGATAAATCTTGATTTAAAACATGTGCATTATCAATAATTCCAAACAATCCAGAATGGAAACCTAATATATCTTGTTCAGGATCTCTGGAAGAAGAATTAGACTTTGCATAAATAGGTCGATTAGGCATCTTACCAGTATTATTATTCTTTTGTACCCAAGCATCATTTGATGGCTCATGTAACACTGATCTCTTCTGGCCCCTTTGTGACTGCTCAGGCAAACCCTCTTGCAAAGTTTCACGAGGATGCTTCTTCATGAAAGATCTGGTGTTTTTTCCTCCTTGCATTACACTTGTTTTCCTTGTAGAATGATTTATAATTCACAAGGACTGGTTCCAAAATAATAGAGTTGCCACCCACAAGAATATGGGGAATTATGAAAACAAGCTTAGAATGAAAGACTGCAATTCCACAACACAATGATTTTCTTTACAACTTCAGTGCAAATCTCTGTCTGGATTCTTAATGTGACTCTCCCTAGCAGAGTCACCACTTTTCTTGTCTTCAAAATCTGATTCACTTCAACATCCTTATAATAAAATGATTAAACTCTGTGTAGAAGAGATATTAAAGGGAAGGAAACTCTTAGGACAACATATGACAAGGTTTGATTTAACCTTCTACACTTCGGACATACTCAGAGTCTAGGCGGGTATACCTTTGTGAACTAAATTCACACTTTCAAAAGATAAATCCACAGCAAACCAGTCCAGAAAACCAGTGGATCTAATCACCTTGAAACTAACTGAAATAAAGGAATGAAAATTATACTCATATTTAGTATTTTGACCTTCAAACATGTAATAGACAACCTCGATCTATACCAGTGCCTTATCCAAGGTCACAGAGTCATCTAAATTTAAACAATACTCCCCAAACAAAATATCTTTACACATCCCATTGGCTCGGCTTCTGTTGATCCCTATATATGTCTGACACATATAAGAATTTATGCATACCAAAGTAAACTATACTCATCAAGATTCAAAATATCTCACAAGGAATTTACTGGTAGAAGTGATCCCCGCATATTTAATTTCCATCCTAAATAGAAAAGCTAGCAAACACATCTACTGGAAGTTTCCTTACAACCCCTATTCAAACAAAATAACCCTAGATTATTCAAAATGAAATAGTAAACAATTGCAAACACTTTTGAAGACAACACAAAGTTTTTACTCAAAATCGATGGTCTATATATTGATATTATCTTCAAGAAAATATTACAAAAACTTTTGAATATTCTCAATTAAACTTAGAAAAGCTCAGATAAATTTCTGCAGTGTTTTCTTACAATTCTTTTGCGATCATCTTCTCTATTAGTCCTGGTATCCATTTATAACAATATGGATGCACATAGCTTTGGACTTTCCTAGGAGAGTTTGTTATAATCACTTCTCTTCTAGAAGAAGTTACAAAGCCTTTTACAAAAAATAGTTACAAGTCCTTTTCAACTTCTGCAGCTTCTTCCACTTGCTATACAGTTGCAACCTCTTCTAACTATTCAGGAGCACCCTCTAAGTGCTCTACATCCTGGATGGCATATTTTCATGTCCACTCATTGTACACATCATCAGTTGGCCATGCAAAATTAATCACTTTTTCCTTTGCCTTACTTAACCTTTTCCAGGAATTTCTCATCTTGTTGACCTCTGAATTGAGAAAACCATAATGAGATTTGATTTTATCTATCTCCTGAATTATTACAACAAAAAAGGAAGCATCATCTAAGTCAACAATTCCTTTTATTCTGGCTGACATTTTCTCCTCTAATTCCTTAAGACACACTTGTTTGTCCTTCAGTTGATCTGGGCTAACAAAAACTCCAGGGAGAAATTCAAAAACCTAATCAACATACTCCTTTTTGTACAAGTTGATTTTCTTGTCAGTATTATCCAAGCCTTCTGCCAATTTTACAAAGTCCTTGGTGGTGTCACAAGTGGATTTGATGATAGGATCAACCCATGCTTCATCATAAGATACACAAATAAGCTCCAAGTCCCGCTCTCTAGGCTTCCACTTCTCAAAAATAGGTGTCAAAATGGCCTTATCTCCATTAAGCTCATTCCACATATCCAAAAAATTTCTTATGTTGTTATATAACAGTGAGGCACTCATTGTATCTGCAAAACATGAGATGGTAGCCCTTACTCT
Organism: Cryptomeria japonica; assembly: GCF_030272615.1. Lineage (NCBI taxonomy): Eukaryota > Viridiplantae > Streptophyta > Pinopsida > Cupressales > Cupressaceae > Cryptomeria > Cryptomeria japonica. The sequence continues at coordinate 671,040,146 of NC_081408.1, read as the reverse complement.
TTTCTCATACTTCTTTGTATACAAGGCCTGAGCCTATTTTAAATTCTCTAACTCTTGAGGAGTAATCTCAATCATATGGGAGCTAGAAGGTGCTAGAGATGGTGGGAACTAAATGATGGGGCTGCCAGGTGGAGGTCTTGCAGGAGAAGAGAAAATCATCGGTGTTGAAAACTCACCTTGATGGTACTATCCTGTCAACTTGCTTTATAGCTTAGCAATGATGCTATATTTACCTCTTACCTCTTCCTTAGCATTGTTATAAGCCTTCAAAATTGTCTCCAACTTACCTTGGAGGTCTTCTTTTTCCTTAGCCTCCCTTTCTGCTACTGTGAAACTAAATTTTGCAGTTTCTAACACAGTGCTAGCAGCTTCCACCACCCCTGTGTTTTGCACTCTCTTCACTATCATTCCACCAAGGTAGCTTGACCCTGGGGTGTCCATACTTCTCTTATTTTCATCTCTCTTCAGAGACCACATGACAAGTGCAGCATTATCTTTGTTGAAAGTGATTCCCTCCATTGGCTTGGTTTCTTTTCTCACTGCCTCGAGTACCAGAGCATCTGCTATGTCCCACTCAGGGAGAATGAGTACTCGAGCTTGTGCCACCATATCTCTTCCTTGCTCAAGAGTGATGGTCTTAAACTCATCCATCCTTTCTTGCTTTATTTCCCCCTCCACCAAAGTTGGATCTTTGTGAGGCTTCTCACCTTTTCTCTTCTCACATCTTGCATTGTATTTGTCTATATTTTGCTTCCATACGAACTGCATAAATGCTCCTGATGTAACAAAATTGTTGTCAGCCAAGAACTCATCACTAGCCTGTTTGATCTCAGCATCCCACTCCTTGCCCTTAAATTCATTGGTAGTGATGTTCATTTCAGCAGCAAGGGGCTCTTCTAGCATTCCCTCTTCTACTTCATCATTTGTGTAGGCTATTTCCCCCAGACTGCCTAACTGTATCAGTTGTTCAACTGCTGCCTGTTCATCTCCTATGTGAATAAGGGATTGGGATGGAGAGTACAAGGGTGTATCGGATTGTACTTCTTTTCCTACTCTCTACTTCTTTGGGCTCTCTTGGATGTCAATGACATCTTGTATCTTCCTCTTTCCTTTGGAGGTATAGGGCTCCCCTATTGTAGGCATCAGTACACTATAATTAGATTTCTTGTGCAATGTATAGTCACTAGGAGGGATTGCTCTGGTGGAGGTAGACCTACTTAAAACCATTCTTGCCTTTTCAAGGTTGCTTTTAATCACAATCTCCCTCTTTTCTTTCAAAGTCTGCATTACATCCTCAAAGCAAACAATTAGGAACTTTATTTTCTCCTCAAAAGGGAAAAAGATAGACAATGGGTCATAGCTGGCATCAAACTGATGTACAAAATCTAAGGCTTTCTTATAAGCCACCCATTTTACCTTCCTCAACTCCTTCTCATCTAGATCAAACTCATTTCTAATGAGGTCTTCAGGAAACTGAAATTGATGGGGTCTACCTCTGCACACTACTCTCTTTCTAAACATGCCATTGAAGAAGTCTTCTGGATCGGCACACCTAGATATTGCAGTTGACAAATGATAAGGTTTGAGAAAATCCTCAAAACAATTCCAACCTCCTTTGGTTATTACAATTTGGTGGGCTATAGTAACCGTAGGGAGAATAGTCCCTTTACCCCTGCCTGTCAGCTCTGCCTCTTGTACACTACCAATTTGTCTGAGGACTTTTGCAATTCCCACTTTGAGAGGGACTTGATATGGCAATAAGAATGGAGTGCCTCTGAAACCAAAAACTCTAAAAACTGTGGATACAAGGTATAAGTAAATATCACCCCAATTATGAACAATCTTTATACTTCTTGCAAATTCTTTTGGTCTAACAAATCCTAAAAGAACCTTGGGGATTCTTGGGTTTTCTGAGCAGAGGAGAGTCCTAATCTTTGATGCAAAATATTTATCAAATTTTAAGAAACTGGCATCATCTCTATCCCATGACAACACAGTGCTCCATAGTTGAACTGGCATCTTTTCTCCATCCTTCTCTTTTATAAGGTCCATCCCACTTGCAAAATAATCACCACCTTTGAACAAAAACAGATGCATAAGGAGTGAATATCATCTGAAAGGCCTATCAACCTTCCCATTTTTTATTCCTATCAAGCCTCCATGGATAGCATCAGTAATCAAAGGTTACTGCAAGAGAAGGATTCAAAATCTGAGCAATCATTAGCAAGTAGTGATTGGGCATATTTGCCTCAGCATCCTCTCCTAAAATCTGGCAAAGTGACCAATACATTCCCTTAGCCCTAAGGGTGAATAGATTCAATGAGAAGGGCTCTTTAGTGTTGGGTCCTACAACTGTCAACCCACCTATCTTCACAAAAAATTCCTTAAGAGGCCCATTTCTAAGGTGGTTCCTCTATGCACTGTATACTTGAGCTAATGATTTGAAGTTAATGGGTTCCAAAAAAATTGAAAACTCATTGAGCCCAAAAGCACTTCTAAATTCATCTTTATTGATTTCAATGTGGGCTTTTCAATTTATGTCCCTAATGCTCCTTGTGACTAGATCATAATTATGTGCAATTTGAGTCAATAGATCCATATCCATGAATACTTCTGGAACTACTAGTTTCCCTACATCTAACTCCCAAATGCTATTCTGTGGGGCTGGGGAATTTCTCATTCTGAATCCAACTTTGAATAACCCCAACCTAGACAACCCAACCTATGGGTCTCTCAACCAGTTGTCCTTATCATATAACCCTTCTCCTATCTTCAAGCGAGGAGCTCTTGGCACTAATTCTTTTACTTTCGACACTTGATTAGTTGACAACGTCAACTGCTCAAGAAAATCATCACAAATGGCCCTCTCCTGATAATTAACTTTCTCGAAAAATTCTCTCTTAGGTGCCATTTTGAAATATGCAAGCAATTAAAATACTACCCCCAACTAGTTCTGTGATAAATCAAGACCTTAACTAAAACACACCATAAAGAAATTGGCACACGAGGGTACAAGAAAACCTATTTTTAGCTCAAAGGAATCCGCTCTGCAACTAAATTGACTTGCTCTATATTTGAAGAAAATAGCTCTGTATCTGCTCCTTTGCAACAATTCTTTAGAATGATACTTTTATCCGGTTGATAGGAGATCATATATGGTACCCAGGCTCTTAAGTGTGACATTGATACCGCATGCTTTGACCATCCCTTCAGAATTGAATTTATGAGAGAATTTGAATTTTCACTCAAACAAGTCACAACATTCCTACACATTCTTTCCTTTCGCTCTTCCACTGTTTCGCAAAGCATAACCTTTGGGCAATTTCGTTAAACAAAATCACGCCAACCGTCCAATCAAAAGAAACTTGATCAGCCTTTACACTGACTTAATAGTCCTTCCTTCGCACTAGGCCCTACCTCCTTTTCACCATTTTGTGGGCTTTATCCTTTGAGCATTTCTCCTTCGTGAAGCCATGCCAGATGTTAGATAGAACTCTAACTGTTCGGCGTTTAACTCTTTCGGAAACCATCGACTTCTTCATTGACCGCAACTTTACCTTGACTGCTAGCGGTCTTTCTCTATTTCGCAAAGCTTAAACAATTTTCAACTTCGGGCCATGAAACAATGTGAAGCATTTGATCAGATTGGAGATGACCATCCTTTAAGGGAGACCTTTATGCTTGCTTTACTTACGCCACCTTTTCATTGGTTACTGACTACCACTTGGCACTCAACCATTAGCTTTAGAAAACTGTTCACGCCTAGTTCAACATCATCCACATGTCTCTCCCTTATAACCATCGGTTACACCTTGGCGGGCCCTCAACTTCTTCTAAAACTAGGTGTCCATGGACATGTCACCATCTAGCATTACACCTGGATAACTTCTCTTCTTTTCGCTATTTCATGAAGCATATCCTTCTGTTAGTTCGCAACCGCGAAACAACGCAAGCCATTGGATCAAAACGGAGTTGATCCTATTTTGACCTCATGCTTTATCTATCTTTGGGGTTGATAATCCTTTTTGCCATTTTGCAGGGCATAAAACATGAGCACTTTACCATTGTGAAACTTATGCGGGCCATTAGATTATATTTGACTTGATCGATGCTTAACAACTTACTGAATTCGGCAAATGTGGGCCCTTTGACTCAACCTCGAACACTTGGCATCTAGTCACTTTCAAACTGACATGTCAGTCTTTCATTTGCTGAGAGAAAACACTGGGTTCCACCTCATCCTTGCCACCTGTATCTACCAGGTCACTTTTTATCCTGCGGCATGACTCACCTCTAGGACCCACCTTTTAACCCTTAGACCTACCTTGCTGACTATTGTGGCCTCTGCCACGTGCCATCATCTTATTCGCCCTTTCTACCAGCTGGACCATCTGCTTGGAGTGCCATGTCATTTCACTACTTCACGAAAGCTAACTTTCAAGCATTTTCATCCTGCGAAGCTGCACAAACCTTCAGATCAAAAGAAACTTAATCACCTATTATGCTCTTACAAAAGACTCCCTTTTTGAAAACCAAAAAACCTTTTCGCTGTTTCACAGGGCGTAACCTTCGAGCATCTATCGACCACAAAATAGTGCGAAGCGTTGGATCAGATTGGACCTGATCACCTTTTAATCACTTAGAAAATCTTTGGGGTCCCACCAAATGCTTTTGCCATTTCGTGAAAGGTATTTCATTTGCAAGTTTTAGCTGCGAAATAATGCCAGTCGTCAGATCTTGAACAAGATGAAGCCATTTAAAACTGGACCAAATGCGCCATTTAGAACGCTTCTCCCTTTCGCCATTTCGCAAGTCTTAAACCACGCGCAATTTTGCCTAACGAAATAGCGAAAACCATAGATCCGCCTGAGAGCTGCGCACAACTTACTGGGCCCGACAACATTAGGAAGAAAAGACGTAAAGTGTAAAATTTTATGATTAATTCAACAACCACCTAGGCAAAAGACATGGGGGGACACCTCATACGACCCCAAGACCCATTACTTAAGTGGATAAAGTAACAAAGGAAAAGAAACCAAAGGGTTTTTTGATAAAACATTAATCGATTTAAAATTAAAACCCTAAACCCCTAGGACCTAACATAGAGCTGAAGCAATTGAAAGTGTGTCTAATTCAAAATTTCAAAAACTTAGCCGATTATGGGAAAGGAAAACCCATTTTTTAAACAGTGATAACATAAACCATGCATTAATATACATAATTCTGACCATAGCATTAAACCATAATAAAGCAGTCACCGGTTTACTGGAGGAATATTTCAAGGAGGAAGAGGATATACCAGAGTTATAGGATCCTGTATAGATCAAAACAAGGACAAGTGAACAAAGAAGGTAATTCATACCAAAAAGATGATAGAAATTTATACTGGAGGAGAGAACCGGATGGCTACCAGAATAAGAATTTTAGAAGACAAGACAAGAGAGCATTTAGAGGAACTTTCTATAAGTGTGGAGGAGAAGGACATCATGATTTCAAGTGTAAGAAGACAAAGAATACTAGAAGAGTAACAGTAGTGGAAGAAAACCCCACCGGTTCAGACAATAAACTAGAATATGGAGAATTGTTGATGGTGAGGAGAGCTTTGTGTTATACCAGGATAGATGAAGAGCCCTTGTAGAGGAAAAATTTGTTCAAGACCAGATGTAAGGTATCTGGTAATTGTTGCAAAATTGTTATTGATACTGGTAGTTTAGATAATCTTATTTCAAAAGAGATGGTGAATAAGTTGAATTTGGAGAAATTGAAACATCCTAAAACTTATCAGATAGCATGGATTCAGGATGAACATAAGTTGTTAGTAAGTGAGAAATGTTTGGTGAAATTAAAAAATGGGAATTATCATGATGAAGTCTTGTGTGATATTAGGCCTATGGATATTTGTTATCTTTTGTTGGGTAGACCTTGACAGTTTGATAGATAGACAATACATGATGGAAGAAAGAATACATACACCATTGTGGCCAATGGGATGAAGAAATTTTTTTTCCCTTGGAATAAACTTTCAATAATGAAGTTTGAATGAATGCTAGAGTCTGTTTGGTAGATGGAAGGAAATTCCTAGATGGATTGAGACATGAGAATGTGTGTTTTTCCTTAATTCCAAGGAAGACTAAGAATCTGGAGCATGAAGAGGAAGAACCAGAAGAGATAAAAGATTTTCTAATAGAATATGAAGACATCATTTCAGATAATGTACCTAATGGATTTCCACTTGTGAGAAGTATAAGTCATTGCATGGACCTGGTTCCCAAAGCTAGTTTGCCTAATAAAGCTACACACCAGATGACATCGGCATAGAATAAAGATCTGAATAGACAAGTGCAGGAGCTGTTGAAGAAAGGTTTGATCTGAGAAAGTATGAGCCCTTGTGCAGTACCAACAATATTAGCACCTAAGAAGAATGGAGAGTGGAGAATCTGTACTGATTCCAGAGCAATAAACTGTTGGAATTATGGATGTGTTGCATTAGTTTTGTCATTTATGTCAACACTTATCCTTCTGGAGATCTACATTGTTGATTTGGCACTATGATTATATTGGTTTACTGTTGAACTGACACATTGTTTTCACTGGCAAGTTTAGTGACTTATGCACAGTCACCGGTATATTGTTCACCGACAGGTTATATGGTTCACCGACATTGATGATGACTTGTTATCATCTGGAGATCACTTGATTATTTTGAGGACATTGTTTGAATACATGGTTTTGGTGTTTTGGTTATTGGTCTAATTGGGTTGAAATATTTGTTGTTACCGATAGATTGGTCAAAGTTATGGACTGGTCTACTATAAGGACCCAGAGGCAACTGAGAGCGGGGGTGAATCAGTTGTCTATTAATTTCAACCCAAATATAACTTAATCAAACTTGATACATAATACCAGTAAACCAAAGATAGTGTAGGTTAACAAATTGACAGTTAATATTAATATCGGTGAAACATAATGCATGAAACAGAAAGAGAAACAACATCCACAATACACAACACAATGTTTTGTATGTGGAAACCCTGTAGGGGGGAAAACCACGGTGGGAAACCTTACCCACAATCAGATGATACTATTGTAGATAGTATGTGTGTACAAATAGGGTCTGCACATGCAGAAAGGCCAACCCCCTAGAGCTCACTACTCAATCATAAAATAGGAGTCACACTGACTACAATTGGATGATTAAATCCAATGATAATGTACTTCTCAAAGTAGAATCTCCAATGTTGGATTTAGTACCGGTTAAGCTCTGATAATCACCTTCTTAATGGTCTGCTCATATGATCTTTGATATTCACACATATCATGTTAATAACCATATACCTTCTGCCTATTACCTCACTTACTGCATCTCACAAATGAGATCTTACATATATACCAAAACCTAAGACCAAATGTGTAGGTCGGATAATTAAGAATATTACAATAAAATCAATTACAAATAAGTCAAGATGTGATGCATCATGTTGGCTCAATACAATTACAATAATATCCAATTGATTGAATCATCTCCATAACGTGTTGTGCTGATCTAAAATAGATAATGCATGCCGATCCATAACCTAGACCAATTTGCCGATAACATCAAATATGTCATCCTGATTAGACCAATAACCAAAATACAAAAACCAAGTGTCCAAACCATGTCTTCGACATAACCAAGTGATCTCCAGATGATAACAAGTCATCCTCAGTTCTGGTGAACAATATAACCTATCAGTGAACCAAATACCGGTGATTGTACATAAGTCACTAAACTTGTTGGTGAACATAATGTGGCAGTTTAACATAATCAAAGATCTCCAGAAGGGTAAGTGTTGATAAGTGTTGACATCAATGACAAAACCAATGCAACACATCCATAATACCAACAATCTCCCCCTTTGGCATTGATGGCAACACAAAGATGGAAAAACATCTAAGTGCCAAAACAGAATTCCAAAAAACCAAAAACCAACAATCTCCAGAATAGATCAATACCAAAAATCAAAATACATATGCAGTGAGTATATATCACTCCCCCAATAACTAATCTCTCCCCAAAGGATAATGCATTTTTTTCCATAGATATCTCTCCCCCTTTGACATCAAATGCCAAAGCAATACAAATACTAGATACAACCAGTTCATAAAACCAATTACAAATACCAATTATTATAACCAACTTCTCCAATACTCCCCCTGAGAAGTACCTCTCCTCCATCAAAGTCAAAAAAATGTTTCTCTGTAAATTCTGTCAATTTGATGCCAAGCATCAACTATCTAAGTCTCTACCAGTGAGGGTATAACCCAAAGCTTCTCTCTAAGATATTCAAAAGTTTCCTTAGGCAAAGGCTTAGTAAAGATATCTACAATCTACTCTTTAGTAATCACATAAACCAATCTCACTTCTTTTGCTTCAACATTCTCTTTTAGAAAATTATATTTGATAGAAACATGTTTAGTTTTAGAGTGAAATATCAGATTCTTAGATATATCAATTGCTACTGAATTATCGCAATAAATGATTATAGGTTCTTTGCATTTTACCTTTATGTCCTTCAACATTTGCTTAATCCATAATACCTGAGTACAATTAGTTGTTGCTATAACATATTCTGATTATGTTGTTGATAATGATGTACAACTTTGTTTCTTGATCAACCATGAAATCAATCTACTACCAAGAAAGAATTCCCCATCGGTGGTGCTCTTTCTATCATCGACATCTCATGCCCAATTAGCATCGATGTATGCACATAAATCAAAATTTTCATCTTTAGGATACCATAAACCAAGATTTGTTGTGCCTTGTAGATACCGAAAAATCCTTTTCACTGCTGATTCATGATTTTCTCTAGGATTACTCTAAAATATTGAAACAATACACACTGAATTCATTATATTAGGTCTTGTTTGTGTCAAATATAGTAAACCTCCAATCATAGATTTGTATCTTATCAGATTAACAGGAGCTAAATCATCCTTCAATGACAGTTTATCAGTTGTAGTCATACGAGTACTTACCGATTTAGAGTTTTCCATACCAAATTTCTTCAGTAGTTCCTTCAGGTACTTTGTTTGACATATGAATATCCCTTTATCCGTCTGTGAAATCTACAAACCTAAAAAATAATTTTATCTCCCCAATCATAGACATTTCAAATTCTTCATGCATCTTATTAGCAAAGTCTTTACACAATCCATCTTCTCCTCCAAAAATGATGTCATCAACAAAAACTTCAATAACCAAGATGTCTTGATTAGTCACTTTGAAATATAAGTTGTTGTCAGCACTACCGTTAGTGTAACCAAGCTTCAAAAGACATTTGTCCAATCTAGCATACAAAGCTCTAGGAGCTTTCTTCAATCCATATAAAGCTTTCCTTAGTCTGAAAACCATATCTTTATCATTTGTCAATGGAAATCCATTAGGTTGTTCAATGTAAACTTCCTCTTCAAGATCACCATTCAGAAATGCATATTTTACATCCATTTGATATACTTTATAGTTCTTGTGTGCTGCAAATGTAAGAAATAATATAACTGCCTCAATTCTGGCTACCGGTGCAAAGGTTTCATTGTAATCAGTTCCTTCTTTCTGTGAATATCCTTTACACACTAATCTTGCTTTGTTTCTGATTATCTTACCATCTTCATTAAGTTTATCTCTGAATACCCATTTAGCTCCAATTATATTTTTATCTTTAGGCCAGGAACCAATGTCCATGTATTGTTCTTTTCAATTTGTTCTAGTTCATCTTCCATAGCTTTAATCCAATGTTTATCTTCACATGCTTCAATAATAGATGTTGGTTCAATTTGAGAAATTAAACATACTTCTTCATTTGCCAGTCTTCCTCTTGTCATAACTCCTTGATACTTATTCCCAATTATCTGACTTTCAGAGTGATTCAGTCTTACATACTTGGGTGTGTTCACTTGTTGTTGTTCTTCAGTCACTGTGGAATTCTTCGATAATGCCGGTGTGACTGGATCAACATTCTGTACCGGTGCAATCTGTATAGGTTCATTTGCGATCATCTCAACTACCGGTTCAGAATCCATAGACCTTGAATTTCCTCTAAAGTGTTCATCTATCTTCACATTTGCACTCTCAATGATTTTATGCAATCTCTTATTAAAACATCTATATGCTTTTCTCTTAGACGAATAACCAAGAAAAATTCCTTCATCACTTCTAGGATCAAATTTTCCAATATACTCATCTCTCCTAATGTAGCATTTGCTTCTAAATATTCTGAAATATTTAAGAGTAGGAATATTACCAAACCATAATTCATAAGGTGTCTTACCGGTTTCTCCTTTGATGTGAACTCTATTGAAAGTGTAAACCATTGTATTCACTGCTTCTCTCCAATACACATGAGGTAGATTTTCTTCTGATATCATGTGTCTAGTTGCATCCAGAATAGTTTTGTTTTTCCTTTCCACAACTCCATTTTGTTGAGGTGTCTGGGATGCTGGTAGTTGTCTTCTAATTCCATTCACTTCACAAAATGTATTAAACTCCTTAGATGTAAATTCACCTCCTTGATCTGATCTTAAACATTTGATTTTTTAATTGGTTTCATTCTCTACCATTGCTTTGAATAATTTGAATTTCCCAAAAGCTTCTGATTTCTCCTTGAGAAAAGTAACCCAACACATTCTAGAATAACCATCAATGATTAGCATAAAATATCTATCTCCCTGTAGACTTCTTGATCTTGTCAGACCACACAAGTTAGTATGAATTAAATCAAGAACATTATTGGATTTCTCAAAAATACTCTTAAAATTTGTTCTAAATTACTTTCCCATTTGACATTCCTTACATACTGGATTATGAGGTTTTACAATCTTAGGTAAATCCCTTACTGCCTTAGATGAACTAATCTTTATAATGCAATCAAAATTCATATGATGGAGTCTTTTATCCCATAACCAACTTTCATCAATATGTGCAATCAAGCATGTCTTTTCAATGTTATTCAAATGAAAGATATTACTTCTAGTTTGATTACTAGTTGCAACTTCCAAACCAGTTCTATTCATGATTTTGCATTTACCATTCTTGAATTGTAACTAAAATCCATTTTCAACTAATTCACCAACACTCAAAAGATTATGCTTCAAACCTTCAACATAATAAACATTGTCATTATTGTGCTTATCATCAAAACATATAGTGCCTTTTCCTTTGATCAGACAAGCTTTGTCATCTCCAAATCTTACTAGACCTCCATTGTATTCCTAAAAAGATAAAAGTTTACTTTTATCACCAGTCATGTGATGTGAACATCTGGAATCTATAATCCATTCATCCTTTTCTTCAATTTTAGCTACCAGGGCCTATTCTATCGGTGCAATAGTAGGTGTCGGTTGATCTTTAGTTATTACAACAAAAGCCCATCCATTGTCTCCTATTTCTTCATCAAAATCATCAGTAACTCCTTCATCAACATAGTAACATGATTTGTCTTTATTCTTCTTAAATTTGTATCTCAGATAATCAGGGTTAGGCTTATATGTTCTTTTAGCTTCTTCTCTCAATCTTGCATGTCTATCTGGACATCTAGATGCCATATGACCAATTTTATTACAGTTAAAAAATTTAAAAGGTGCTTTACCTTCATACTTACTTCCTATAGGACCTTTAGGCATTTTCCTTGCAAATAGTGCTTCAAGTTCTTCCAGTTCTTCATTTTCCCTCCTGATATCTTCAAGTTCTCTTGCATAAAGTGTTTTCCAATCAGATTTATTAGATGATGATGATGATGATGATGATGATGATGATGATGCTTTGAAGGCTAAATCTGTTTTAATTGTAGCAACAGGACCAAATTCCTCAAACTCAAACGCTGAAAGTTTTCCAACCAAGGTATCTCTAGATACTGATGTATTAGGCATTATTCTCAACTCATTAATAGCAATTACTTCCATTTTGTATGCCAGTGGAAATTCTCTCAAAAATTTAGAAACAATTTCATCTTCACTTAAACAACCTCCACAACATTGTATTCCCAAAACAATTTCATTAACCCTTTCCATAAAAGCAAAAATTCTTTCATCTTCTTCCATTTTCAAATTTTCATATCTGGCTCGGAAGCATTCTAGTTTTACAATTTTGATTGTGGTATCTCCTTTACTCAATGTCTCCAATTTATCCCAAATAGCTTTAGCAGTAGATCGATCTGATAATCCCATGATTTGCTGATCTGACAAGGCACTCAAGAGTGTTTTTCTTGCTTTGCAATCATTCTCCTGATCCTTACCCAATGTTGGTGGATTAGGTTGATTCGGTGTACGACCAATATAGCCATTCTTTGTAACATCCCATATGTATTTTGCAATACAATTCCAATGTGTCTCCATTCTGATCTTCCATATACCATAGTTAGTTCCATCAAGTTTCGGACTATCCTTCCTAAAAAAGTTAGTTGTCATAGAATCTCTTCAAGTTGTTAAACTTCTACAAAAAGAGGACTAGGCTCTGATACCAATTGTTAGGACCCAGAGGCAACTAAGAGGGGGGAGTGAATTAGTTGTCTATTAATTTCAACCCAAATATAACTTAATCAAACTTGATACATAATACCGGTAAACCAAAGATAATGTCGGTTAACAGATTGACAGTTAATATTAATACCGATGAAACTTAATGCATGAAACAGAAAGAGAAATAACATCCACAATACACAACACATAGATTTGTACGTGTAAGCCCTATAAGGGGAAAAACCATGATGGGAAACCTTACCCACAATCAGATGATACTACTGCAGATAGTAAGTGTATACAAATGGGGTCTGCACATGCAAAAAGGCCAACCGCCTAGAGCTCACTGCTCAATCACAAAATAGGAGTCACACTGACTACAATTGGATGATTAAATCCAATTATAATGTACTACTCAATGTAGCATCTCCAATGCTGGATTCAATACCGGTTAAGCTCTGATAATCACCTTCTCTATGGTCTTCTCATATGATCTTCTATATTTGCACATACCATATTACAATATCATAACCATATACCTTTTTCCTATTACCTCACTTACTTCATCTCACAAATGAGATCTTACATATATACCAAAACCTAAGACCAAATGTGTAGGTCAACTCACAAAGAATATTACAATTAAATCAATTACAAATAAGTAAAGATGTGATGCATCATGTTGGCTTAATGCAATTACAATAATATCTAATTGATTAAATCATCTCCATAATGTGTCATGCTGATCTGGAATAGATAATGCATGTTGGTCCATAACCTAGACCCATTTGTCGGTAACAATAAATATGTCATCCCGATTAGACCAATAACCAAAATACTAAAACCAAGTGTCCAAACCATGTCTTCGACATAACCAAGTGATCTCCAAATGATAACAAGTCATCCTCAATACCAGTGAACAATATAACCTGCCGGTGAACCAAATACCAGTGACTGTGCATAAGTCACTGAACTTGTCGGTGAACATAATGTGCCAGTTCAACATAATCAAAGATCTTCAGAACGGTAAGTGTTGATAAGTGTTGACATCAATGACAAAACCAATGCAACACATCCATAATACCAACATATGTGTTATCTATTCTAGATCAGCACGACACGTTATGGAGATGATTTATTGATTGGATATTGTTGTAAATGTATTGAGCCAGCATGTTGTATTGCATCCACACTTATTTGTAATTGATTTTATTGTAATATTATTAATGAGCTGACCTACACAATAGGTCTTAGTTTTTGTATATATGTAAGATCTCATTTGTGAGGTAAGACATGGGATATGTGAGATAAGACATGGGATATGGTACGGTATTGTAACATGGTATGTGTGAATATTGAAGATCATATGAGCAGACCATAGAGAAGATTCAAGGAAGGTTTGAAGGTAATTACCAGAGATTAACCCGTACTGAACCCAGCATTGGAGATGCTATTTTTAGTAGTACATTATTCTAGGATTTAACCATCCTACTGTAGTCATTGCGACTCCCTTTTGAGCAGTGTGCTCAAGGAAGTTTGCTTTTCTGCATGTGTAGACCCCATTTGTATACACATACTATCTATAGTAGTATCATCTGATTGTGGGTCAGGTTTCCCCTTACAGGGTTTCCATGTCAAAATATTTGTGTTATGTGTTGTGGATGTTGTTTCTTTTTCTGTTTCATGCATTAAGTTTCATTGGTATTGATATTAACTGTTAATCTATTAACCGACATTAAGTTTGGTCTACCGATATTAAGTATCAAGTTTGATTAAGTTATAATTGGGTTGAAATTCATTGACAACTGCTTCACCGCCCCCCCCACTCTCAGTTTCCTTCTATTTCCTAACAATTGGTATTAGAGCTAAGTCCTCTTTTTGTAAAAGCCTAACAGCTTGAGGAGATCCTATGGCAACAAACATTTTCAGGAAGGACAGTCCTAAACTTGATGGAACTAACTATGGTATATGGAAGATCATAATGGATACACATATGAATTGCATTGGAAGAGACATATGGGAAGTTACAAAGAATGGCTATGTTGGTCCTACACTGAATCAACCTAATCCACCAACATTGGGTAAAGATCAAGAAAATGATTGCAAAGCAAGAAAAGCACTTTTGAGCCCATTATCAGATCAGCAAATCATGAGATTATCAGACCGATCTATTGCTAAAGCTATTTTGGAATGAATTAGAGAAATTAAATGAAGGAGATACCAGTGTCAAAATTGCAAAACTAGAATGGTACCGGGTCAGGTATGAAAATTTGAAAATGGGAGAAGATGAAAGAATTTATGCTTTTATGGAAAGAGTTAGTGAAATTGTTTTAGGAATATAATGTTGTGGAGGATCCTTAAGTGAAGATGAAATTGTTTCTAAAGTTTTAAGAGCTTTGCCACCGGCATACAAAATGAAAGTAATTGCTATTAATGAGTTGAGAACAATGCCTAATACATCAGTATCTAGAGATACCTTGGTTGGAAAACTTTCAGCATTTGAGCTTGAGGAATTTGGTCCTATTGCTACAATTAAGACAGATTTAGCCTTCAAAGCATCATCATCTGCAGCATCATGATCATCATCTGACAAATCTAATTGGAAAGTACTGTATGCAAGAGAACTTGAAGATATCATAAGGGAAAATAAAGAACTGGAAGAACTTGAAGCACTATTTACAAGGAAAATGCCTAAAGGTCCAGTTGGAAGTAAGTATGAAGGTAAAGCACCGTTTAAATATTCTAATTGCAATAAAGTTGGTCATATAGCATCTAGATGTCATGATAGACATGCAATATTGAGAGAGGAAGCTAAAAGAACATATAAGCCTAACCCTAAATATTAGAGATACAGATTTAAGAAGAACAAAGATAAATCCTGTTACTATGCTGATGAAGGAGTTACTGATGATTCTGATGAAGAACTGACAGACAATGGATAGGCTTTTATTGCAATAAAAGAAGATCAACCAGCACCTACTGTTCCATCGATAGAGCAGGCCCTCACAACTAAAATTGAGGAAAAGGATGAATGGATCATAAATTCCATATGTTCACATCATATGACTGGTGATAAAAGTAAATTCTTATCTTTTCAAGAATATAGTGGAGGTCTAGTAAGATTTGGTGATGATAAAGCTTGTTTAATCAAAGGAAAAGGCACTATATCTTTGGATGGTAAGCACAATACTGACAATATTTATTATGTTGAAGGTTTGAATCATATGTTGGTATTATGGATGTGCTGCATTGGTTTTTTCATTGATGTCAACACTTATTAGCACTTATCTTTCTGGAGATCTTTGGTTATGTTCAGTGACTTATGCACAGTCACCAGTATTTGGTTCACCAGCAGGTTATATTGTTCACCGGCACTAAGGATAACTTGTTATCATCTAGAGATCACTTGGTTATGTCAAAGACATGGTTTGGACACTTGGTTTTGGAGATTTGATTATTCATCTAATCAAGTTGACATATTTTCTATTACTGGCAAATTGGTCTAGGTTATGGACCGGCATGCATTATCTATTCTAGATCAGCATGACACATTATGGAGATGGTTTAATCAAATAATATTGTTGTTGAGCCAACATGATGCATCGCATCTTGACTTGTTGTAATTGATTTTTATTATAATATTCTTAGTGAGCCGACCTACACATTTGGTCTTAGGTTTTGGTATATATTTAAGATCTCAATTGTGAGATTAACATGGTATGTAATAAGGTATTGTAAGGTTATATGTGAATATAAGAAGAGCTACTCACATAGACATCATTTGAAGATTCAAGGAAGGTTTGAAGAAGACAAACAGAGCTTAACTGGTACTGAACCCAGCATAGAAGATGCCACTTTGAGCAGTACATTATCATTGGATTTAATCATCCATTTCATAGTTAGTGTGACTCCCATTCTGTAATTGAGCAGTGAGCTCTAGGCAGTTGGCCTTTCTGCATGTGCAAACTCCATTTGTAAACACATACTATCTGTAGTAGTATCATGTGATTGTGGGTAAGGTTTCCCACCGTGGTTTTTCCCCTTACTGGGTTTCCACGTACAAATCTCTATGTTATGTGTTTTGGATATTGTTTCTCTTTCTGTTTCATGGATTAAACTTCACCGGTACTATTATTAACTGTTAATCTGTTTACTGATATTTAGTTTGGTTTACTAGTATTATGTTTCAAGTTTGGTTAAAGTTGTATTAGAGATAAAAATATTAGACAACTGATTCACCCCCCCCTCTCAGTTGCCTCTGAGTCCTAACAATTGGTATCAGAGCTAAGTCTTCTTTTTGCAGAAGTTTAACAACTTGAGGATATTCTATGGTAACTAACTATTTCAGGAAGGACAGTCTGAAACTTGATGGAACTAATTATGGTATATGGAAGATCAGAATGGAGACACATCTGAATTGCATTGGAGAAGACATATGAGATGTTACACAAAATGGTTATGTTGGTCCTACACCAGGTCAACCTAATCCACCTACATTGGCTAAGGATCAAGAGAATGATTGTAAAGCAAGATAAGCACTTTTGAGCGCCTTGTTAGATCAGCAAATCATGGGATTATCAGATCGATCTACTACTAAATCTATTTAGGATAAGTTGGAGACATTGAATGAAGGTGATACCACTGTCAAAATTGTAAAATTGGAATGCTTCTGGGTCAAGTATGAAAATTTGAAAATGGAAGAAGATGAAATGGAAAGGGTTAATGAAATTGTTGTGGGAATACAATGTGGTGGAGGTTACTAATGTGAAGATTAAATTGTTTCTAAAGTTTTGAGAGCATTTCCACTGGCATATAAAATGAAAGTAACTTCTATTAATGAGTTGAGAACTATGCCTAATACATCAGTATCTAGAGATACCTTTGTTGGAAAACTTTCAACATTTTAGCTTGAGGAGTTTGGTCCTATTGCTATAATTAAGATAGATTTGGCTTTCAAAGCATCATCATCTGCAACATCTTCATCATCAACTAATAAATCTGATTGGAAAGCACTTTATGCAAGAGAACTTGAAGACATCAGAAGGGAAAATGAAGAACTTGATCAGCTTGAAGCATTATTTGCAAGAAAAATGCCTAAAGGTCCTTTTGGAAGTAAGTATGAAGGTAAACCACCTTTTAAATATTTTAACTATAATAAAATTGGTCATATGGCATCTAGATGTCTGGATAGACATGCAAGATTGAGAGAAGAAGCTAAAAGAACATATAAGACTAACCCTAATTATCAGAGATACAAATTTAAGAAGAATAAAGACAAATCATGTTACTATGTTGATGAAGGAGTTACTGATGATTCTGATGAACAACCAAGAGACAATGGATGGGCTTTTGTTGTAATAATTGAAGATCAACCGACACCTACTATTCCACTGGTAGAACAAGCCTTGGTAGCTAAAATTAAAGAAAAGGATGAATGGATTATAGATTTCGGATGTTCACATCACATGACTAGTGATAAAAGTATCTTTTTATCTTTTTAGGAATACAATGGAGGTCTAGTAAGATTTGGAGATGACAAAGCTTGTCTGATCAAAGGAAAAGGCACTATATCTTTTGATGGATACACAATACTGACAATGTTTATTATGTTGAAGGTTTGAAGCATAATCTTTTGAGTGTTGGTCAATTAGTTGAAAAAGGATTTCAGTTACAATTCAAGAATGGTAAATGAAAAATCATGAATAGAACTGGTTTGGAAGTTGCAACCGGTAATCAGACTAGAAGTAATATCTTTCATTTGAATAACATTGAAAAGACATGCTTGATTACACATATTCATGAAAGTTGGTTATGGCATAAAAGACTCTGTCATGTAAATTTTGATTGCATTGTGAAGATTAGTTCATCTAAGGTAGTAAGGGATTTACCTAAAATTGTAAAACCTCACAATCCAGTATGCAAGGAATGTCAATTGGGAAAGCAAGTTAGAACAAATTTTAAAAGCATTTTTGAGAAAACCAATAATGTTATTGATTTAATTCATATTGACTTATGTGGTCTAACAAGAACTAGAAGTCTACGAGGAGATAGATATTTTATGCTAATCATTGATGATTATTCTAGAATGTGTTGGGTTACTTTACTTAGGGAGAAATCAGAAGCTTTTGGGAAGTTCAAATAATTCAAGGCACTTGTAGAGAATGAAACCGGCAAGAAAATCAAATGTTTAAGATCAGATCAAGGAGGTGAATTTACATCTAAGGAGTTCAATACATTTTGTGAAGTGAATGGAATTAGAAGACAACTATCAGCACCTCGGATACCTCAGCAAAATGGAGTTGTGGAAAGGAAGAATATAACTATTCTAGATGCAGCTAGAAGCATGATATTAGAAGAAAATCTACCTCATGTATATTGGAGAGAAGCAATGAATACATCATTTTACACTTTTAACAGAGTTCACATCAAAGGTGAAACCGGTAAGACACCCTATGAACTATGGTTTGGTGATATTCCTACTCTTAAGTACTTCAGAATATTTGGAAGCAAATGTTACATTAGGAGAGATGAGTATATTGGAAAATTTGATCCTAGAAGTGCTGAATAAATATTTCTTGGGCATTCATCTAAAAGCAAAGCATATAGATGTTTTAATAAGAGATTGCAGAAAATCATTGAGAGTGCAAATGTGAAGATTGATGAACACTTTAGAAGAGATTAAAGGTCTATGGACTCTGAACCGATAGTTGATATAATCACAAATGAACCTATACAAAATGCATCGGTACAAAATCTTGATCCAGTCACACCGACATCATCAGAGAATTCCACAGTGACTGAAGAACAACAAAAAGTGAACATACCCAGGTATGTTAGATTGAATCACTCTGAAAGTCAGATAATTAGGATTAAGTATCAAGGAGTTATGACTAGAGGAATACTAGAAAATGAAGAGGTATGTTCAATTTCTCAAATTGAACCAGCATCAGTTATTGAGGCATGTGAAGATAAACATTGGATTAAGGCTATGGAAGATGAATTAGAACAAATTGAAAAAAACAATACCTGGACACTAGTTCCCCGACCTAAAAATAAAAATGTAATTGGAACTAAATGGGTATTCAGAAATAAACTTAATGAAGATGGTAAGGTAATCAGAAACAAAGCAAGATTAGTGTGTAAGGGATATTCATAGAAAGAAGGAATTGATTACAATGAAACCTTTTCACCGGTAGCTAGAATTGAGGTAGTCAAATTATTTCTTGCATTTGCAGCACACAAGAACTATAAAGTTTATCAAATGGATGTTAAATATGCATTTTTGAATGGTGATCTTGAAGACAAAGTTTACATTGAACAACCTGATGGTTTTTCATTGACAAATGATAAAGATATGGTTTCCAGGTTAAGGAAAGCTTTATATGGATTGAAGCAAGCTCCTAGAGCTTGGTATGCTAAATTGGGCAAATATCTTTTGAAGCTTGGTTACAGTAAAGGTAATGCTGACAACAACTTATATTTCAAAGTGATTAATGATGACATTTTGGTTATTGAATTTTTTGTTGATGACATCATTTTTGGAGGAGAAGATGGATTGTGTAAAGACTTTTCTAATAAGATGCAGGAAGAATTTGAAATGTCTATGATTGGGGAGATAAAATTATTTTTAGGATTGTAGATTTCTCAAATTGATAAAGGTATATTCTTATGTCAATCAAAGTACTTGAAGGAATTACTGAAGAAATTTGGTATGGAAAACTCTAAACCGATAAGTACTCCTATGACAACAACTGATAAACTATCATTGAAGGATGATTCAACCCCTGTTAATCTGACAAGATATAAATCTATGATTAGAGGTTTAATCTATTTTTACACAAACAAGACTTGATATAATGAATGCAGTATGTATTGTTTCAAGATTTTAGAGTAATCCTAAGGAAAATCATGAATCAACAGTAAAAGGGATTTTCTTGTATTTACAAGGCACAACAAATCTTGGTTTATGGTATCCTAAAGATGAAAATTTTGAGTTATGTGCATACACCGATGCTAATTGGGCAAGAGATGTAGATGAGAGGAAGAGCACCACCAGTGGGGCATTCTTTCTTGGTACTAGATTGATTTCATGGTTGAGCAAGAAACAGTGTTGTACATCATTATCAATAGTAGAATCATAATATGTTGTAGCAGCAACTAATTGTACTCAGGTATTATGGATTAAGAAAATGTTGAAGGAAATAAAGGTAAAATGCAAAGAACCTATAATCATCTATTGTGATAATTTAGTAGAAATTAATATATCTAAGAATTTGATATTTCACTCTAAAACTAAATACGTTTCTATCAAATACAATTTTCTGAAAGAGAATGTTGAAGCAAAAGAAGTGAAATTGGTTTATGTGAATACTAAAGAGCAAATTGAAGACATTTTTACTAAGCCTTTTCCTAAGGAAACCTTTGAATATCTAAGAAAGCAGCTTGGGGTTATACCCTCACTGGTAGAGACTTAGACAGTTGATGCTTGGCATCAAACCAACAAAATTTATAGAGAAACCTTTTTTTGGCTCTTATGGAGGAGAGCTACTTCTCAAGGGGAGTAGTTGAATAAGTTGGTTCTAAGAACTGGTTGTATCTAGTATTTATATTACTTTGGCATTTGATGTCAAAGCAGAAGAGATATCTATGGAAAAACACATTATCTTTTGGGAAGAGATTATTCATTGGGGGAGTGATTATACAAATACAGAGATGATTTGTATTTTAATTTCTGGTATTGATCTATTCTGGAGATTGTTGGTTTTTGGTTTATTGGCATTTCTGCTTTGGCACTTAGATGGTTTTTCCATCTTGTGTTGCCATCAATGCCAAAGGGGGAGATTGTTGGTAATATGGATGTGTTGTATTGGTTTTGTCATTGATGTCAATACTTATCAGCACTTATCTTTCTGGAGATCTTTGGTTATGGTCACCGGCATGTTCAGTGACTTATGCACAGTCATTGGTATTTGGTTCATCGGAAAGTTATATTGTTCACCGACACTGAGGATAACTTGTTATCATCTGGAGATCACTTGGTTATGTAGAAGACATGGTTTGTACACTTGGTTTTGGAGATTTAATTATTGATCTAATCGGGTTGACATATTTGTTCTTACTGATGAATTGGTCTAGGTTATGGACCGACATACATTCTCTATTCCAGATCAGCACAACACGTTATGGAGATGGTTTAATCAAATAATATTGTTGTTGAGCCGATATGATGCATTGCATCTTGACTTGTTGTAATTGATTTTTATTGTAATATTCTTAGTGAGCCGACCTACACATTTGGTCTTAGGTTCTGGTATATATGTAAGATCTCAATTGTGAGATTAACATGGTATGGGTATGGTATGTAATAAGGTATTGTAAGGTTATATGTGAATATAAGTAGAGCTACTCACACAGACATCATTTGAAGATTCAAGGAAGGTTTGAAGAAGACAAATAGAGCTTAACCGGTACTGAATCCATCATGGAAGATGCCACTTTGAGCAGCAAATTATCATTGTATTTAATCATCCATTTTGTAGTCAGTGTGACTCCCATTTTGTGATTGAGCAGTGAGCTCTAGGCAGCTGGCCTTTCTGCATGTGCAAACTCCATTTGTAAAACATACTATTTGTAGTAGTATCATCTGATTGTGGGTAAGGTTTCCCACCATGGTTTTTCCCCTTACTAGGTTTCCACGTACAAATCTTTGTGTTATGTGTTTTGGATATTGTTTCTCTTTCTGTTTCATACATTAAGCTTCACCGGTACTATTATTAACTGTTAATCTATTTATCGACATTTAGTTTGGTTTACTGGTATTATGTTTCAAGTTTGGTTAAAGATTTATTAGAGATAAAATTATTAGACAACTGATTCAGCTCCCCCCCCCCCCCCCTCTTAGTTTCCTCTGGGTTCTAACAACATAATATTTTGAGTGTTGGTCAATTGGTTGAAAAGGGATTTCAGTTACAATTCAAGAATGGTAAATGCAAAATCAAGAATAGAACTGGATTAGAGATTGCAATCAGTAATCAGACTAAAGGTAATATCTTTCATTTGAACAATAGTGACAAGACATGTTTGATTGCACATATTGATGAAAGTTGGTTATGGTATATGAGACTTTGTCATGTGAATTTTGATTGCATTGTAAAGATCAGTTCAACTAAGGCAGTAAGAGATTTACCTAAGATTGTGAAACCTCATAATCTGTTATGTAAGGAATGTCAAATGGGAAAGCAAGTTAGAACAACTTTTAATAGTAATTCTGAGAAATCCCATAATGTTCTTGATTTAATTCATACTGACTTGTGTGGCCTGACAAGAACAAGAAGTCTATAGGGAGATAGATACTTTATGCTAATTATTGATGGTTATTCTAGAATGTGTTGGGTTACTTTTCTCAGGGAGAAATCATAAGCTTTTGGAAAATTCAAACTATTCAAGACAATGGTAGAGAATGAAATCGATAAGAAAATCAAATGTTTGAGATCTGATATGGAAGGAGAATTTACATCTAAAGAATTTAATACATTTTGTGAAGTGAATGGAATCAAAAGACAACTATCAACACCCCGGACACCTCAACAAAATGGAATTGTGGAAAGGAACAACATAAATATTCTAGAAGTAGCTAGAAGAATGATATTGGAAGTGAATCTACCTCATATGTACTGGAGAGAAGCAGTGAATACATGTGTTTACACTTTCAACAGAGTTCACATCAAAGGTGAAACTAGTAAGACCCCTTATGAACTATGGTTTGGTAATAATCTTACTCTTAAATACTTCAGAATATTTGGAAGCAAATGTTATATTAGGAGAGATGAGTATATTGGTAAATTTGATCCTAGAAGTGATGAGGGAATTTATCTTAGTTATTCATCTAAGAGCAAGGCATATAGAAGTTTTAATAAAAGATTGCAGAAAATAATTGAGAGTGCTAATGTGAAGATAGATGAACACTTTAGAGAAAATTCAAGGTCTGTAGATTCTCAACCAATAGTTGAGATGATCATAAATGAACCTATACATAGTACACCGGTACAGAATGTGGATCTAGTCACACCGGCATCATCAGAGAATTCCACAGTGACTGAAGAACAAAAGCATGTGAATAAACCTAGGCATGTAAGACTGAATCACTCTGAAATTCAGATAATTGGGAACAAGTATCAAAGTGTTGTGACAAGAGGAAGGCTAGCAAATGAAGAGGTATGCTTATTTTCTCAAATAGAACCAACATCTTTTATTGAAGCTTGTCAAGATGAACATTGGATTAAAGCAATGGAAGATGAACTAGAAAAAATTGAAAAGATCAATACATGGACATTAGTTCCCTGGCCTAAAGACAAAAATGTAATTGGAACTAAATGGGTACTCAGAAATAAACTTAATGAAGATGGTAAGGTAATTAGGAACAAAGCAAGATGTTAGGTCTCGAAGACAACTGAGAGGGGGGGGGGGGGGTGAATCAGTTGTCAAATAAATTCAAACCAAAAATAGCTTATCAAACTTAATGCTTAATACCAGTAAACCAAACTTAATGTCGGTAGATAGTTTATTAGTTAATTGCAATACTGGTAAAGATTAATGCATGAAACAGAAAGACAATAACATCCACAACACATAACACCAATATTTGTACATGGAAAACCTGTAAGGGGAAAAACCATGGTGGGAAACCTTACCCACAATCAGATGATACTAGTGTAGATAGTATGCATTTACAATAGGGGGTCTACACATGCAGAAAGGCCAAGTGCCTAGAGTTCACTGCTCAAACACTAATGGGAGTCACACTGACTACAATTGGATGATTAAATCCAATAATGATGTAATGCTCAAAATAGCATCTTCATATGCTGGATTTAGTACCGGTTGTAGTTCCGATTGCCTTCACAAAATCTTCCTCCAACCTTCAAATGATGTCTATGTCTATAGCTCTACTTATTTTTGCATATACCTTATTACAAATCTTTTCCCCAATTGCATATCGATCTTACAAAAAAGATCTTACATATATACTGAAGCCTAGGACCAAAATGTATAGGTCGACTTTACAAAAGATATAACAATAAAACAATTTACAAGTAAATCAATAAACAATGCAATATCCGATTCAACATGTCAGATTAATGTATTTACAACAATAATAAATCATCTCCATAGCATGTCATGCTGATCTGGAATAGATAAGCCTGTTGGTGTTTATCTTGGACCTATTTGCCAGTAACAACAAATATGCAAACACGAATATACCAATGAACAAATCTCCAAAACAAAGTGTCTAAATGATGTCTTCGACATAACTAAGTGTTTTCCATGTCATTCCAAGTGTCGGTGAACAATATATCCTACCAATGAATAAGATATCGGTGATTGTGCATAAGTCACTTGCCGGTAAACATTGTCAATTCTCCAAGTGCCAGTAGGCTAACCAGAGTTGATAAGTGTTGACATCAATGACAAAACCATATCAACATATCCAAAATACCAACAATCTCCCCCTTTGGCATTGATGGCAACACATGATGGAAAAAACATCAAAGTGCCAAAACAGAAATGCCAAATACCAAAAACCAACAATCTCTCAAAAGAGATCATAACCAGAAATCAAAATTTAGGTACAAAGAGTAATCAATCTCTTCCAAAATAACAATCTCTCCCCAAAGGATAAAGTCTCTCCCCCTAGGAGTAACATGTGTTTTTCTATATCAATCTCTCCCCCTTTGACATCAAATACCAAAGCAATACAAAAACTAGGTTCAAATACAAAATACCAACTTATTCAGTATACCAACTACTCCCCTTGAGAAGTAGCTCTCCTCATCAAAGCCAAAATAAAAGATTTCTTTGTTAGTTCTGTCGGTGGATGACAAACATCAACTGTCTAAGTCTCTACCGGTGGGGGTATGACCCCAAGCTAATCTCTAAGATATTAAAAAGTCTCTTTAGGAAAAGGCTTAGTGAAAATATCTGCAATCTGCTCTTTAGTATTCACATAAACCATTTTTACTTCTTTTGCTTCAACATTCTCTTTCAGAAAATTCAGTTTGATAGAGACATGTTTAGTTTTAGAATGTAGTACCAGATTCTTAGATATATCAATTGTTGTTGTATTATCACAATAGATAGTTATAGGTTCTTTGCATTTTACCTTTATGTCCTTCAACATTTGCTTAAGCCATAATACTTGTGTACAGTTAGTTGTTGCTGCAACATATTCTGATTCTGCTATTGATAAAGATGTACAACTTTGTTTCTTACTCAACTAAGAAATTAATTTGCTTCCAAGAAAAAATGCTCCACCAGTGGTGCTTTTTCTATCATCCACATCTCCTGCCCAATTTGCATCCGTGTATGCACATAATTCAACATTTTCATCTCTAGGATACCATAGGCCAAGATTTGTAGTGCCTTGTAAATACCAGAAAATCCTTTTTATTGTTGATTCGTGATTTTCTTTAGGATTACAAATCTTGAAACAATACATACTGCATTCATAATATCAGGTCTTGTTTGTGTCAAATACAGTAAACCTCCTATCATAGATTTGTACCTAGTCGGATTAATAGGTTTAGATTCATCCCTTACTGATAATTTATTAGTTGTAGTCATAGGTGTGCTTACCGGTTTAGAGTTTTCCATGCCAAATTTCTTTAGTAACTCCTTCAAGTATTTAGATTGACTCAAGAATATACCTTTATCAATCTGTAAAATGTGCAACCCTAAAAATAATTTTATCTCTCCAATCATAGACATTTCAAATTCTTGTTGCATTTCAATAGAAAAGTCTTTACATAATCCATCTTCTCCTCCAAAGATTATATCATCAATAAAAAATTCTATAACCAAGATGTCATCATTAGTTACTTTATAGTATAAGTTGTTGTCAGTATTACCTTTAGAAAAACCAATCTTCAAAACATGTTTATCCAATCTAGCATACCAAGCTCTTGGAGCTTGCTTCAACCCATACAAAGCTTTCCTTAACCTGCAAACCATATCTTTGTTATCTGTCAGAGAAAATCCATCAGGTTGCTCAATGTAAACTTCTTCTTCAAGATCTCCATTCAGAAATGCACATTTAATATCCATTTGATATACTTTGTACTTCTTGTGTGCAGCAAAAGCCAAGAATAATCTGACTACCTCAATTCTAGGTACCGGTGCAAAGGTTTCATTGTAATCAATTCCTTCTCTCTATGAATATCCCTTACACACTAGTCTTGCTTTATTTTTTATTACCTTACCATCTTCATTAAGTTTGTTTCTAAATACCCATTTTGTTCCAATTACATTTTTGTCTTTAGGCCGGGGAATTAATTTCCGAGTAGTCAAGTATAAAGATTGGAGGAAAGACATGGGAGAAGATGAAAAAGTAGGATTCCAAGTGGTGTGATTAGAATTAGAACAAGCATTAGGCATCCAAATCCAAAGTGCCTATGTGAGGTCTAGGCAAGGAAAAAATTGTATGTGGATACAATTTATGACACTACAAGTCTATACCAATTAGACATGGATTATTAAGTTAAGAGAAATTTATCAGCGACCCTATTTTTTGAAGTAGGTGTATTTTGATTTCTAATTTCTAATTTGGTTTATCATGATTTTTTTAATTTATGGGATAAGTGACTCTAGCTGATAATCTCATTTGGTCCCATTAGAATGATTGTTCCTATTTCTACTTTGATGATTTTTGTGATTTTTGAGATAAGTGACTCCAACTGATAATATCTTCATCTTCTTAGTTAACTCTTTTATCTCATCTCTTTCTTCATGTGTACTTGTAGAAAATTAAGCAATTTGAAGGTACACATGTTGGGTAGGTGCAACTTGAGAGATGGGAATATTTGGATGAACCACTAAATTATTTGTAGGGGGTGGAATTAGATTCATGAGAAGGGTATGATGTGAAAATGCATGATTAATCCTAGATAAGTCTAAGTTGGCATGGCTAGTGGTCCTAAGTGATTGACTATCCCTACACCATTTAGGCTTAAGTCTATTCTTACCTCCACTACTTCAACATAAGCATCAGTTGAAGAAGTGGGAAAATGGGTAGCTCTTCTCACAAATTTTGTAGTGAGGTTGTCTAAGGATGCATAGTAATTTAGTAAACATTCCTAGCTTATGCATCATCAATATGTTTTAGGAATCTTTCAGTCTAGTATAGGATTTATAGAACCTATGGTTGAAGGGGCTAATGAGTTCATGTCGTTTCCTTCAAAATTCAATAAAATTCCTATACAACTTTGATGGGCTGATTGGAATGATAATTTTTCCCAAGAAATTTGGCTTAAGTCTATCCCAAGAAGTTATAGATAAAGATGGTAAGTGGATAAACTAGTATAAAGCTTCTTTTTCCAAGGAGTAAGAGAAGAGTTTGCATGTTATATCCCAATGCTTAATTCTTCTATTGTGTACAAAATCCTCAAAGATTTTAATGTCTTCCTCTATTGTCCTATTGATGTCATTGACATGAAACTTGTAGAAAAATTTCTTAGGATTTTTGGGCATGTCATGGTAATAATTAAAACTAATAGGAGATATGTCAATGACAAACCAAGGGGAATTAATTGCTTGATTTATAGGTTGAATTTAGGCTGAACCCAAATTGGGATTGCTTGGATTGGGACTAAGTACCAAGTTGTGGAGACTAGAAAATATTTTGTTGACATTGTATTGTCATTGATGTCAACTGGGTATAGGACATCACCAGTATGGATGGTTACCAGTATACAAGGTATATGCAGGATGGAAGAAGGAGATGTTCATGGGTAAGTAAACATGACCACCGATAAGCAAGAAAAAGACAACAGAGAAGAGTGTAATCCACCGGTAGGCATGGTTATCAAGATGTGCATTAATGACATGTTTTACTCAAGGATAAAACCAGTATGAAGGAAGGTATAATAAATAGACTTAGTGGATGAATTGTTGTGTTTGATGACAGGTCAGGTTGACCCACCGACAAAACAGATGAAAGAAGGCATGAAGGATAACCAATAAGGTGACATGTATAGGCAGGGTTAGTGAACTAGTGACCAAGCACCCGTAGTATATCTTGGTCGGTGAATGAATCAAAACTAACTCAGTGGACTGGATAGAGATGGATGTTGACAAGGATGACAAGGATTGACGTGGTAGGTGATGAGCAGGTTGACTTTAAATTAGGAACCCGTAAATCATGGGTCAATGACACAAGATGTGTGGCTCGAGGTGGATCAAGATGCATAAGCTTTTTGGTGAGGTAAAACAAGCAGGAAAATTTGATCTTCATGCTCGTTGGTCAAAGGAAACAACTGAGGCATTAATGATGAATGATAGAGCAAGGCCAAAAAACAAGTTGCAGGTTGCTAAATATAGAAAGCGTGTACATATGTCATAAGAAATGGCATTGATGTTTGATCTACTATAGATCATAAATTGAGGAGAGGAGATCCGATCAGATTGGATACAGATTGAGTTGGTGGAGAAAATCCCTAGCATGCCACCATTTGAACTCTAGTCTTGGCAGGAAAGCCAAGTATAAATATGCAGACCAAAAAATGAAAGAAGAGGATGTTAGATGTCGGAAAAGACATAGTAACTAAGAGAGGAGAGAGTGATTAGAGAGAATATAGAAAGCATCCAAGTGTTCGAGCTGTCTGACATAAAGGTTAAACTGGTAGAAGGTTTATTAGAGGTTTTACCGGTAAGGTTAGAGCAACCGACAAGTTGCCAAATAAGATAACTATTGTGTGAACCGACAAGGGAGATTCAGGAAGAAAACTGCTGAAGGTGAAGGAGAAAAGAGAGTGTACTAGTGGAGTTTATGCAAGACAAAATCAGGGTGGAAAGGATATAAATAAAGGACAGTGAACCAACAGAGAACTGAGTAGAGAAGAACCGATAGAGAAGAGTTAAACTAGTGAAGTATTTAGATTGCATGTGTTACAAAACTGTTTTGTAACAAGGATACAACCATTTTATTGATTTGATATATTGTATCTCATTGAGTTGGAGCTCGGTGCAAGGGTTGATGCTCCTTGGGTTGGTGCCCTAAAATTAGGGGTTGGTGCCCTAAACTTTGTAACCATGTTTATTGTGAGGCTGGATTGGAGTAGTAGACTCCACCAGCATTTCTCATCGATTTTTTTCCCACATTGGGTTTTCCTCATACATCCGGTGTTATGTGTTGTGAATCCTTGTGTGTTTGCATTTGATCACTTTCCTTATCTCACTGGTATATCCTCCTTTTGTCTGATTTGCTAATGGGTACTAAGAGTTTGGTTTAGAAGGTTTAGAATATTAGGAACCACTGATTCACCCCCCTCTCAGTGGTACATTGTGTTCAACAATTGGTATCAGATCCTAGGTTCCCATTCAGATAAGCTTTCTCTAGCTTGGGTAGATTATGGTCTTAGAACATAATGACAAGAAATGAGTCCTCCTCCTCTTCTAAAGCTCCCATGTTTGATAGAAGCAACTATGCATTTTGGTGCAGAAGAATGGTGTAAAGCGAAAAAATTGAACCCCAGTTGTTCTCCCCTCCCCAACTCCAAGGAGAGAGAAGGGAGGTCACTAGGGTTGATGGTTTCCACTTAGGAGAGACTTTACATTCAAAAGAGGGGTTGAAACCCACAAGATCCAATCCCACACAATGCAGGATTGGATTCTAAATGAGTTTCAAGGGTTAAGACATCAAGGATACCCTCTTTTGTAAAGAATGCAGATAGAATGATTGAACTAGGAATGCATGTAAAGTAGGAAAGATTCGCTTATAAACAGAGATAGGGATATGGGATGAAGCTGCGGACCTGGAATTAGTAGTAAAATGTCAAGACGGTGTTGTTCTGCAAAATTTGAGTGAAAGTTGATGGGACGATGGCGCCCGGAGTGCACACGGTCCTCTGAAAAATCCGCGAAATGAAGGGGGATCTGTTCGTCTCTGCACAAGGATTCCAGATCTTCAATTACAGCCACGTACCTACAACCTACACATAGAAAAGAGAGGACGATTGGGGGGTTAGGGATTAGGGGTTTGCCTTTAGGTCAAACCCCGGTTTTGGAATTAACCAAGAAATGAGAATGCTGTAAATGTAAATGTTTGTAATGTAAACAAGTACTGATACCTTGTTGTAAGAATGTTTGTATTCTTACATGCGAAGGTGTAATGTATGTTGTATGTTGTATGTGATCTCCTCTTCAATGGTTGAATCCTTGTCTTGAATGCAACACTTAGCCTTGAATGGAGACTTAGAATGCTCAATTACTTGAAGGAATGCTTGAATGCTTGAATGTTTGAATGTTTGAATATCGTTTCTACCTTTTGCACACCTATGTTTTTTCCCCCTCTTTTGGAAGAGGAAATGTAGTTTATATACTTGTCAATTAGGGTTGAGAGACTGATTTTCCCAACCTTAGGCTGACGTAGAAACAATATTTTCCAATTTGCAAACTTCAAGACCCGATGCCCAAAAGGAGACCAGGCCCAAAATAGGGCTAGGGACCAGGGCGCTGGGCACCATGGTCCCACCTCCTGGGGCAGCAGGGTGCAAGGAGGGATTAGGCCAAGGTGTAGAAAATGCAGTTTTTGGTGTCACAAGTAGGTTTCGGGGTCTCCATTCAGGTTCAACATTGCGTCGCCATTGTGAAGACCCAAATGCAGTCAAAATTGCAAGTGTCG
This sequence comes from Cryptomeria japonica, assembly GCF_030272615.1. Lineage (NCBI taxonomy): Eukaryota > Viridiplantae > Streptophyta > Pinopsida > Cupressales > Cupressaceae > Cryptomeria > Cryptomeria japonica. The sequence goes on along the minus strand of NC_081408.1, from coordinate 671,008,981 downwards.
CAATTTTAGGACGCTACATTTAGCCCCCACTTTAGCGAGAGTATAAGCGTACGCCCATACTTCCGGTAAAGTACAAGGAAACAACATTGAAAAACTTTCACCATGTCAAAGAGGCAAGATACACCAAGCCCCCAGTGGACTAAGGATCTTACGACTTTGATTGACAAAGTAAAAGGGAAGATCACGAGGGAGAACCATGACTGTCAGTAGTAAGGTTCCCTCACTATGAGTCATGCAAGAAAAATACCAAAAATTTTCAAGGCAAAGCTAAATTCGCCAAGAAATTTTCAAGTATCTTGGAGAGATATGAACGGGGTGTATGCCCCCCTACGTTAAAGTGATCGCACACGCCTCATCGGGGGTGATTTTTTTAAGGTAGTGATACATATAAGAAATGAGAAGGGAAAGGAGCACATTATCACAAGGATTTAGCCCCCAAGTGTGAGATAAACCCAAGGATAATAGACACAAAACACAAAGCACGAGGTGACTTCACTTTCCTTGGGGTCAGTATGCTGTATGATAATTCATGTATATCATATGTATGTATGCATAATTGTTCTTCATTCCCCAATCAAGGAAGGTCACATAGAAGAAGGGAACACATGTGTCTTTTGAGTCAACATGAGAGAGACCAAAAGAGATCTCAATGTTTTGCATCGTCCTCAAGTAGACAACACTAAGGACAACAAATAGAAGAATGAGAATAACACATAGAAGAAGTAACAAAAGAGATCAAGAGAGGAGGAGAGAGTCTGCTATGCTAATGTTACTAGTCTAGCACGTCATCTACCCCCCGATCTTGCTGATCAATATTTTGGGAAGGCAGGAAACATGCTAGAGGAGGAACATCCAACACAGCAGATGGAGCTATCACAAGATCCAAACAAGGGCTATGTTCATGTTCCAAGCCATGTTGTTCTTGTCTAGGAGCTAGGATAAGTGCTTTAGAAAATTTGTTAGATAAATGGTTATCAACATCAACATATTCATATTCACTATCAGAATGAACAGGAGTAGCATTTTCATCTATATCATCATCAAGATTTATAAAAATAGGATCTTTAACTCGCACAGGATCAAGACCACCATGCATCTTATGTTTAGGAGATTTTGGCTCAATTTTCGATTGAGGAGAAAATGGAATAATACTAGCTGAAGGTGTTTTTGGGGATTGCAAAGTTTGAGAAGCAACTGCCTAAGCTCTAAGACGACGCTTTCATCGGCGTTCACGTGCGGAACGATTTCATCTAGTCTTAGTAGGAAGTTGAGAAGATTGAGGAGGAGGAATGTTCTCATCCTTATCACTTGGGTGTTTAGGTTGTGGTCTCTTAGGTTGAACAATAGGAGAAGAGGAAGGTCTCTTCTCTCCATAAGAGGAAGGAGGAGGAACTACTCCATATAAAGGAGGAATATTTGGTTTAGGAAGGAGACCAAGTCCCTCATGATGAGGAGGTATAGGTCTACTTTTAGGAAGTTTATTAGTCATAGGCATAGTCACATTCATAGGGATGGGTTGGGAATCTTCTTGAGGAAAGACATTAGTTTTATCTTTCAAAGGAAGAACTTCCTTCTCAAGAATGATAGGAATATCAAGTTTGGGTGTTCTAGGTTCACTTAGAGATAGGATCATATCTTTTTTCCACTTTTGATAAGATTTGAAAAGATGATCACTCCGCGGTGGAAGAGATTGGAATTGTTTAGGCCAAAAATAATCAATAGGAACGCTAGAAGTTCTTTCAGCTGGTTTAAAGAGACTATGATTGATAGTAACAACTTCACCATTATGGGGAAATTTTAAACACTTATGAATAGGAGAAGCAATAGCTTTCATGGAAGATAGCCAAGGATAGCCTAGCTTCACATGAAATTGTTCGGACGATGGAATAATAGCAAAGTCTACATCAAGGGGTTTGTTATGGACCTCAATAGGTAATGTAATAGAACCAATTGCAGGAGAAGAAAATGCATCAAATAATTTCACAACCACATTTGTTTCGTCATAGATCACTTGATTCAATTGCAAAGTAAAAAGAAATTCTTCAGTAATAACATTAACCATACAAGAAGGATCAATAAGCACTCCATGGCAAGGTGTATTCTTGACTTTTGCAACTATATATAAAGGACCATCAGGTGCCCTGATAGTTTCACTGGAATCAAATGTGATGGAAGGTTCTTTAGGAATTTTCTGCTGTTCCACAAAGTTAATCACATTCGGAGTCATAGACACAAGACTATCAGGCGAGAAAGAGGAATCACTAGTCTCAACCACATTAGAGGTATGAGAAGGTAATGGATCAGTAAAAATCTGAAGATTTTGGTTAGGAGGAGCTACAGATGTGTTGCCTTTATCATTCACACCAGAAACAGAGATAGTATTATTATCAATCAAATCTTGAATTTTACCCTTTAAAGCAAAACATTTTTCAGTATCATGCCCAGGATGACGATGAAATTGACAAAAAGATTTGTTATCAAAATAGGGTGAATTAATCTTTGTAGGATCTATTTTCCTTATAGGAGGAAGAGTAAGCACATTTTTTTCCAATAACTTATTCATAATACTATGCAATGATTCATTCAAAGGAGTAAACTTTCTTTCTTTCTTGAAAAACTTAGAAATAGGAGGCACACCTGATGCTGCATTCACATTGTTGTTGATGATGTTTTCATTGAATTTAATGGACTCTCTGTTTAGTTTAAACTTCCCAAATGGTTGTTGACTACTATCACCCTTATCACTCGGAGCCATAGGATTTGCTTGTTCCATTTGACTCACAGTCAGTTGATAATTGTGAAGAGTTGCGCACAACTGTTGGAAAGAAGTAAACTCAGAAAACAGAAGTTTTTCTCTAATATCTTTTTGTAAATTAGAAATAAAGATTCTTTGAATATCATTGTCAGGTACTGGAAAAGAAATTTGAGCATACAAATGCTTATATCTACCAATGAAATCAGTCACTTTTTCTTTAACACCTTGTTTACAATGCATTAAATCAATCAAAGTAACTTTAGGACTATATTGTTTTGAAATTGTTGAATGAAAGCATTTGCAAGTTGTTCGAAAGAAGTAATAGAATAGGAAGGTAACGAGCAATACCATTGTAGGGCTTTATCTCTTAATGTTATAGTAAACAGTTTTGCAAGCAACCTTTGGTCATAAGCAAAATCGGTACATATTGTTTGAAATGTCTTAACATGTGTTAGAGGATCACCCTTACCATTATAAAGCTCCAAATGTGGAATTTCAACATGTTTAGGGGGGATAGCTCGAACAATGTCAAGAGAAAGTGGGCTCGCAACATCAAATGTGGGCACACTAATCTTAGATTGATTCATAGAGGCAATTTGTTGTTGTAAAGAAGAGACAGTTTGTGCAAGATTGTTAATGGTCGCTTCAGTCGAAGAGTTCATATTAGACGTGTTAGATTGTGATGGAGGTGTTATGTTATTGAAAGAAGGTATTGATTAAGAGTAAGGTGGTGGGACACTATGATAGTTAGTCATAGGAGATGATTGGAAAAGAGGAACACTACAAGGAGGAATGGAATGGTTAAATGAATTGCCCCCTTGTGTCATGTTCATTTGTGGAGATATAATAGAAACACTTATTGAAGGAATGAATGAAGAAGTTGGATTGAATGAAGGAAGAGGGTTGATTGAAGAAGAGGGATTGCCCCCATGACTGGTGATCATAGGTGGAATGTCTTGTATTGAAGTAGTCATTATGTTTGATGTAAAAGTAGGTATACTAGCAATAGAAGTTGTCAAAGGAATAGAATGATTAACTTGAGTAGGAGGTTGTGTATAACCTAAAGTTTCGGCACAACTCTTCATAGGCATCACATTCAAATCCACAATGTGTACAATACCACGCAAAATATCAATTCCATTCTTATCACTTTGAACCATATGTTTTAGACCCTCAATTAATGAAAGAGCTTCACTATCAGGGTATTCTTGAGACATCCATTGTTGAAAATCATCAAATTGGTTATCCAATTTCAAAAATTGTTCTACAGAAACCTCATGGAGAGCTTCTTCATCATTAAGAGGATTAGAGGAATTACCCATGTCCTCGTTAAAAAGGCCATTCAAATTAGGTTCCATCTCCTCAGTAATTAAACCGTGGAAAGACTTAATTCTAAGGCTTCATCTAACGGGAATAGTGTAAGTAGGGCTTATTGTTGTAAAACTCATGCACTAAAGAGAGAGAGAAGATTTTGAATTTTAGAGGTAGCAAATTTCAATAAAATCAGCCAATCTCCTAGATTTAAGCTGTTAAATACAATCAGGACAATCTCCCAAAATTTTGGAAAAAATGTCGGGGACCGTGGCGAACGGAGTGCACACGGTCCTCGCAAAATTTTTCAAAATTTTCAGGGATGAAAGCTATGATGATTTTAAAGCTAATCTGAAAAAAATTGAGTGATTTTATGATCTGTAGATAGGCCAAATTAAAGTTGCAATCTCAAAATTGAACCCTACCAAGATTGTTGAAAAATGCAAAATTTGAATTTTTGAAAAAGAGAGGGAAACTGAAATTTTGAATTTTATGATTTTAGATGGAATACTGAAAGCAATGCAAGCTTTGAAATTTAAAAGTTGACTCGATTTCATGCAAAATTCAAATTTGAAAGTGGAAATCAAGGTTGTTGCAATTAAACACTTAATTTCAAAAATCACAAACTGCAAGAATTTTGAATAAAGCACTGAAATTTCGAATGAATGCTAACACACTTTTCAGATTTAGGACAATAAGAAACACAATTTTGATAGGAATTTTAATTTCAACAATTTTTGAATGATTATAAGCCTTTATCAAAGCAATCACTAGACCAATTTTGACTTTAATTTTGAAAGTGTTAGAATTGATAAAATCAGCCAAAATTCTGGATTTTAGCAGAAAAATACAGTAAGATCTAGCTCCCGAAATTTTGGAAAAAATGTCGGGGACGATGGCGCTCGGGGTGCACACGGTCCTCGCAACTTTTTTCCAAATTTTCAGAGATGAAAGATATTGTGATTTTGTTGCAGAATCCAAAGTTGCAGCCGATTTGGAGGTGTTTTGATTAGTGAAATTATCAGTCAAAGGTTGAACCAAGAAGGTTTTAAAAATTAGGGTTTTGACACTTAACCACTTAATTTTCAGAATTAAAGTACAAATATGAATTGACAATTTGCAATAGAAGGATAGATCTAAAACAAGCATTAACAATTAAACATTTCACAAGCTTAATTACTAAAAAGAAAATTTTAGGGTTTTTATGCAATTAACCTCTAAAATTTGCAAAAGATCAAACATGGAAATGTAATTAAGGAAGCAAATTTTTCAGATCTAACCATGAATAATCAGAATTAGGATGTTCACGTCGGGTTCACCAAAATGTAAAGTGGAAAAATCGAACCCTAGTTGTTCTCCCCTCCCCAACTCCAAGGAGAGAGAAGGGAGGTCACTAGGGTTGATGGTTTTCACTTAGGAGAGACTTTACGTTCAAAAGAGGGGTTGAAACCCACAAGATCCAATCCCAGACAATGCACGATTGGATTCTAAATGAGTTTCAAGGGTTAAGACATCAAGGATACCCTCTTTTGTAAAGAATGCAGATAGAATGATTGAACTAGGAATGCATGTAAAGTAGGAAAGATTCGCTTATAAACAGAGATAGGGATACGGGATGAAGCTGCGGACCTGGAATTAGCAGTAAAATGTCGAGACGGTGTTGTTCTTCAAAATTTGAGTGAAAGTTGATGGGACGATGGCACCCGAAGTGCACACGGTCCTCTAAAAAATCCACGAAACGAAGGGGGATCTGTTCGTCTCTGCACAAGGATTCTAGATCTTCAATTACAGCCGCGTACCTGCAACCTACACACAGAAAAGAGAGGATGATTGGGGGTTAGGGATTAGGGGTTTGCCTTTAGGTCAAACCCCGGTTTTGGAATTAACCAAGAAATGAGAATGCTGTAAATGTAAATGTTTGTAATGTAAACAAGTACTGATACCTTGTTGTAAGAATGTTTGTATTCTTACATGCGAAGGTGTAATGTATGTTGTATGTTTTATGTGATCTCCTCTTCAATGGTTGAATCCTTGTCTTGAATGCAACACTTAGCCTTGAATGGAGACTTAGAATGCTTAATTACTTGAAGGAATGCTTGAATGCTTGAATGTTTGAATGTTTGAATATCGCTTCCACCTTTTGCACACCTATGGTTTTCCCCCCCTCTTTTGGAAGAGGAAATGTAGTTTATATACTTGTCAATTAGGGTTGAGAGACTGATTTTCCTGACCTTAGGCCGACCTAGAAATAATATTATCCAATTTGCAAACTTCAAGAATCGATGCCCAAAAGGAGACCGGGCCCAAAATAGGGCCAGGGACCAGGGCGCTGGGCGCCATGGTCCCACCTCCCGGGGCAGCAGGGTGCAAGGAGGGATCAGGCCAAGGTGCAGAAAATGCAGTTTTTGGTGTCACAAGCAGGTTTCGGGGTCTCCATTCAGGTTCAACGTTGCGTCGCCATCGTGAAGACCCAAATGCAGTCGAAATTGCAAGTGTCACAATTTTAGGATGCTACAAATGGAAACATATTTGTCCTCTCTTGGATTTGATGTTTGGATGTCTATAAAGAATGGGTAAAATGTTTGTAGTGTTCCTCACACTGACTTGGATGCTAAGAAGGAGTATGAGAACAATGCAAAGGATAAACATGCTATTCTCAGTAGACTGTTAGATAGTGAGTTTATTAAGGTTATGCACTGCTCATCTGCCTAGGAGACTTGGGATAAATTCCAGAGATTATTTGAAGGAGATGCCAAAGTCAAGGAGGCCAAGATGCAATCACTAAGAGGTCATCTTGAAGGCTTGAAGATGAAAGATGAAGAAAATCTTACAGATTATCTTCATAGGGTAGATGAAACTGTGAACACCATCAGAGGACTTGGAGAGGAAGTAGTTGATGAAGTTGTTGTCAAAAAGGTACTTAGATCACTCACATATAAGTATGATACCAAGGTCTCTTCTATAGAGGAAGCCAAGGATCTAAAAACCTTCACAATGGATGAGTT